>NC_143031.1:14161666-14505833 GCF_057628025.1 Oncorhynchus mykiss
TCACTAGTCACTTTAAACAATGCCACTTTATATAATGTTTACATACCCTACATTACTCATCTCATTTGTATATACTGTACTCTATACCATCTACTGCATCTTGCCTATGCTGTTCGGCCATCGCTCATCCATATATTTATATGTACATATTCTTCTTCATTCCTTTGTTGTTGTGAAATTGTTAGATTACTTGTTATATATTACTGCATGGTCGGAACTAGATGTCAGGTGCGTGAATGAGGACCCAAAAGCGAATTAACAAAACAGAGTTTCTTTAATGACGAAACACACGTAGGCTCAGATGGACAGGCAGATTCCGACAGGACAGGACAAGGTTAGATGAACAGGCAGATTCCGACAGGACAGGACAAGGTTGCAGCAAACACGACGATAGTCTGGTTCAGGCATGAGTAACACAAACGAGAATCCGACAAAGACAGAAGCAGAAACAGAGAGAGATATAGAGACCTAATCAGAGGGAAAAAGGGAACAGGTGGGAAAAGGGGTGAACGAGGTAGTTAGAGAAGACAAGGAACAGCTGGGGGAAAGAGGGGAAGAAAAGGTAACCTAATACGACCAGCAGAGGGAGACAGGGTGAAGAGTAAGAACAGGAACAGGACACAACATGACAATACATGACAGTACCCCCCCACTCACCGAGCGCCTCCTGGCGCACTCGAGGAGGAAACCTGGCGGCAACGGAGGAAATCATCGATCAGCGAACGGTCCAGCACGTCCCGAGAGGGAACCCAACTCCTTTCCTCAGGACCGTACCCCTCCCAATCCACTAGGTACTGGTGACCACGGCCCCGAGGACGCATGTCCAAAATCTTACGGACCCTGTAGATAGGTGCGCCCTCGACAAGGATGGGGGGGGGGGGGGGGAAGACGAGCGGGGGCGCGAAGAACGGGCTTAACACAGGAGACATGGAAGACCGGGTGGACGCGACGAAGATATCGCGGAAGAAGAAGTCGCACTGCGACAGGATTAATGATCTGAGAAATACGGAACGGACCAATGAACCGTGGGGTCAACTTGCGAGAAGCTGTCTTAAGGGGAAGGTTCTGAGTGGAGAGCCAAACTCTCTGACCGCGACAATATCTAGGACTCTTAGTTCTACGCTTATTAGCAGCTCTCACAGTCTGCGCCCTATAACGGCAAAGTGCAGACCTGACCCTCTTCCAGGTACGCTCGCAACGTTGGACAAAAGCCTGAGCGGAGGGGACGCTGGACTCGGCGAACTGAGATGATAACAGCGGAGGCTGGTACCCGAGGCTACTCTGAAAAGGAGATAGCCCGGTCGCAGACGAAGGAAGCGAGTTGTGGGCGTATTCTGCCCAGGGGAGCTGTTCTGACCAAGACGCAGGGTTGCGAAAAGAAAGACTGCGTAAGATGCGACCAATAGTCTGATTGGCCCGTTCTGCTTGACCGTTAGACTGGGGGTGAAAGCCGGAAGAGAGACTGACGGAAGCCCCAATCAAACGGCAAAACTCCCTCCAAAATTGAGACGTGAATTGCGGACCTCTGTCCGAAACGACGTCTGACGGAAGGCCATGAATTCTGAAAACATTCTCGATGATGATTTGTGCCGTCTCTTTAGCAGAAGGAAGCTTAGCAAGGGGAATAAAATGAGCCGCCTTAGAGAACCTATCGACAACCGTAAGAATAACAGTCTTCCCCGCTGACGAAGGCAGTCCCGTGACAAAATCTAAGGCGATGTGAGACCACGGTCGAGAGGGAATGGGAAGCGGCCTGAGACGGCCGGCAGGAGGGGAGTTACCGGACTTAGTCTGCGCGCAGACCGAACAAGCAGCCACAAAACGACGCGTGTCATGCTCCCGGGTGGGCCACCAAAAACGCTGGCGAATGGAAGCAAGCGTACCCCGAACACCAGGGTGGCCGGCTAACTTGGCAGAGTGAGCCCACTGAAGAACGGCCAGACGAGTAGGAACGGGAACGAAAAGAAGGTTCCTAGGACAAGCGCGCGGCGACGGAGTGTGAGTGAGTGCTTGCTTTACCTGCCTCTCAATTCCCCAGACAGTCAACCCGACAACACGCCCCTCAGGGAGAATCCCCTCGGGGTCAGTGGAGGCTACTGAAGAACTGAAGAGACGAGATAAAGCATCAGGCTTGGTGTTCTTAGAGCCCGGACGATAAGAAATCACGAACTCGAAACGAGTGAAAAACAGCGCCCAGCGCGCCTGACGCGCATTAAGTCGTTTGGCAGAACGGATGTACTCAAGGTTCCTATGGTCAGTCCAAACGACAAAAGGAACGGTCGCCCCCTCCAACCACTGTCGCCATTCGCCTAGGGCTAAGCGGATGGCGAGCAGTTCGCGGTTTCCCACATCATAGTTACGTTCCGACGGCGACAGGCGATGAGAAAAATACGCGCAAGGGTGGACCTTGTCGTCAGAGAGGGAGCGCTGAGAAAGAATGGCTCCCACGCCCACCTCTGACGCGTCAACCTCGACAACGAACTGTCTAGAGACGTCAGGTGTAACAAGGATAGGTGCGGATGTAAAACGATTCTTGAGGAGATCAAAAGCTCCCTGGGCGGAAACGGACCACTTAAAGCACGTCTTGACAGAAGTAAGGGCTGTGAGAGGAGCTGCCACCTGACCGAAATTACGGATGAAACGACGATAGAAGTTCGCGAAGCCGAGAAAGCGCTGCAGCTCGACGCGTGACTTAGGGACGGGCCAATCAATGACAGCTTGGACCTTAGCGGGATCCATCTTAATGCCTTCAGCGGAAATAACAGAACCGAGAAATGTGACGGAGGAGGCATGAAAAGTGCACTTCTCAGCCTTCACAAAAAGACAATTCTCTAAAAGGCGCTGGAGGACACGTCGAACGTGCTGAACATGAATCTGGAGTGACGGTGAAAAAATCAGGATATCGTCAAGGTAAACGAAAACAAAGATGTTCAGCATGTCTCTCAGGACATCATTGACTAATGCCTGAAAGACAGCTGGAGCGTTAGCGAGGCCGAAAGGAAGAACCCGGTATTCAAAGTGCCCTAACGGAGTGTTAAACGCCGTCTTCCACTCGTCCCCCTCCCTGATGCGCACGAGATGGTAAGCGTTACGAAGGTCCAACTTAGTGAAAAACCTGGCTCCCTGCAGGATCTCGAAGGCTGAAGACATAAGAGGAAGCGGATAACGATTCTTCACTGTTATGTCATTCAGCCCTCGATAATCTATGCAGGGGCGCAGGGACCCGTCCTTCTTCTTAACAAAAAAAAACCCCGCTCCGGCGGGAGAGGAGGAGGGGACTATGGTACCGGCGGCAAGAGCTACAGACAAATAATCTTCGAGAGCCTTACGTTCGGGAGCCGACAGAGAGTATAGTCTACCCCGGGGGGGAGTGGTTCCCGGAAGGAGATCAATACTACAATCATACGACCGGTGTGGAGGAAGAGAGGTGGCCCTGGACCGACTGAACACCGTGCGCAGATCGTGATATTCCTCCGGCACCCCTGTCAAATCACCAGGCTCCTCCTGTGAAGAAGAGACAGAGGAAACAGGAGGGATAGCAGACATTAAACATTTCACATGACGAGACGTTCCAGGAGAGGATAGAATTACTAGACCAATTAATAGAAGGATTATGACAAACTAGCCAGGGATGGCCCAAAACAACAGGTGTAAAAGGTGAACGAAAAATTAAAAAAGAAATGGTTTCGCTATGATTACCAGAGACAGTGAGGGTTAAAGGTAGCGTCTCACGCTGAATCCTGGGGAGAGGACTACCATCCAAGGCGAACAAGGCCGTGGGCTCCCTTAACTGTCTGAGAGGAATGTCATGTTCCCGAGCCCAGGTCTCGTCCATAAAACAGCCCTCCGCCCCAGAGTCTATCAAGGCACTGCAGGAAGCTGACGAACCGGTCCAGCGTAGATGGACCGACAAGGTAGTGCAGGATCTTGAAGGAGAGACAGGAGTAGTAGCGCTCACCAGTAGCCCTCCGCTTACTGATGAGCTCTGGCTTTTACTGGACATGAAGTGACAAAATGACCAGCGGAACCGCAATAGAGACAGAGGCGGTTGGTGATTCTCCGTTCCCTCTCTTTAGTCGAGATGCGGATACCTCCCAGCTGCATAGGCTCAGCACCCGAGCCGGCAGAGGAAGATGGTAGTGATGCGGAGAGGGGGGCAACGGAGAACGCGAGCTCCTTTCCACGAGCTCGGTGACGAAGATCAACCCGTCGCTCAATGCGAATAGCGAGTTCAATCAAGGAATCCACGCTGGAAGGAACCTCCCGGGAGAGAATCTCATCCTTTACCACTGCGCGGAGACCCTCCAGAAAACGAGCGAGCAAAGCCGGCTCGTTCCAGCCACTGGAGGCAGCAAGAGTGCGAAACTCAATAGAGTAGTCTGTTATGGATCGATTACCTTGACATAGGGAAGACAGGACCCTGGAAGCCTCCTCCCCAAAAACAGATCGATCAAAAACCCGTATCATCTCCTCCTTAAAGTCCTGATACTGGTTAGTACACTCAGCCCTTGCCTCCCAGATTGCCGTGCCCCACTCACGAGCCCGTCCAGTAAGGAGAGATATGACGTAGGCGATACGAGCAGTGCTCCTGGAGTAAGTGTTGGGCTGGAGAGAAAACACAATATCACACTGGGTGAGGAACGAGCGGCATTCAGTGGGCTCCCCAGAGTAACACGGCGGGTTATTGATTCTGGGCTCCGGAGATTCAAAAGCCCTGGAAGTGGCCGGTGGATCGAGGCGGAGAGGGTGAACCTGTTCTGTGAGGTTGGAGACTTGGGTGGCCAGGGTCTCAACGGCATGTCGAGCAGCAGACAATTCCTGCTCGTGTCTGCCTAGCATCGCTCCCTGGATCTCGACGGCTGAGTGGAGAGGATCCGAAGTCGCTGGGTCCATTCTTGGTCGGATTCTTCTGTCAGGTGCGTGAATGAGGACCCAAAAGCGAATTAACAAAACAGAGTTTCTTTAATGACGAAACACACGTAGGCTCAGATGGACAGGCAGATTCCGACAGGACAGGACAAGGTTAGATGAACAGGCAGATTCCGACAGGACAGGACAAGGTTGCAGCAAACACGACGATAGTCTGGTTCAGGCATGAGTAACACAAACGAGAATCCGACAAAGACAGAAGCAGAAACAGAGAGAGATATAGAGACCTAATCAGAGGGAAAAAGGGAACAGGTGGGAAAAGGGGTGAACGAGGTAGTTAGAGAAGACAAGGAACAGCTGGGGGAAAGAGGGGAAGAAAAGGTAACCTAATACGACCAGCAGAGGGAGACAGGGTGAAGAGTAAGAACAGGAACAGGACACAACATGACAATACATGACACTAGAAGCACAAGCATTTCGCTACACTCGCATTAACATCTGCTAACCATGTGTATGTGACCAATAAAATTTGATTTGATTGTATGTTTGTTAATTCCATGTGTAACTGTGTTGTTTGTGTCGCACTGCTTTGCTTTATCTTGGCCAGGTCGCAGTTGTAAATGAGAACTTGTTCTCAACTAGCCTACCTGGTTAAATAAAGGTGAAATAAAAAAAAGGAAATTAGATATTTCTGTATTTCATGTTTAATAAATGTGCATACATTTCTAAAAACATGTTTTCACTTTGTAATTATGGGCTATTGTGAATAGATGGGTGAGACATTTTTTTAAAAATACATTTTGAATTCAGGCTGTAACACAACAAAATGTGGAATAAGTATAAGGGGTATGAATACTTTCTGAAGGCCCTGTATGTTTGCCAAACTGAGTGTGGCTTGAGATGGCAGGCAGCCTAGGGCAGAAGGGAAGAGGAATGAGTGAAGGTCATTCCACCAACTGAGTCGTGTAACATTTATTTCACTTAAATTTAACATTCTGTCATAAATGGTTTAAAAAAACTCCTCCTCAAGATGTTAAATAAATAAGTTGCTATAGTAAGTTCCAAATAAAGAAACAAGGTTGAAGTTACACTACATGATCAAAAGTATGTGGACACATGCTTGTCAAACATCTTATTCCATAATGATGGGCATTAATATGGAGTTTGTTGCTATAACTGCCTCCACTATTCTGGTAAGGCTTTCCACTAGATGTTGGAACATTGCTGCGGGGACTTGCTTCCATTCAGCTAGAAGAGCATTAGTGGGGTCGGGCACTGATGTTGGGTGATTCCAATTCATCCCAAAGGTGTTCGATGGGGTTGAGGTCAGGGCTCTGTGCAGGCTAGTCAAGTTCTTCCACACCGATCTCGACAACCCATTTCTGTATGGACCTTGCTTTGCACGAGGGCATTGTCATGCTGAAACAGGAAAGGGCCTTCCCCAAACTGTTGCCACAAAGTTGGAAGCACAGAAGCGTCTAGAATGTAATTGTATGCCATAGCGTTAAGATTTCCCTTGACTGGAACTAAGGGGCCTGAACCATGAAAAACAGCCCCAGACAATTATTCCCCCTCCACCAAGCTTTACATTTGGCACTATGCATTGGGGCAGGTAGCGTTCTCCTGGCATCCGCCAAACCCAGATTCGTCCGTCAGACTGCCAGTTCACTCCAGGGTACGCGTTTCCACTGCTCCAGAGTCCACCGGCGACGAGCTTTGCACCACTCCAGCCGACGCATGGCATTGCACATGGTGATACTAGGCTTGCGGCTGCTCGGCCATGGAAACCCATTTCATGAAGTTCCTGACGGACAGTTATTGTGCTAATAGACGTTTCCATTTCACAATAACAGCACTTACAATTGACGGGCAGCTCTAGGACGTCAGAAATTTGACGGACTGACTTGTTGGAAAGGTGGCATTCTATGACGATGCCACGCCAAGTCACTGAGATCCTCAGTAAGGCCAGTCTACTACCAATGTTTGTCTATGGAGTTTGCATGGTTGTGTGCTCGATTTTATACACCTGTCAGCAACGAGTGTGGCTGAAATAGACGAATCCACTAATTTGAAGGGGTAGCCACATACTTTTGTGTATATATAGTGTATTTTAAGTCCAGACAATTTCAAAATGTAAAATTTCAGTGAACATTTTTGTGAAACTGTATATGTTTTACTTGTGGACTTTGAAATAAAAATGTGTTTGTCTAAAAACAATGCAGCTATTGGAGTAAACCTATTTTGGGTTAAGACAAGTAACTATGAGTAAGGGCAAACATCATGAGAAGATTACAAGCTAAATTCGAAAAAGACATCCCATTACCACAATATTTTTTCTTATTTTTATTCATATAAAATGTCTAATTACAATACAATAATAAAAAAGATATAGGACGTTACGACACGTAACGTTATATATTCTCTGAATAAACATAAAATAACATTAAAAGTAAAAAATAAAAATAAAAAGCACAAGAATTGCCTTTCAAAAGTTAAAGTACCTCAAATAAAATAAAGGCCAGGTGTGACAGTTGTACAAACCTATGATAGAGTTGTAAGAATGCCGGGGGGGGGGGGGGTCTCAGTAATATATGCATTCCAGAAGAATTTCCCTCTAGGAGAGATCTTGTTGTTGGTTATTTTATTCATAAATTATCTTATGAATGTATTATTGCATCCAGAGGGAGGCAGTATTTCCACGCATGAGTTTAGCTTAGCCAAGGTCGCCATGACATCGCCTACAAGCTTGAATGGTGATTTCTATTGGAGCAGTTTTAGCCTTTCTTAGACTTTGTGGCTGTGGTGACGACCCATCTCTGCTGATCAAGTCAGCCAATCACGTTCTCCTTATCCAAGGTATTAAACACACACCGCTTTGAAAGCTGGAGAGGGTTCTAATGCTAACGTTATCAGGTAAAGTATTTGTAATCTAACTATTTAGTTATAGAAACGTGATACCATCAATGCAAGCTGTAACATGAATCCCAACGCAGCAACCTTAGTATTAAAATACCAATAGTAATGTACCTAGCTAGTAGTAGTTAGTTACAATTAGCATTGACATGAAATTGGTCAAAACAAGACATGGTATCAATAACAAGATGAAACGAGCCACATTGCAGTTTCTTGTCCTTCTTGCCAGAAATCTGACCATCCAGAATCACAACAGGCTATCCCATGGAAGTACATACATCGTTTTCGTGACGTTGTCAGCCAACCCATCTACTAGCCTCATACCATGAATACACATAGCCATCTCCGATAGTGTTTTTTTCTCTCAAAGTTGCCTGGATGTCACGTGTTCTACTTATATAATTACACATGTAACGACTTATGCATGACAAAACATATATTCGAACCTCAAGTAGAAAGTAAACCAATCGTTTTTTTGTTGACCAAATTCAACACTCATTGACCTCTATACAAAATTCCTTGCTCATTGGGCGAAACAACCCAAAAAAAATGGCACCTGCTGGAGGGAGACTGATTTTCCGCCGAGTTGGGCCTGTCTTCCTCTCTGGATTTAATCACTAGCTAACATGTCGTTATTCCAGGGACAATGAGCGTTTAAGCTATCAGTTTATTCCAAGTAATAATTTAAGACTACAAAAATCTATAGGACAAGTAGTGTAAAGCTAATACAGTCATCAAGGCAGGAACCAGTAATTTCCTTCATACTGACAAATAAGAAATTACACATTTCTTGTCAATAGTTGGGGTAGGATGATTGCAGAGCACCCTGCCTCAGACTGTCAGGATTAGAGGTCGGCCGATTAATCGGAATGGCCGATTAATTCGTAACAATCGGAAATCGGTATTTTTGGACACCGATTTGGACAATTTTGTAAAATATTTTTTTACACCTTTATTTAATGTTTATTTAACTAGGCAAGTCAGTTAAGAACACATTCTTATTTTCAATGACAGCCTCGTTCAGGGGCAGAACGACAGATTTGTACCTCTTTACCTCGGGGGATTCAATCTTGCAACTTTACAGTTAACTAGTCCAACGCTCTAACCACCTGATTACATTGCACTCCACGAGGAGACTGCCTGTTAAGCGAATGCAGTAAGCCAAGGTAAGTTGCTAGCTAGCATTAAACTTATCTTATAAAAAACAATCAATCAATCAATCATTCATAATCACTAGTTAACTACACATGGTTGATGATATTACTAGTTTATCTAGCGTGTCCTGCGTTGCATATAATCGATGCGGTGCGTATCGTTGCTCCAATGTGGACCTAACCATAAACACCAATGCCTTTCTCAAAATCAATACACAGAAGTATATATTTTTAAACCTGCATATTTAGCTAAAAGAAACCCAGGTTAGCAGGCAATATTAACCAGGTGAAATTGTGTCACTTCTCTTGCGTTCATTGCACGCAGAGTCAGTGTATATACAACAGTTTGGGCCGCCTAATTTGCCAGAATTTTACATAATTATGACATAACATTGAAGGTTGTGCAATGTAACAGGAATATTTAGACTTATGGATGCCAACCGTTAGATAAAATACGGAACGGTTCCGTATTTCACTGAAATAATAAACGTCTTGTTTTCGAGATGATAGTTTCCGGATTCGACCATATGAATGACCTAAGGCTCGTATTTCTGTGTGTTATCATGTTATAACTAAGTCTATGATTTGATAGAGCAGTCCGACTGAGCGGTGGTAGGCAGCAGCAGGCTCATAAAGTACCTATAAGAACATCCAATAGTCAAAGGTTAATGAAATACAAATGGTATAGAGATAAATAGTCCTATAATTCCTATAATAACTACAACCTAAAACTTCTTACCTGGGAATATTGAAGACTCATGTTAAAAGGAACCACCAGCTTTCATATGTTCTGAGCAAGGAACTTAAACGTTAGCTTTCTTACATAGCACATATTGCACTTTTACTTTCTTCTCCAACACTTTCTTTTTGCATTATTTAAACCAAATTGAACATGTTTCATTATTTATTTGAGGCTAAATTTATTTTATTGATGTATTATATTAAGTTAAAATAAGTGTTCATTCAGTATTGTTGTAATTGTCATTATTACAAATAAAAGAAATCGGCCGATTAATCGGTGTCGGCTTTTTTTGGTCCTCCAATAATCGATATATCATAATCGGTCGACCTCTAGTCAGGAGGTTCATTTTCTAGCTCAAACTAAGTTACATGCTTTGCTGTGATTTATTTGATTAATTATTGTCTCTTACTTTTGTCTCACATTGTCTTTTCAGCTCTCCTGTGTCCAGCTCCCCACCAAGCATGAGCTGATTCATTCACCTGTGAGGAGAACCATCCTACAGCAGTTTGAACTAGACCTGCTGTCCCTATTTAGACATTGAGACCACATATATATACATATTTTATTTATTATTTAACTAGGCAAGTTAGTTAAGAACAAATTCTTATTTTCAATGACGGCCTAGGAACAGTAGGTTAACTGCCTGTTCAGGGGCAGAACAACAGATTTGTACAATCTTTCAGTTACTAGTCCAACGCTCTAACCACTAGGCTACCCTGCCTAGTGCATTTTCCTGTTGTCTTTTTTTGTGTGGATTGTCTTAGTCTAGTGCATTTTAGAGTTGAAGAACACCAACTACAGATACACATCCTTGTTTGAGCATCTCAAAGACTATATTCAATGTAGAATCAGTTTAACAGGTAACAAACATATAACAAACACATTGTCCCCATCAGGAGCACAGGATTTTGTCATAGATGGTAGAGTTCTTTTCTCTGGACCACACAAGCATTCTGCTAAGGCACTTGTCTATCTTTACATTGGTCAGCTACATTGGTGACCAGGGTGGGATCCTTTCAATACGACTATGGGGCCGGGGTACACACACCCCTAGAAGAGGAGGAATACTGAAGCATGTGTTATGACAGTTTTACAGTCTCCATCAGAGGCCCAGGCTTTTGGCATAGATGGTAAAGCTCTCATTTCATTGTGCCCTCCACTGCATTTGATATACATTGACTGTTAGGTTACACTATATTTAGATACTTATATTTAGATACTAAAAATACTGCCTGAGAGACACCTTTGCTATTTGTCTCTGTACTCAAATGGTGAAACACTATTTGTGATGGTGTTCTTTGTTTGAATGTATGTGCATGGACTGTACATTATTGAAAACATGTCTCACACTCAGTCATACTTAGTAGAAATCCCGTAGTTAGTAGGTTGTGTCACTCAGTTGGTAGAGTATGGAGCTTGCAACGCTAGGGTTGTGGGTTAAATTCCCATGGGGAGCCAGTTCAGATTTTAAAAATAATGTAATGTATGCACTCACTGTGAGTTGCTCTGGATAAGAGCAAAATAAATTGGCAAGATTTTGGCACTGTCCAATTTTAGGTTAGTAGGAAAGTTAATCATTTAAACGACCTACATATACTCATTCACTCAACATTTAGTATTTGAAACTCAAACAATAATTTCCCAACTGCTATTTCTATAATGCCACAGGCTGTTTATCATTATCCGTACCTTCTATTCCAATGACTGCAACATTATGCATGCCCACCATGGTATTGGGCAGCTGCTTTCTGAGAACTCATCTAGTTCTCATTGCAGAGCATATTATTTTTTAGAGAAGATCGTATTGCAAGGTATGCAATATATATTGGCAAATATGCATATGCATCTCCATTCTAGAATACAACACACACCTTTATATCTACATGCTTTTATTTGGGGTTTTATGCAAATTATATGATTGAATGTTACTTTAAGCCTGCAGCTAGTTACTTGAAATATCAAAACACGATTCAACATTGAATTCAATGACCGAGATAACTAATGAAACACTAGTTTCCTGAGCAGGCACATTACGTTTAATTTACAGTATTAGCTCGTCAACTGTAACTTTCGCTAGCTTTCAATAAATTGGCTAAATGGTCAACGGAGTTACCTCTACATGTTTTTTTCCCACCTTTATTTAACCAGGTAGGCTATGTGATCAAGACCATTCCTATTGTATCCTGCATATTTCAAGTACACTGGAAAAAAATATATGTATCTTATTTCTGTCGTTGGGAGCTGACGTTAGTTCCTATTAACACACTGACAGGAGATCAGAGGCTGTGTTTACATGGTAGATAGAAGCAGCCATAGTACATACCTGGAACCAATCAGAACACGTACGGGATTTCCGATTGGTTCCAAGTTTAGCAGTTCGCAAATTTGCCTGAGCAGACAGTTTTGAAATATACTTTTTCTGAGAAAATATGGAATAATTGAAGCTGAAAAAAAAACATTTACAGTAATCATAAGAATATTTCATTGTCATATACAAAAAGCATCTGCACCTCCCTCGACGTAGTTCGATCACATCAGCGTCCGCCCACCCCCTATTTTCTTACAAAACAAAAACTGCTTTTGGGGAGTCAAGTGAGCCAACATCAACGATTATGGATATACTGACAGGATCCATGTCTCTCCGTCCTAACACTCGCCCACAAATCGGCACGGAGGGCTGTCTAGCTCCCGTGTACCATTTGGATTGGTGGATACCTCTCATTATTTTAGTTTTTTTTAAATATTCTGTGAGGATTGATTACGTCAACCTCGTGTATTCAATGGAGAGAAATGCTACGTTAACTGGCCTCATGTCATGAATATGCATAGGCACTAGAGACAACCCCGAGATATTGTTTTTTCTCAAAGTTGTCCGGATGTCACGTGTTCTACTTATCCGTACACTCGTAACAATTTACGCATTACGAAACTTCTATTTGATCAAATAAACCTCACGTAACAAATTAGCCATTCATTTTTTGTTGTTGTTGACCTCCATACAAAAACGAATTGCTTGGTGGGCGAAACAACGAAAAAACCACCACTTGCTGGGGGGAGACAGATTTTCAGCAGAATTTGTTACCTCTTCTATGCCCGACACACCCATACACTCTTCAATTTCCTCCTAAATTGGTGTGCGTGAATGCTCAACACTTTACGGTATCGCGTGTTTTATGTTTGTGTAACAGTCTGATGTACTGTCATGCACAGATAGACGATAGCCACAAATCATTGCAAGCAAACAGTTTGAAGCACTCTTATTTCATCTTCCATAATCAAAATTATACCAAATCGTTTATTTCATTTTCGAGCCTTATCAAAAAATACTTTGATATCACGGTTAGGGTGAGGCTGCAGTAGCATAACGGGGGTGCTGTTTCGAAAATGTTAAATTATTAAAGCAAGATGTGTGTGCAGTCATGACATACGAAAAGTACACAAACACACACAACAACATCTAAGTGTTTTTTTGTTTGTATTTAATTAAAGACAGATTTAGAATGTTAAAACGTGTTAAATAAATACTCTTGGTCTATCCCAGCATTCTTTATATAATTTTTTTAAGTAGTTATATTACAGTGAACTTTTATGACCCCTATGTTAATACAAATATATATACAGTCGTGGACAAAAGTTTTGAGAATTACACAAATATTAATTCCCACAAAGTCTGCTGCCTCAGTGTCTTTAGATATTTTTGTCAGATGTTACTATGGAATACGGAAGTATAATTACAAACATTTCATAAGTGTCAAAGGCTTTTATTGACAATTACATGAAGTTGATACAAAGAGTCAATATTTGCAGTGTTGAACGTTCTTTTTCAAGACCTCTGCAATCCACCCTGGCATGCTGTCAATTAACTTTTGGGCCACATCCTGACTGATGGCAGCCCATTCTTGCATAATCAATGCTTGGAGTTTGTCAGAATTTGTCGGGTTTTGTTTGTCCACCCACCTCTTGAGGAATGACCGCAAGTTCTCAATGTGATTAAGGTCTGGGAAGTTTCCTGGCCATGGACCCAAAATATCAATGTTTTGTTCCCCGAGCCACTTAGTTATCACTTTTGCCTTATGGCAAGGTGCTCCATCATGCTGGAAAAGGCATTGTTCGTTACCAAACTGTTCCTGGTTGGTTGGGAGAAGTTGCTCTCGGAGGATGTGTTGGTACCATTCTTTATTCATGGCTGTTTTCTTCGGCAAAATTGTGAGTAAGCCCACTCCCTTGGCTGAGAAGCAACCCCACACATGAATGGTCTCAAGCTTTTTTCCGGATGCCCCAAACAATCAGAAAGGGGATTCATCAGAGAAAATGACCTTACCCCAGTCCTCAGTAGTCCAATCCCTGTACCTTTTGCAGAATATCAGTCTTTCCCTGATGTTTTTCCTGGAGAGAAGTCTCTTCTTTGCTGCCCTTCTTGATACCAGGCCATCCTCCAAAAGTCGTCGCCTCACTGTGCATGCAGATGCACTCACACCTACCTGCCTGCTACCATTCCTGAGCAAGCTCTGTACTGGTGGTGCCCCGATCCCACAGCTGAATCAACTTTAGGAGACGGTCCTGGCGCTTGCTGGACTTTCTTGGGCACCCTGAAGCCTTCACAACAATTGAACCGCTCTCCTTGAAGTTCTTGATGATCCGATAAATGGATGATTGAGGTGCAATCTTACTGGCAGCAATATCCTTGCTTGTGAAGCCCTTTTTGTGGAAAGCAATGATGACTGCACGTGTTTCCTTGCAGGTAACCATGGTTGACAGAGGAAGAACAATGATTCCAAACACCACCCTCCTTTTGAAGCTTCCAGTCTGTTATTTGAACTCAATCAGCATGACAGAGTAATCTCCAGCCTTGTCCTTGTCAACACTCACACCTGTGTTAACGAGAGAATCACTGACATGTCAGCTGGTCCTTTTGTGGCAGGGCTGAAATGCAGTGGAAATGTTTTTTGGGGATTCAGTTCATTTGCATGGCAAAGAGGGACTTTGCTATCAATTGCAATTCATCTGATCACTCTTCATAACATTCTGGAGTATATGCAAATTGCCATCATACAAACTGAGGCAGCAGACTTGTGAAAATTAATATTTGTGTCATTCTTAAAACCTTTGGCCACTACTCCAGCTGGTATACTTTTTTTATGTGTGCCACTAGCAGATCAACAGATCCCGTATTATGCCAGCTCCAACATTGGAAAAACACTAGTTTACTGTATATTACAGTGAAATGTTAGGGAACCTAATTCAATTTGAACTTTTTCGGGATTGGTGTCCCGTCCATAGGATGGTTGAGCTAACGTAGGCTAATGCGATTAGCATGAGGTTGTAATTTCCCAGGACATAGACATATCTGATATTGTCAGAAAGCTTACATTCTTGTTAATCTAACAGCACTGTCCAACTTACAGTAGCACTTACAGTGAAATAATACCATGCTATTGTCTGAGGAGAGTGCACAGTTTTGAACATGAAAAGTTATTAATAAACAAATTAAGCACATTTGCGCAGTCTTGATATAAAATGTTGAACTGAAATGCAATGGTTCCTTGGATCAGTCTAAAACTTTGCACATACACTGCTGCCATCTAGTGGCCAAACTCTAAATTGCAGCTGTGCTGGAACAATATATTATGGCCTTTCTCTTGCATTTCAAAGATGGTGCAAAAAAATACAAAAGAACAATTGTTTTTTTCTTTGTATTATCTTTTACCAGATCTATTGTGTAATATTCTCCTACATTCCTTTCATATTTCCACAAACTTCAAAGTGTTTCCTTTCAAATGGTGCCAAGAATATGCATATCCTTGCTTCAGGCAAAAATTTAAAAAAGGGCGGATCCTTAAGCGGTTTGAACACAGTAAAAATGGATGGTAAACATTTTGTCAGATGTGCCACTAGTAGATCACTTATCCATTTCATTAACATTGCAAGGCATAACATGCTCATATAATGCGAGCTTCAACAATAAAAAAAGCACTAGTTTACTGAATATCACAGTGAACTTTAAGGTAACAGAATTACATTTTAACACAGTAAAAATGGTTGGTCAACATTTTGTCATGTGTGACACTAGTAGATCAATAATACACTCCTCATTCGTGATCTCGGGGGAGAAGTTGAAGATGAGAGGAGTGGAGGATGTACACCATTGAAGCCAACAGACAGAAGAGGTGAAGAGACTCCAACCTGACTACTGGAAGAGAGAACCAACTCGGTGAGGAAACTGTAGCCTCTTGCATGGTGTTCGTTTCAATACTTGTCCTTTTGAAATTGTCCATAAGATTATAACCTTTCCTGTCTCTCTATTTCCATCTCCCTTACAGGTCTCCTTGGGGAACTATGAGGTGCAGACAGAAGAGTGAGGCATCAGGCAGATGACAGGAGAAAAGAGAGGGAGAGGATGAAGGGGAGGACAAAAAGAGAAGAAGTGTTGCCCAGGGGCTGAAGACACACGCCGGAACCAGCCCCCTGCACTCCTGATCTAAGGACACATGCTAGATCTATAGGCTTGCTTTCTATCCAAATACATAATCATGTAAGAAAGAAGATATACATGTTTGCTGTGTGTGAATATTATATAATATGATGTGTTTTTTGACTGACTTAATTTCAGTCTTTTTAAAGAATTGTAATAAATTTGTTATAGCTAGGAAAAAAATGGAGCCCTGTTCAGTAGGAATAGTGGAGGTGATAACTAAATGTCTGTTTTTCCCACCAGAAATTAGTATAGGTGATTTCAAAAGACTTGGGGTTTTTATTCCTATATTTGTATAAGTAAGTATATTGCATTGAAAAATATATTTTAACTTTGTACTTGGAAAAGGGCAGGGAGGGGTGGGATATGTGCTTATAACCATGATTCTTGCTCTTTTCCAAATGGATGACGGATGTTAAGGATCTGGAAAGATCCGGTATGAAGAAATAGTCTAAGATCCTTTCCAATATGTTCTCCAACCTGATAAAGCGTTTTATAAAAAAGCTGTGCTGTTATCCTTGCAAGGGGAGGGTGCTGGATTATTGAAAACAGGTGGCTATACTTCTGCACCATATCTTTTTATAGATAAAATTATAATACATGTATTACTTTAAAATAATATAATACAATATAGCTCCGTATTTTTATGATTTATTTAATAGTCTCTTCTTTATCAAGAGTGCCAATAATTTCTGAGGTGACAGTATCTACAGTACACTAGGGTTTGGTTTGTAAAGGGGCATATCTTTTATTACCCAAGTCAAGTGCACTGGGTTTGTGACTATGTAATAGGCCATATAATAATGATGTGTTATATTATAATGATGTTAAAATACCTTTGGGACGTGAATGTACAGTTGAAGTCTGAAGTTTACATACACTTAAGTTGGAGTCATTAAAACTCATTTTTCAACCACTCCGCTTTCCATCTGGCTACCCCTACCCCGATCAACAGCCATGCACCCCCCACAGCAACTCGCCCAAGCCTCCCCATTTCTCCTTCACCCAAATCCAGATAGCTGATGTTCTGAAAGAGCTGAAAAATCTGGACCCCTACAAATCAGCCGGGCAAGACAATCTGGACCCTCTCTAAAATTTCCTGCCGAAATTGTTGCAACCCCTTTTACTAGCCTGTTCAACCTCTGTTTCGTATCGTCTGAGATTCCCAAAGATTGGAAAGCTTCCGCGGTCATCCCCCTCTTCAAAGGGGTAGACATTCTAGACCCAAACTTCTACAGACCTATATCCATCCTACCCTGCCTTTCTAAGGTCTTCGAACGCCAAGTTAACAAACAGATTACTGACCATTTCGAATCCCACCGTACCTTCTCTGCTATGCAATGTGGTTTCAGAGCTGGTCAAGGGTGCACCTCAGTCACGCTCAAAGTCTTAAATGATATCATAACGGCCATCGATAAGAGACAATACTGTGCAGCCGTATTCATCGACCTGGCCAAGGCTTTCGACTCTGTCAATCACCACATTCTTAATGGCAGACTCAACAGCCTTGGTTTCTCAAATGACTGCCTTGCCTGGTTCACCAACTACTTCTCTGATAGAGTTCAGTGTGTCAAATCGGAGGGCCTTTTGTCCGGACCTCTGGCAGTCTATGGGGGTGCCACATGGTTCAATTCTCGGGCTGACTCTCTTCTCTGTATTCATCAATGATGTCGCTCTTGCTGCTGGTGATTCTCTGGTCCACCTCTACACAGACGACACCATTCCGTACACCTCTGGCCCTTCTTTGGACACCTCCAGACGAGCTTCAATGCCATACAACTCTCCTTCCATGGCCCCCAACTGCTCTTAAATGTAAGTAAAACTAAATGCATGCTCTTCAACCGATCGCTGCCCGCACCCGTCCAGCATCACTACTCTGGACGGTTCTGACTTAGAATACGTGGACAACTGCAAATACCTAGGTGTCTGGTTAGACTGTAAACTCTCCTTCCAGACTCACATTAAGCATCTGTCATGACGTTGGCCTGGGGGATAAGTTTGTGACAGTCATAAATACCTCTTTTCCCCCTTTTTCCTCTCTACCCTACTGATGTTACATTTGCAAACCCCTTTGGTTAACATAGAGATTCTGGGGACATCAGAAGGTGGGGAGAAATTAACTATGTTCTGGTAATCCGACCAATTGAACATATGCGGTGGTACTTAATGAATATGATGTCAGTTCGGTTGTCTTCTGAGACATTCTCATCAATGATAAGATGACATAAACTCTACAGTGGAAAGTCTACACATCAGAGTTATCAGATTCACATGGAATTGTTGTTCAATTTAAATGTTTGAATATGAAATTATTCGTGATGGGATGAAATGTGATTTTAGCTTCTAAAATGTGAGATTTGGGTTTTTATAAGGTAGGGAGGGCTCTGCTCAATCAGTGGCCCGCCCCTGTGAAGGGACATGGGCTATAAATCCTTTCAAACACGCCCTCCTCTCCCTTCCTATATAAAGCCTTGACGACAATATAACCTCCTGTTCCGAGGACGTAAGGACGGCGGTCCGATGTCAGAATGGTTCAGATAATAACTACAGAACGAAGCCAACATCAGCATGAGCTTTGGTTGCGAATGGTATGAACTTTGAACTCTTATTCACTACAGAAGTGATACCTCCTAGCCGTTGAGTTAGCAACAGCCGCTGCAAAGGAGGGTTAGGAAGGAACATATAGAGTATCCCGTCTACCACACAACGACGTTACTACAACGTATTCAATTTACCAGCAGAGACATTCTTCAAAGGACTCGGTTGGGCAACACGGCCTTCCATCTACCACCAACCTACCGAAGCGCAGCTCAGAGTAAATATTTATTGCATTTTCCTTTTCCAAATGAGCGGTAATTTAGAATGCATAAGATGCTGTATTTACGATAGCACAGCTTCGCCCTTTGTTCTTCAGTTTTCCCACTCTTTCACTCAAACCCAGCTCCTTTTCTTTTGTGTAACCAGCTGTCATATCTGTTCCGCCTGCTAGGGACGTTTTCCTTTATGACGTAATCTATAATCAAGTTATGATTTAAATATGTGTATGTGTAATTCTGTGTGAGTAGTTAGGTATTTAGTAAATACATAATTAAACCCAATTTTGTATTGCTGATTCAACTTGTTAGCCAGGGATCGTGCAGATAACCAAGAATTGACAACTTTCAGATGAGACTGAATTAAGATGACGATTAATATTGACTGCTATTGATGTAAAATATTACTAGGTCTTTAAGAGTTTATTCGGAAGATAACAGCTCTATAAATATTACTTTGTGGTGCCTGACTCTCTAGTTAATTCCATTTACATGATTAGCTCAATCAGGTAATATTAATTACGAATAAATTATTTTATAGAATAGCATGTCATATCACTTAATCCGGCATAGCCAAAGACACAAACCATCTCTAATCCAAAATGAAATCTAGAATTGGCTTCCTATTTCACAACAAAGCATCATTCACTCATGCTGCCAAACATACCCTCGTAAAAATGACCATCCTACTGATCCTCGACTCTGGCGAGTATCCCAGTATCCCAGTATCTCTACTTGCATTCATCTTCTGCACATCTACCAATCCAGTGTTTAATTGCTATATTGTAATTACTTCGTCACCATGGCCAATTTATTGCCTTACCTCCCTTATCCTACCTCATTTGCACACATTTAAATATACTTTTTCTCCTGTATTATTGACTGTATGTTTGTTTATTCCATGTGTAACACTGTTGTTGTTGTATGTGTCGAACTGCTTTGCTTTATCTTGGCCAGGTCGCAGTTGTAAATGAGAACTTGTTCTCAACTAGCCTACCTGGTTAAATAAAGGTGAAAAAAATCTAATCAAAACAACTCAAGACATCAGTCAGGAAGTTAAAACTTGGTAGCAAATGGGTCTTCCAAATGAACAATGAACCCAAGCATACTTCCAAAGTTGTGGCAAAATGGCTTAAGGACAACAAAGTCAAGGTATTGGAGTGGCCATCACAAAGCTCTGACCTCACTCCTATAGAACATTTTTGGGCAGAACAGAAAAGGCATGTGCGAGCAAGGAGGGCTACAAACCTGACTCAGTTACACCAGCTCTGTCAGGAGGAATGGGCCAAAATTCAACAAAACGATTGTGAGAAGCTTGTGGAAGGCTACCTGAAACGTTTGACCCAAGTTAAACAATTTCAAGGCAATGCTACCAATTACTAATTGAGGGTATGTAAACTGCTGACCCACTGGGAATGATATGAAATAATTAAAAGCTTAATTAAATCATTCTCTCTACTATTATTCTGATATTTCACACTCTTAAAATAAAGTGGTGATCCTAACTGACCTAAGACAGGGACTTTTTATTCGGATTAAAAGTCAGGAATTGTGAAAAACTGAGTTTAAATGTATTTGGCCAAGGTGTATGTAAACTTCTGACTTCAATTGTACATGCTGTTCAAACTATTGCACACACAAAGCTCTTGTGTTATAATCTAACACAAAGCTCAAAATTGTTTCATTTGTTAAAGGAAATGTGACCTGAGACAAAGACAACAGTTTTAACTTGAAACAACATCTATTATATGGGTCTATTACAATGGTGTCTATTATAATGGTGCCTGAGGAGATGGCTGCCGTTTTACGATCCCCTAACCAATTGTGCTATTGTGTGTGTTATTTTGCGTTATTTGTAACTTCCTTTCTACATAATGTTTCTGCCACCATGTCCTATGACCGAAAAGAGCTTCTAGATATCACCACAGCGTTTACTCACCCCGCACTGGAGGAATACTTTTTCTTTAACAAGTCAGATGGGAAGGATTTACTTCAGACGTCCGACAAGGCTCTCATCCCCGTTATTCGCTGGAGAAATCAAATCAAAGTTTGGTCAGATGAGAGACTGAGATATCGTGGACGACGGTCTGGGTGCCTTGTAAGGATCCATCTCCTCGAGGGTGTTCTACCTTTACCATCAGTCCTATTAGCCAACGTACAATCATTGGAAATAAAATAGACGCGCTACGAGCACGTATATCCTATCAACAGGACATTAAAAATTGTAATATCTTATGTTTCACAGAGTCGTGGCTGAATGACAACATACATTTTTTATTTTTTTATTTAACCTTTATTTAACTAGGCAAGTAAGTTAAGAACAAATTCTTATTTACAATGACGGCCTAGGAACAGTGGGTTAACCGCCTTGTTCAGGGGAAGAACGACAGATTTTTACCTTGTCAGCTCGGGGATTCGATCTAGCAACCTTTCGGTTACTGGCCCAACGCTGCTTCCGGCAGGGGCAGCACCAGAATAACATACAGCTGGCGGGTTTTAAGCTATTTCGGCAGGATAGAACAGTGGCCTCTGGGAAGACGAGGGGTGGCGGTCTGTGTATATTTGTAAACAACAGCTGGTTCACAAAATCTAAGGAAGTCTCGAGGTTTTGCTCGCCTGAGGTACAGTATCTCATGATAAGCTGTAGACCACATTATTTACCAAGAAGGTTTTCATCTATATTCTTCATAGCTGTCTATTTACCACCACCAACCGATGCTGGAATTAAGACTGCACTCAATGAGCTCTATACGGCCATAAGCAAACATTCATCCATAAGAAAACATTCATCCAGAGACGCTCCTAGTGGCCGGGGACTGCAGTGCAGGAAAACTCAAATCCATTTTACCTAATTTCTACCAGCATGTTAAATGTCCAACCAGAGGGGGGAAAAAACTCAAGACCACCTTTACTCGACACACAGAGACGTGTACAAAGCTCTCCCTCACCCTCCTTTTGGCAAATCTGACCATAATTATTTCCTTCTGATTCCTACTTACAAGCAAAAACTAAAGTAGGAAGCCCCTAGGTGACTAGGTCAATAAGAAAGTGGTCAGATGAAGCAGATGCTAAGCTACAGGACTGTTTTGCTAACACAGACTGGAATATGTTCTGGGATTCTTCTGATGACATTGAGGAGTACACCACATCAGTCACTGGCTTCATCAATAAGTGCATCAATGACGTCTTCCCCACAGTGGCCGTATGTACCCCAACCAGAAACCATGGATTACAGGCAACATCCGCACTGAGCTAAAGGGTAGAGCTGACATTTTCAAGGAGCGGAACTCTAACCTGGAAGCTTATAAGAAATCCCACTATGCCCTCCGACAAATAATCGAACAGGCAATTCGTCAATATAGCACTAAGACTGAATAGTACTACACCGGCTCCAAAGCTCGTCGGATGTGGCAGGGCTTGCAAACTATTACAGACGACAAAGGGAAGCACAGCCGTGTGCTGCCCAGTGACACGAGCAAACCAGACAAGCTAAATTACTTCTATGCTCGCTTCGAGGCAAGTAACACTAAAACATGCATGAGAGCATCAGCTGATACGGACGACTGTGTGATCACGCTCTCCGTAACCGATGTGAGTAAGACCTTTCAACCGGTCAACATTCACAAGGCCGTACTCCGAGCATGCGCTGACCAACTGGCAAGTGTATTCACTGACATTTTCAGCCTGTCCCTGTCTGAGTTTGTAATACCAACATGTTTCAAGCAGACCACCATAGTCCCTGTGCCCAAGAACATTAAGGTTACCTGCCTAAATGACTACCAACCGGTAGCACTCACATCTGTGGCCATGAAGTGCTTTGAAAGGCTGGACATGGCTCACAACACCATTATCCCAGAAAACTTAGACCCACTCCCCTGTTGGGGCATACGGCCCCAACAGATCCAAAGATGATGCAATCACTTTTGCACTCAACACTGCCCTTTCCCACCTGGAGAAAAGGAACACCTATGTGAGAATGCGATTCACTGACTACAGCTTAGCGTTCAACACCATAGTGCCCCCAAAGCTCATCACAAAGCTAAGGACCCTGGGACTGAACCTGGACTTCCAGGATCCTGGTGGTAACGGTAGGTAACAACACATCCGCCACGCTGATCCTCAACACAAGGGCCCCTCAGGGGTGCATGCTCAGTCCCCTCCTGTACTCCCTGTTCACTCATGACTGCATGGCCAGGCACAACTCCAACACCATCATCAAGTTTGCAGATGACACAACAGTGGTAGTCCCGGTCATCAACAACGATGAGACAGCCTATAGGGAGGAGGTCAGAGACCTGGTTGTGTGGTGCCAGGACAACAACCTCTCCCTTAATGTGAGCAAGACAAAGGAGATGATTGTGGACTACAGGAAAAGGAGGACCTAGCACATCCCCATTCTCATCAACAGGGCTGTAGTGGAGCAGGTTAAGAGCTTCAAGTTCCTTGGTGTCCACATCAACAACAAACTAGAATGGTCCAAACACACTAAAACAGTCGTGAAGAGGGCCCAACAAAGCCTATTCCCCCACAGGAGACTGTAAAGATTTGGCATGGGTCCTCAGATCCTCAAAAGGTTCTACAGCTGCACCATTGAGAGCATCACTGCCTGGTATGGCAATTGCTCGACCTCCCACAGCAAGGCACTACAGAGTGTAGTGCATAAGGCCCAGTACATCACTGGGGCCAAGCTTCCTGCCATCCAGGACCTCTATACCAGGCGGTGTCAGAGGAAGGCCCTAAAAATTGTCAAAGACTCCAGCCACCCTAGTCAAAGACTGTTCTCTCTGCTACCACATGGCAAGCGGTACCGGAGCACCAAGTCTAGGTCCAAAAGGCTTCTTAACAGCTTCTACCCCCAAGCAAAAAGGCTCCTGTAGAGCTAATCAAATGGCCACCCCTTCTTTTACGCTGCTGCTACTCTGTTTATTATCTATGCATAGCCACTTTAACTCCACCTATATGTACATATTATCTCAATTTCCTCCACTAACAGGTCCCCCCCACATTGACTCTGTACCGGTACCCCCTGTATATAGCCTCCACATTGACTCTGTACCGGTACCCCTTGTATATAGCCTCCACATTGACTCTGTTCCAGTACCCCCTGTATATAGCCTCCACATTGACTCTGTACTGGTACCCCCTGTATATAGCCTCCACATTGACTCTGTACCGGTACCCCCTGTATATAGCCTCCACATTGACTCTGTACCGGTACCCCTTGTATATAGCCTCCACATTGACTCTGTTCCAGTACCCCCTGTATATAGCCTCCACATTGACTCTGTACCGGTACCCCCTGTATATAGCCTCCACATTGACTCTGTACTGGTACCCCTTGTATATAGCCTCCACATTGACTCTGTTCCAGTACCCCCTGTATATAGCCTCCACATTGACTCTGTACTGGTACCCCCTGTATATAGCCTCCACATTGACTCTGTACCGGTACCCCCTGTATATAACCGCGCTATTGTTATTTTACTGCTGCTGTTTAATTAATTGTTACTTTTATTTAAACATTTTTACTTAACACTTCTTTTTCTTAAACCTTCTTACAGCATTGTTGGTTAAGGGCTTGTAAGTAAGCATTTCACTGTAAGGTGAAACTGAATACCTGTTGTATTCGGTGCATGTGACAAATAACATTTAGTATGATTTGATCTTTAATCATACTGTTCAATGGCAACAACCATTGTTTACATTGTGGGAGGCAACCCGTTAGTTAAAACCTAAATAGACAATGCTGTTTCTAACTTCTTGACAACTGAAAAGTCCAGCCTCAATCCCTCACAAATATTAAAATCGTCACTACGACAACTAAATTATCAACACAGCGTTGGTAAATGGCTAGAAAAACAAATGAATAATAAAATATACAGGTATAAACTTTGTTCCCTTTCATAGGGGTCAATAATTATTAGTAGTAGTAGCAGTATGATTAACATAATGATCACCTATTAGTCTACGTATAATACGAGAATTTACATCCATAAGTAGGGTGAATATTTGCAAAGTGGGACACTTTCTGAAAATGTGCTTTCTGGAACAGCTTACAGTATTATCCCATTGTCTTAACCCACAACATGATACCTTCTAGACAGCTGAAGAACTCTATTACACCATACAAACTAAAACATGAAGAAATAATGAACGTGTGTGTCCGTCTTCAGATCAGGAGTGCAGATCAAATCAAATCCAAACAAATGTTCTTTGTCACATGGGCCGAATACAACAAGCGTGGACTTTACTGTGAAATGCTTACTTACAAGCCCTTAACCAACAGTTCAGTTCAGGAAATAGAAGAAAGTATTTACTAAATAACCTAAAGTTTAAAAAAATTATCAATAAGTAACACGGGAAAGTTACATAAAATGACATAACAATAAGAGGCTATGTAGAGGGGTATGGCACTGGAGTCAATGTGTGGGGGTACAGGTTAGTTGAGGTAATTTGTAAAGTGACAATGCATAGATAAACAGCGAGTAGCAGCAGTGTAAAAATATAGGGGGGGGGGGGGGGTCATTGTAAACAGTCCGGGTGGCCATTTGATTAATTGATCAGTCTTATGGCTCGTGGGTAGAAGCTGTTAAGGAGCCTTTTGGTCCTAGACTTGGCGCTCTGGTACCGCTTGCAGTGAGATGGCAGAGAGAACAGTCTATGACTTGGGTGACTGAAGTCTTTGTCCATTTTTTTGGGCCTTCCTCTGACACCACCTAGTATATAGGTCCTGGATGTCAGGAAGCTTGGTCCCAGTGATGCACTGGGCCGTACGCACTACCCTCTGTAGCACCTTACAGTCAGATACCGAGGAGTTACCATACCGGCAGTGATAAAACCGGTCAGGATGCTCTCGATGCTGCAGCTGCAGAACTTTTTGAGGATCTGGGGACACATCTTTCCAGTCTCCTGAGGGGGAAAAGGTGTTGTCGTACCCTCTTCACAACTGTCTTGGTGTGTTTGGACCATGCTAGTTTGTTGGTGATGTGGACACCAATGAACGTGAAACTCTCGACCCGCTCCACTTCAGGCCCGTCAATGTTAATGGGGGCGTACCCAGCCCTCCTTTTCCTATAGTATACCATCAACTCCTTTGTCTTGTTCACATTGAGGGAAATGTTGTTGTCCTGGCAGCACACTGAGGAGGAGTAGCAAGGATCGGACCAATATCAAATCAAATCAAATCAAATCTTATTTGTCACATACACATGGTTAGCAGATTTTAATGCGAGTGTAGCGAAATGCTTGTGCTTCTAGTTCCGACAATGCAGTAATAACCAACGAGTAATCTAGCTAACAATTCCAAAACTACTACCTTATACACACAAGTGTAAAGGGATAAAGAATATGTACATAAAGAAATATGAATGAGTGATGGTACAGAGCGGCATAGGCAAGATGCAGTAGATGGTATCGAGTACAGTATATACATATGAGATGAGTATGTTAACAAAGTGGCATAGTTTAAAGTGGCTAGTGATACATGTATTACATAAAGATGCAGTAGATGATATAGAGTACAGTATATACGTATATATATATATATGAGATAAATAATGTAGGGTATGTAAACATTATATTAAGTAGCATTGTTTAAAGTGGCTAGTGATGTATTTACATCAATTCCCATCAATTCCCATTATTAAAGTGGCTGGAGTTGAGTCAGTGTGTTGGCAGCAGCCACTCAATGTTAGTGGTGGCTGTTTAACAGTCTGATGGCCTTGAGATAGAAGCTGTTTTTCAGTCTCTCGGTCTCAGCTTTGATGCACCTGTACTGATCTCGCCTTCTGGATGATAGCGGGGTGAACAGGCAGTGGCTCGGGTGGTTGTTGTCCTTGATGATCTTTATGGCCTTCCTGTGACATCGGGTGGTGTAGGTGTCCTGGAGGGCAGGTAGTTTGCCCCCGGTGATGCGTTGTGCAGACCTCACTACCCTCTGGAGAGCCTTACGGTTGTGGGCGGAGCAGTTGCCGTACCAGGCAGTGAAACAGCCCGACAGGATGCTCTCGATTGTGCATCTGTAGAAGTTTGTGAGTGCTTTTTGTGACAAGCCGAATTTCTTCAGCCTCCTGAGGTTGAAGATGCGCTGCTGCTCCTTCTTCACGATGCTGTCTGTGTGGGTGGACCAATTCAGTTTGTCTGTGATGTGTACGCCGAGGAACTTAAAACTTACTACCCTCTCCACTACTGTTCCATCGATGTGGATAGGGGGGTGTTCCCTCTGCTGTTTCCTGAAGTCCACAATCATCTCCTTAGTTTTGTTGACGTTGAGTGTCAGGTTATTTTCCCTGTAGGCCGTCTCGTCATTGTTGGTAATCAAGCCTACCACTGTTGTGTCGTCCGAAAACTTGATGATTGAGTTGGAGGCGTGCGTGGCCACGCAGTTGTGGGTGAACAGGGAGTACAGGAGAGGGCTCAGAACGCACCCTTGTGGGGCCCCAGAGGATCAGCGGGGTGGAGATGTTGTTACCTACCCTCACCACCTGGGGGCGGCCCGTCAGGAAGTCCAGTACCCAGTTGCACAGGGCGGGGTTGAGACCCAGGGTCTCGAGCTTGATGACGAGTTTGGAGGGTACTATGGTGTTAAATGCTGAGCTGTAGTCGATGGACAGCATTCTCACATAGGTATTCCTCTTGTCCAGATGGGTTAGGGCAGTGTGCAGTGTGGTTGAGATTGCATCGTCTGTGGACCTATTTGGGCGGTAAGCAAATTGGAGTGGGTCTAGGGTGTCAGGTAGGGTGGAGGTGATATGGTCCTTGACTAGTCTCTCAAAGCACTTCATGATGACGGAGGTGAGTGCTACAGGGCGGTAGTCATTTAGCTCAGTTACATTAGCTTTCTTGGGAACAGGAACAATGGTGGCCCTCTTGAAGCATGTGGGAACAGCGGACTGGGATAGGGATCGATTGAATATGTCCGTAAACACACCAGCCAGCTGGTCTGCGCATGCTCTGAGGGCGCGGATGGGGATGCCGTCTGGGCCTGCAGCCTTGCGGGGGTTAACACGTTTAAATGTTTTACTCACCTCGGCTGCAGTGAAGGAGAGTCCGCATGTTTTGGTTGCGGGCCGTGTCAGTGGCACTGTATTGTCCTCAAAGCGGGCAAAAAAGTTATTTAGTCTGCCTGGGAGCAAGGCATCCTGGTCCGTGTCTGGGCTGGTTTTCTTTTTGTAATCTGTGATTGACTGTAGATCCTGCCACATACCTCTTGTGTCTGAGCCGTTGAATTGCGATTCTACTTTGTCTCTATACTGACGCTTAGCTTGTTTGAATAGCTACACTGTTTGTATTCGGTCATGTGGTAGCGTGGTAAGTTTCCATGATACTTTAATAATAACTGAACACGACTCAATACAAAAATAACAAAGTGAATTGAAACATTCCTGAATGGTGACACAAACAACAAAACAGGAAACAATCACCCACGAAACACAGATAGGAAAAGGCTACCTAAGTATGATTCTCAATCAGAGACAACTAACGACACCTGCCTCTGATTGAGAACCATACCAGGCCAAACTCAAAACACAACATAGAAAAACGAACATAGACAACCCACCCAACTCACGCCCTGACCATATTAAAACCTGTTGGGGCTAGGGGGTAGTATTTTCACTTTTGGATGAAAGGCGTGCCCAGAGTAAACGGCCTACTCTTTCCCAGATGGGAATATATGCATAGTATTATTACTGGTTGATAGAAAACACTCGGAAGTTTCTAAAACTGTTTAAATTATATCTGTGAGTGTAACAGAACTCATATGGCAGACAAAAACCTGAGAAGAAATCCAAACAGGAAGTGAGAACTCAATTTAGAAAACAATGTCATTGGATGTCCATGTTAGATATGGATGAGCATGCACTTCCTAGGGCTTCCACAAGATGTCACCGTCTTTAGATTCTGTTTGTATGATTCTACTATGAAGGAGGGGCTTATAATAGCTCTTTGGGTGGGTGGTCTGGTAGAAAGCCTCGGTCTCGTTGCGTGCGGTCACAAGAGAGTGTACTTGCGTTCCAATGCGTTTCTTCAGACAATGAAATTCTCCGGTTGGAACCTTATTGCTGATTAATGTTTAAAACATTCTAAATATGGATTGGATACATCATTTGACTTGTTTCTACGACCTGTAACGGAACTTTTCGAGTTTTTGTCTGGAGGAATTGCTCGTGCTTTTTGAGGATTGAATGCTGGGCTGAACAAGCTAACAATAAGTGGCTAAATTATGGGCTTTTTGGAACTTTATGGAACAAATCAGTCATTTATTGTCGAACTGGGATTCCTGGAACTGCCTTCTGATGAAGATATTCAAAGCTAAGTGAATATTTATAGTGTTTTTTTGTAGCTTCTGTTGACGCCAAAATGGCGGCTATTTCTTTGGGTTCTGAGCACCGTTCTCAGATTATTATCTGACACAGCGGTTGCATAGAGGATACATTTATCTTTAATTCTGTGAATAACACTTGCATATTTTATCAATGTTTATTGTGAGTATTTCTGCAAAATCACCGGATGTTTTGGAAACAAAACATTACATTACAAAACATTACAATGTAAACTGAGATTTATATATATATATATATATATATATGCACATTATTGAAAAACACACAATACATGTATAACATGATGTCCTATGAGTGTCATCTGATGGAGATAATCAAAGGTTAGTGATTCATTTTATCTATATTTATGCTTTTGTGACTGTGAAATATCGCTGTGTGTGTTTTTGAATTTGGTGGTCATATAACATAAATATATGTTGTGTTTTCGCTGTAAAACATTTTAAAAATCGGACACGATGGGCAGATTAACAAGATGTTTATCTTTCATTTGCTGTATTGGACTTGTTAATGTGTGAAAGTTAAATATTTCTAAAGAATCTTTTTGTCAGCTTGTGCCCCCCTAGCCTCAACAGGTTTTAAAACAAAGACATAACAAAAGAACTGAGGTCAGAACGTGACAGTAGGGGCGGCCAGTCAGGATGTCCAGGATTAATTTGCAGAGGGAGGTGTTGAGTCCCAGGGTATTTTGCTTAGTGATGAGCTTTGTGGGTACTATGGTGTTGAATGCTGAGTTGTAGTCAATGAACAGCATTCTCACATAGGTGTTCCTTTTGTCCAGGTGGGAAAGGGCAGTGTGATTGCATCATCTGTGGATCTGTTGTGGCAGTTTGCAAATTGGAGTTGGTCTAGGGTATGCGGCATGATGGTGTTGATGTGAGCCATGACCAGCCTTTCAAAGCACTTCATTGGTAGCACTTCATGGCTACCGATGTGAGTGCTACGGGAGCGGTAATCATTTAGACAGGTTACCTTCGCACAGAGACTATGGTGGTCTGTTTGAAACATGTAGGTATTACAGACTCGGTCAGGGAGAGGTTGAAAATGTTAGTAAAGACACTTGTCAGTTGGTCCGCGCATGCTTTTAGTACATGTCCTGGTAATCCGTCTGCCCCTGCGGCTTTGTGAATGTTGACGTGTTTAATGGTCTTGCTCACATCTTCTACGGAGAGCGTGATCACACAGTCATCTGGAACAGCTGGTGCTCTCATGCATGTTTCAGTGTTACTTGACTCGAGGCGAGCATAAAATGCATTTAGCTCGTCTAGTAGGCTCGCGTCACTGGGCAGCTCGCGGCTGGGTCTCCCTTTCTAGTCTGTAATAGTTTGCCATCCCTGTCACATCCGAAGAGAGTCAGAGCCGGTGTGGGAGGATTCAATCATAGTCCTGTATTGATGTTTTGCCTGTTTGATGGTTCGTCTGAGGGCATAGCGGGATTTCTTATAAGCGTCCAGGTTAGAGTCCCACTCCTTGAAAGCAGCAGTTCTAGCATTTAGCTCGTTGCGGATGTTGCCTGTAATCCATGGCTTCTGGTTGGAATGTGTAAGTACCGTCACTGTGGGGACAACATCGTCGGTCCACTTATTGATGAAACCGGTGACTGAGGTGGTATTCTCCTCAATGCCATTGGATGAATCCTGAAACATATTCCAGTCTGTGCTAGCAAAACAGCCCTGTAGCGTAGCATCCGCGTCATCTGACCACTTCCGTATTGAGCTAGTCACTGGTACTACCCTGCTTTAGTTTTTGCTTGTAAGCGGGAATCAGAGGGATAGAAGGATATGGGAAACACCTATTCTCTGTTTGTCCTCCCCTTTATCCCCTCCCTCTCTTTTCTCCTGTCATCTGCTTGAAAACTTTTAAGTGAGAGGGAAATAGAGAGACATGAGAGGTTAAAATCTTAGGGACAATTCTAAGGGGCAATTATTGAAATGAACACCATGCAAGAGGCTACAAAGAATGTGTGTGTGTCCTGTCCCCACAAATTGGTTTTCTCTTCCAGCAGTCTGGTTGGAGTCTCTTCTTTTCTATTCATTGGCTTCAGTGGTGTACATCCCCCTCTCCTTTCCTCTTTTTCAACTTCTCCCCCACTTTCACAAGGAAGCAATTGTGTGCCATGTTAATCACACTGTATTATATATACTAGTGTCACAAGTGACAAAATGTTTACCATTCATTTTTACTGTGTTAAAATTGAATTAGGTTCCATAACATTTCTGTGTAATATACAATAAACTAGAGTTTTTCCAATATTGTGCTTTGCATTGTTAATGAAATGGATTAGTGATCCACCAGTAGAAAACATGACAATGTTTACAATACATTTTTACGGTGTTAAAATTGAACAAGGTTCCCTAACATTTCATTTTAATATACAGTACACATTTATTTTCCAATGTTGGAGCTGGCATAATATGGGAATGTTATGTTTTTGCAATGTTAATGACAATGGATTATTAATCTGCTAGTGGCACACATATAAAAAATAACCATACCAGTCATTTTTACAGTGATATTTTTCTGACACAGGGGGTCGTCAAAGTTCACTAATATAAATACTTAAAATAACGAATATTGGGATGGAGCAAGAAAATGTAGTTATTTAACACTTTTTAAAATGTGTAATGTTTCTTTAATGAAATACCCCCCCCCCCAATTTTTTTTTTTTTATCATATCAATCTCTCTTAGATCTTGCTGTGAAGTTGTGAGCTTGTGTGTGTTTGCAAAATATTACCCCCGTTAGGCTACTGCCTCACTCTACCAGTGATATCAAAGTAATTTTTAATTAAGCGTGAAAATGAATTTGGAATCATTTTGATGAAGGAACATTGAATACGTGTGCTTCAAACTGTTTGCTTGGAATGATTAGCAGCTATCGTGCATGAGAGTGCATCTGACTCAGTTTCCAAAACAGAAAACACTCTGTACCGTAAAGTGAATAGTATTCACGCACAAACATTCACTGCAAACCGAAGAACAGTGTCGGCTCACTTGACTGTAGTCTCACTGTGGGAAGGTCTAGGCCAGCTAGGTACAGTAATAAGACTCTGATTCGGCTATATTAAACAACCTATTTTATATCTTGGCGCAGCTTACACTTCTAAAAATGGGTCATTCTAGTTGAGGAAGTTTTTAGATTCAGGCCAGGTTGATTTAAGGTTGGGTGTTTTGGTCCCAGTCTGATAGTGTCTGAGGGAGTGCCAGTCAGTCAGTCACACAGATGTGGACAGTTAGTCGATGCTAGAGGCTGTAAATCATTAGTGTTATGGGGTTATGTAGACAAAGGTCAGAGCAGAGCATGAAAAGAGGCTGACTTAGATTCCTGGCTGCCATTGACTCATTATTATCCTAGAGATCAACAGTGTTGAGGGGAGGGGCTTACAAGTTTACAGGTTACAGCTGCAGCTTTACTCCGCTACAACACCCAGCCATAAGAGGAGGCCTTGGCTCAGCATGAGAGGCTATGAGGATAACACAGCCTTCCTGGGGGAGTGGGGACCCTTTCAACAGACTGTCTTCTTTCTGCTCTGTGCCAGCACCATTCCCAACGGATTCAGCGCCTTCTCCGTCATCTTTCTAGGGGACAGCCCCCCGCACCACTGTTTTGTCCCAGACTCGGGCAACCTGAGCGAGGCATGGAGGAAGGCCATCATTCCCATAGAGGTGGTGAATGGACAGGAGAAGGAGAGCAAGTGCAGCAGATACAGGCTGGATGTGGTCAGAAACCTGTCTGCTCTGGGCTACATCCCCGGCCTGGACGTCAACCTCACTGAGGTGGAGCAGGAGTGCTGTGTGGATGGATGGAGCTACAGCAAAGATATATACCAGTCTACCATAGTCACTGAGGTGAGTATACAGACATTCTCTCTCTATAAGCTGCTCCTGAAAATGCCCAGGGCAGTTGGGGGCCGATTCTGACCCGAGTGATGCGTGCTTAGATGGAAGGTAAATCCCATTTTATGCACGTTTCTCTCCATGCTATTCTGACCATGAACATAAAGGTATACTTTGGGATTTGGCAATCAAGCCATTTATCTACTTTCTCAGAGTCAGATTAACTTGTGGATTCCATTTGTATGTCTCTGTGTGCAGTTTGAAGGAAGTAACAAGCCCCTGTCTGTACTTCCCACAGAAACCACATTTTTTCTCACAACCCTGTCCCTGGTTGCCACTACTCTTGCTTAAAAAAAGGTTATATTTTAACAAACCTAACACAATGGTAAATCTAAGCGCAGGCTATAGGTTCAGGAGTGCGTCAGGAATATTTGTGCTATTTTCATTATCACAATTATCGGCACACTTGCTGGCATTCGTGCAAAAGGGATGGGATTTGATGAATTAACAACTTGTGGGTGTGTTGAGGCTTGGCACCTCACTGGCCAATCAGAACATGCTCTATGGAGAAATATGTAGTTGCTTCAGGTTGTGTATTTACAGTCTTATGTATTGCATTGGAATCAAGTACAATTCCAACGTCAGTCCATTTCAGTTTGTTAAATGGCTTACAGAAACAAAATAACAAAATGTAGACCTATCCCATCTTTGCTAAATACACTATATATACAAAAGTATGTGGACACCACTTCAAATGAGTGGATCCGGCTGTTTCAGCCACACCCGTTGCTGACAAGTGTATAAAATCGAGCACACAGCCATGCAATCTCCATAGACAAACATTGGCAGTAGAATGGCCTTACTGAAGAGCTCAGTGACTTTCAACGTGGTACCATCATAGGATGCCACCTTTCCAACAACTCAGTTCATCAAATTTCTGCCCTGTTACAGCTGCCCTGGTCAACTGTAAGTGCTGTTATTGTGAAGTGGAAACAGCTAGGAGCAACAACGGCTCAGCCACAAAGTGGTAGGCCACACAAGCTCACAGAACGGGACCGCCGAATGCTGAAGCGCATAGTACGTAAAAATTGTCTGTCCTCACTACTGAGTTCCAAACTGCCTCTGGAAGAAAAGTCAGCACAAGGACTGTTCGTCGGGAACTTCATGAAATTGGTTTCCGTAGCCGAGATCATCATGCGCAATGCCAAGCGTCGCCTGGAGTGGTATAAAGCTCTGGAGCAGTGGAAACGCGCTTACCGAAGTGATGAATCACGTTTCACCATCAGGCAGTCCAATGGACGAATCTGGGTTTGGCGGATGCCAGAAGAACGCTACCTGCCCCAATGCAAAGTGCCAACGAAAAGTTTGTTGGAGGAGGAATAATGGTCTGAGGCTGTTTTTCATGGTTCAGGCTAGGCCCCTTAGTTCCAGTGAAGGGAAATCTTACCGCCACAACATACAATGACATTCTAGACGAACTGTGTGACAACAGTTTGGGGAAGGCCCTTTCCTGTTTCAGCATGACAATGGCCCCTTGCACAAATAGAGGTCCATACAGAAAGGGTGTCGAGGATCAGTGTGGAAGTACATGACTGACCTTACACAGAGCCCTGTGTAATGTGCTCAAATTGGCTGGGCAGCCAGCTAGCTCATGGAAGAGTTTTGGTGGTTCCAAACGTCTTTGATTTAAGAATGATGGAGGCCACTGTGTTCTTTGGGACCTTCAATGCTGCAGAAAGTTTTTGGTACTAGGAAAAGTCAGCCAAAACTTAAAACCTCAATGTAAATATGGAGTCAACATGCAAGTGTAAGTAAAACGAATGTAAATACGTTCGTAATTGAGCACCAATGCACAAAAACGTATTGTAAAAGTAATGATGTTTTTGTTTGATTAGCTTTTGGAAATTGTAGAAATAAAACATTGTCCTTTTTCAGAAGTAGCTAGGCAGGCTAACGTTAGTTAGCTAATTAATTTGCTAGCTATCAAACAGTAGGTGTAAATTAATAATTATATAGTTCATATAAGTAGACATGCAATCATAATTGACTGTAGCGTATATAAAGCACCCACAATCTACTGTTGGCTGAAAAAACAATCGTCGCGGGATGAACGAGTGACGGATTTCCGGGCCAGGGCGGTCCATTTAAAAATCATTCCTTCGTCCATCGCCCCTTACACTGCAAGTGTATACTCGTCAGACATCATAATACTTTATTAGAAGTGTCCATTTAATTTGAGGGCTGAGGGGATAAGGTGTGTCTTTTAAGTGTTTGAAACACAGCCAAGGTCTCTGGAGTCTGATGCCCAGGCCAAATGGCAAAAACATTTTATTTTAGACACATTCAAATTGTGAGATAGGCTTACACTTGGACATGCACAAATTACTATTAAGCTTGATTGAATAATGATTTATAAATCCACTTAAAATGGTCATGAGACAAACTCTTTCCATCATGCAACATTGCAAGGGTTTCACAAACATTCCCACTTTTGGATGGGATGCAATGGTGAAATTATTTATTTATCCAAGGAATTAAGGCATCGTGTCTAGATCTGCCCATCTGCGCAACAAGCTCGCAGAAGCTCGCATCAGACGCTCACAACAAATTTGCATCTTCCCAGAACCCTGTTCTCTTGGTAACGTTATCCGTTACCCAAGGGTATTACTTGAGACACACCCAGCATGTTAACGTTAGCTAGCCAGCTAGCTAGCTACTTGTGTCAACACACTATGAGTAACGTTAGTTCCTTTTCAATATAGCTAACTAATTAGTGTTAGCTAACACTATTATTGCTAGCTGGATAATCCAACAACTAGCTAGGTAACGTTAGCTAGCTAGGCCTAGCTAGCTATATGCCTGAACAAAAGAAATCATGATGATGATGATGATGATAACTTTGTAGAGTGTTTATGTTAAAGAGTCATATTATTATTCTTTTCTACCACATATTCCCACAAAGTCTCAGACTCCAGGATGGGAAAATGCTTACAAGAAAGAAATGGACAAAGAAAGTTGGCGATTTCCATTGTTACTTGTAATGTTAAACATGGACGATAAAGACAATCCCATTTTTCTAAATCTAGGCTACTCACCATACAATAGGCTACAGATTTGAGTAATAGTTATTTTTATGTTTTTGAGTAGCCCGAAAGCTTTGTTTAATCTAACAATACAAATCCTTATTATTTTGTAAGAAATTTATTTTTACATGTTGCAATAAAGTTGACAAAAGTAGAATGCTCAATGAAAATGGCGCCAAAGAGGATGGCTGACGTTTTCATGCCTGTAACCAATTGTGCTATTTTGTTCATTTTTTTGCGTTGTTTGTAACTTATTTTTAAACTTATTTTGTACATAGTGTTGCTGCTACCGTCTCTTATGACTGAAAATAACTTCAGGACATCAGAACTCACAACACAGACCAATGCTGGCAATAAGAGCGCACTCAACCAACTCTATAAGGCCATAAGCAAACAAGAAAATGCTCATCCAGAAGTGGCGCTCCTAGTGGTCGCGGACGTTAATGCAGGCACACTTAAGTCAGTTTTACCACATTTTTAACAGCATGTCACATGTGCAATCAGAGGGGAAAAAAACTCTAGACCACCTTCACTCCACACACAGAGATGCATGCAAAGCTCTCCCCCACCCTCCATTTGGAAAATCCGACCATAATTCTTTCCTCCTGATTCCTGCTTACAAGCAAAAACTGAAGCAGGAAGCACCAGCTACTCGCTCAATACGGAAGGGGTCAGAAGGCGTGCATGCTACGCTACAGGGCAGTTTTGCTAGCACAGACTGGAATATGTTCCGGGATTCATCCAATGGCATTGAGGAGTGTACCACCCCAGTCATCGGCTTCATCAATAAGTGCATCGACGACATCGTCCCCACAATGACGATACGTACATATTCCAACCAGAAGCCATGGATTACAGGCAACATCCACATCGAGCTAAAGGCTAGAGCTGCCGCTTTCAAGGAGCCGGACACTAATTCGGACGCCTATAAGAAATCCTTAGACAAACCATCAAACAAGCAAAGCATCAATAGAGGATTAATATTTAATCCTACTGCATCGGCTCTGACACTCGGATGTGGCACGACTTGAAAACGATTACGGACTACAAAGGGAAACCCAGACGCTAGCTGCCCGGTGACGAGAGCTTACCGGACGAGCTCAATGCCTTTTATGCTCGCTTCGAGGCAAGCAACACTGAAGCATGCACGAGAGCACCAGCTGTTCTGGATGACTGTGTGATAGCCGATGTGAGCAAGACCTTTAAACAGGTCAACATTCACAAAGTCGGGGGCCAGATGGATTACCAGGACGTGTACTCAAAGCATGCTCGGACCAACTGACAAGTGTCTTCACTGACATTTTCAACCTCTCCCTGACTGAGTCTGTAATAGCTACATGTTTCAAGCAGACCAGCATAGTCCCTGTGCAATCTCAATCACACTCCACACTGTCGTTTCCCACCTGGACAAAAGGAACACCTATGTGAGAATGCTGTTAATTGACTACAGCTCAACATTCAACACCATATTGCCCACAAAGCTCATCATTAGGCTAAGGACCCTGGGACTAAACACCTCCCTCTGCAACTGGATCCTGGACATCCTGACGGGCCGCCCCCAGGTGGTAAGGGTAGGCAACAACACATCTGCCACGCTGATCCTCAACACTGGGGCCCCTCAGGGGTGTGTACTTAGTTCACTCCTGTACTCCCTGTTCACCGACGACTGCTTGGCCAAACATGACTCCAACACCATCATTAAGTTTGCTGATGACCCAACAGTGGCAGGCCTGATCACCGGCAACGATGAGACAGCCTATAGGGAGGAGGTCAGAGACCTGACAGTGTGGTGCCAGGACAACAACCTCTCCCTTAATGTGAGCAAGACAAATGAGCTGATAGTAGACTACAGGAAAAAAGCAGGCCAAACAGGCCCCCATTAACATCAACAGGGCTGTAGTGGAGCAGGTCTAGAGTTTCAAGTTCCTTGGTGTCCACATCACCAATGATCTTTCATCCAAACACACAATGGCAGTCATGAAGAGGGCACAACAACACCTTTTACCCCCAAGCCATAAGACTGCTGAACAATTAATCAAGTGGCCACCGGACATTTACATTGACCCCCCTCATTTTAACTAGCTAAATACTGTGTAACATGTAGTAATTACATTGTACTTATGCAGATATTACATGTACTCTGTGTTGTACTTGAGGGTTTATCCTCTCACTTGGATGGTAACGAGGTTCAGGTTGTCATAATGGGTAATGTACACATTAATTAGAAATGATTATTTAAATTATAATCTGGGATGACAGCCGTATGGTAGACCCCAGTCAGTGAGATTGACCTACTGTATATCTGATCTGTTTTTGTAAATTCAACCAAGCTAACCCAGATAGTTCACTTTTTGGGGGCAAGTGCTAGCAACAACATTGAGTAGAGATTTTGACTGTAATAAGGACCCATTAGAATGAAGTGTTACCGAAAGGGGTGAATTCCTAAGTGGGAATTGTCCCCTACGATTCTATTGGGATATATCAAAGCTCTGCTCAAGTTACTGATATACAATATATTATGCTTTAAAAAATCAGCATGATCTCAGGTGAATGAGTGACTTTACTACTCTAGTATCTCATTCTACTCACAGAATGATTGTCTATGTTCAAAACCATGTGACCATAACATCAGTGTGAGGTGTGAAGAGGTTCCTCAACAGACCAAAGTCAGTTAGGTCATCACATGACAAAGAGAAATGCAAGCCTGAGTAACAACACCTAGACAGACAACAAAAATAAAGTTGGATTGCCCCCCCCCCCCCACTCCATAGAAGCCTTTAGTAGAACCAGCATTTCTGAACTTGATTTGTCTGATGGGAATATTCTGTTGTATGTTGATGCACTGAAGTTTGCACCATCGACTGTTCACCCAATATGTATAACAATCAATCATTTTTTCTCACTATTCCCTGAATGCTGTTGTGTTTCAGTTTGACTTAGTGTGCAATGACAAATGGAAGCAGCCATTCACTTCCTCTGTGTACTTCCTTGGGGTGCTGTGTGGCTCCTTCTTCTCTGGACAGCTCTCTGACCGGTACTCCACCTCATGATGATCACTAAACAGTAAGGACGCATCCCAAATGGAACACTTTTACCTTTATAGTGCACTATAGTTCATAGTGCACTAGTTCATAGTGCACTATAAAAGAATAAAGTGGGATGGGGTGCAGCCTAATCTTTGTTGATCTGTATGGATGGACTGACTAGACCTATTTGCAGCTTCATAAAATCCACAATAATCTATTGGAATACTAACTCTTTGACTGAAGAAAGTCCCCTCTCTTCTGATCTCTAAGTCCCTTGTGTGTTTATAGGTTTGGGCGAAAGCCTGTCCTTTTTGTGACCATGGCAGTCCAGACACTCTTTACCTTTGTTCAAGTCTTTTCTCAGTCCTGGGAAATGTTCTCAGTCCTCTTCTTCATTGTGGGACTGGGGCAAATATCCAACTATGTGGCAGCGTTCGTATTGGGTGAGTCATGCAAATCACAGGTTTAAGTGATGCCATTCTTACACTCTTGGGTGAAATATAGTAAAACTGTAATAAAGCCTCAAGTCTGGATTACTTTGTTTATTTATTGCTTTATTCAGGCACAGAAATCTTGACGGCCACAGTGCGTGTCCTATACGTTACACTGGGGGTGTGTCTGTTCTTTGCCTTCGGCTACATGATGCTGCCTCTCCTGGCATTCTTCATCCGGGACTGGAGGTCGCTCCTTCTGGTTATGTCTGTGCCTGGCCTGGTATACATCCCCCTCTGGTGGTAGGTTATGGGTAACACACCTTAGACATCAACCAAAGGTCACAGGCAACAGTCTTCATTCATAAACGGTCACATTTTTACATGAGAAATAAACTGTACATGAGAAAATACTTCTGAAATAGGCTATACTATGATATTTCCTCATTCTTGGCTTATTTTAATCATGTTTATGAAACCTAGTGTATTGTTTTGAACATTTTCTTTAAAAATTCATTGTGCAACAGGTTCATCCCAGAGTCTCCCAGATGGCTGCTCTCTCAGGGAAGAGTGGAGGAGGCTGAGGCCATACTGAGAGATGCTGCCAGGAGGAACAGAGTCACAGCACCAGAGGTCATCTTTGAGGAGTCAGAGGTACCTCCTTATTAAAATACTAAGCAGGTGCACCTGACCGACATCATAATCTCTATGAGATGGAATAAATGATTAATTTTGTGGCATTTTTTTAATCCTTCACATTTGGAAAGGTATGCAGTCTGACTGAGTTAACATAGAATTCATCTCGGCAACGCAGATGAATGTGTGCTACTAACACTGATTTACAGGGTGAAGAGAAACCTAAACCAGAGGAACATCACAGTCCTTTGGACCTCCTGAAGACTAGCAACATTCGTAAAATCACCCTCATATTGGCTCTAGTGTGGTGAGCATCCATTAAAACTCACACGATCACACTGGGACACTCCCGAGGTCTACTCTTTTGAACCCTATCTCGTGATCATGGCATGCCATTCAGACATATGTAAAGCATTATTTACAGGGAAGTTATACCTGCAGCGAAAGTTAGGATCCACTTCTAACTGACTGGCCTATTGCCATGATCTTCAGTCTGTGAATATCTTTGACCACAGCCATAGTAGCCATGGTTACGGTAGCATGGTGTAACAGTAGAAGCTGTTCTTGGTTTCTCGCAGTCATAGACTGAATTGTACACCAACTTACAATAATACATGATTGTAACATGATTGTAACATTATGTATTTACTTTACCCAACCAGCTCATCCCAGGACAAATGTTTGACAACAGGGGGGTTGCATGTGGAAGTGCATATCTTGAGAGACACTTAACTACACAGGTCAATGTTTGACGAGGTTAACAGATAGTAACAATGTTAATGTGTCAACAGTTCGAAAGATCAGGTTGAAGGGGCAACTATGAAACAAAAGACTGTTATCCAAAAAGTTATGCAAAACCTGGTTAGCGAAGCATCCTTGACCACTTCACTCTGCCTCTCCACAATACTATGTACTGTAGGCCTCAGTGGCTTTACCTGGCTGTCCTCACCTATTGGGAAAAGTCTCACTTCAGACGGCTGATATTTGCATTGTTTTCGTGTTCCATGCTTTCAATGTGCTATCCAGGTTCACCCTGAGTATGGGCTACTTCGCCATATCCCTGAACACATCCCGTCTCCATGGAGACCCCTATGTGAACTGTTTCATCTCTGCTGCCATCGAGGTGCCTGCTTACGTCATCAGCTGGCTCTTCTTGCGCTACCTACCCAGGAGGATATCTGCCTCCGCTAGCATGCTGCTAGGAGGGGGAGCTCTCTACTTCATCCAGCTGGTACCGCCAAGTAAGACTGTGTACCAAATGGCACCCTATTTCCCCATAGGGCTCTGGTCAAAAGGAGTGCCCTATAAAGGGAATAGGGTGTCATTTGGGATGCATGCAGAAACTAGCCTGACTCTCAGTTCTTGGTCCCACAATACAGTGTCATAACCATGAAAAAGAACACCAATAGTGCACAAATAACAAAAAGGCACACAAAAAAAGATTTAGGCTTTGATTAACAATACCATATGTATCTCTCTGGCCCAGGTCTACCTAGCCTATCCATAGCCCTGGAGATGTTGGGTAAATTTGGCATGGCCATTGGTACTGCACTGATGTATGCCTACACTGGAGAGCTGTATCCCACAGTGATCAGGAACACTGCGCTAGGCTCCTGTGCCATGATCTCTCGGGTAGGCAGTATCATCGCTCCCTACATCATGACCTTGAGTGAGTGTTAATTTTCAATGCAACAATTGACCACACGGTGGTGCTTAAAAGAGCCACATTCATATTCTGCTTTTCTGGCTATATATTATGTCAAGTCCCTTGCAATGTTTGAAATAGATTAATAATTGTGTTCTCTCTCTCTTTCTTTCTCTCTGAAGGTACCTATTATAAGTATTTGCCATACATTTTACTGGGGAGTCTTCTTGTGCTGTCAGCTATGGCCATTCCTCTTTTACCAGAGAGCTTTGGCCATCCTCTACCAGAGACCATTAAGCAGATGCACAAACGAAAGTGGTGAGCAATACGCCTCATACTGTAGTTTAGTTTATTGGTCTTTCAGCATTATTACAGGTTATTTATGAAACGGTTGTAATTAAAAATACTGAATGACTCAGCTGATGTTGATTATGAGTGAAAACAATCCTTTAATAGTGTGTTAATCTTTCCTACAGGCTAAAGTGCCCATCTCTGAAGAGGATGAGAGACCACCTGAACAGCTCTTTGATGAATGACACTAGATTGAGTGTCTAGCCAAATGACACTAGATTGTAATTACTTTATAACTGCTTTGAAAATACACTAAAAGTATGTGGACACCGTTTCAAATGAGTGGATATGACTATTTCAGCCACACCGGTTTCTGACATGTGTATACAACTAAGCACACATCCAAGCACTTTCCATAGACAAACATTGGCAGTAGAATGGCCCTTACTGAAGTGCTCAATTACTTTCAACGTGGCACCGTCATAGGATACCACCTTTCCAACAAGTCAGTTCATCAAATTTCTGCCCTGCTAGAGCTGCCCTGTTCAACTGTAAGTGCTGTTATTGTGAAGTGGAAATGTCTAGGAGCAACAACGGCTCAGCCGCGAAGTGGTAAGCCACACAAGAACTGTTCGTCGGGAGCTTAATGAAATGGGTTTCCATAGCCAAGCAGCTGCACACAAGCCTGAGATCACCATGTTGATGGAGAGTGTCGTTGGAGTGGTGTAAAGGTCGCCGCCAGTGGACTCTGGCGCAGTGGAAACCCGTTCTCTGGAGTGATGAATCACGCTTCACCATCTGGCAGTCCGACAGACGAATCTGGGTTTGGCGGATGCCAGGAGAACGCTACCTACCCCAATGCATAGTGCCAACTGTAAAGTTTGGTGGAGGAGGAATAATGGTCTGGGGCTGTTTTTCATGGTTTGGGCTAGGCCCCTTAGTTCCAGTGAAGGGAAATATTAACGCTACAGCATAAAATGACATTCTAGACAATTCTGTGCTTCCAACTTTGTGTCAACAGTTTGGGGAAGGCCCTTTCCTGTTTCAGCATGACAATGTCCCTGTGCACAACGTGAGGTCCATACAGAAAGGGTTTGTTGAGATTGGTGTTGACTGGCCTGCACAGAGCCCTGACGTCAACCCCATCGAACACCTTTGAGATTAATTGGACTGACGACTGCGACCATGGCCTAATCGCCCAACATCAGCGCCCGACCTCATTAATGCTCTTGTGGCTGAATGGAAGCCCTGCACCAATGTTCCAACATCTAATGGAAAGCCTCCCCAGAAGAGTGGAGGCTGTTATACCAGCAAAGGGGGACCAACTACCTATTAATGCCCATGATTTTGGAATGAGATGTCCAATGAGCAAGTGTCCACATACTTTTGACCATACAGTGTATTTTTATTTGGTGTTTTGTCCAGTGTAAATACACATAATTTTTCTTACATTTTGTATTGCATTGATCATGCCATATATTGTATAAGACAAGTGTTTATTGTTGGCTTTCATATGTCTTCATAGCGTGTTAATAATTTTTTTGGACACTTTGCTTAACCTAAAAATTGTAATTTTAAATTAAATGAAAGACATCTTTCGAGGAGAGGCTTTGATACCAAGAGCCTGCCAATGCAATTTTGAATTTGTTATTTGGTTATCAAAAAGCCAAGAAAACACTCCTGGCCTCCCGAGTGGTGGTCTAAGACGCTGCATCACAGTGCTAGCTGTGCTACTAGAGATACTGGTTCAAGTCCAGGCTCTGTCGCAGCTGGCCACAACTGGGAGATCCATGGGGCGGTGCACAATTGGCCCATCTTCATGAGGGTTTGGCCGGCAGGGATGTTCTTGTCCCATCGCGCACTAGCGACTCCTGTGGCGGGCCGGGCGCAATGCACGCTGACAGGGTCGCCAGGTGTACAGTGTTTCCTCCGACACATTGGTGCGGCTGGCTTCCGGGTTAAGCGGGCATTGTATCAAGAAGCAGTGCGGCTTGGCTGGGTTGTGTTTCAGAGGACGCACGGCTCTCGACCTTCGCCTCTCCCGAGTACGTACAGGAGTTGCAGCGATGGGACAAGACTGTAACTACCAATTGGGTACCACAACATTTTTTAAGACACTTACACCAATTCTCAATGTAAGAACAACAATTCTGTTCAAACTCTAATATATACAGTACTAGTTAAAGGTTTGGATACACTCATTCAAGGGTTTTTCTTTATTTTGACTATTTTCTACATATTTTGGTTACTACATGATTTCATATGTGTTCTTTCATAGTTTTGATGTTTTCACTATTCTACAATGTAGAAAATAGTGAAAATAAATAAAAACCCTTGAATGAGTAGATGTGTTCAACCTTTTCACTGGTACTTATATATTACAAATATATATATTTGCTGTCTTTATGTTGATAAAAAAACAAAAACATGAGCTGGCGCACACCCAGAACAATAATTTGTGTGGAGGTGCTGACTAAAGGCGAATAAACTATCAAAATAAAATAAGTTGCACACTCCTTGTATTATCTTTATTTAATGGGTATTTACCAACGTTTGGGCATCACTGTGCCTTCCTCAGGGCAATGTCATGAATACTTGAACCAGGTTATGTAGACAAACAGTGCAATTAGTGTAACCAATGACAATAGTGAGGGGTGTGTAATAATGGTTAAGTTAATTAAAATTAATGAAACTTATATATGGCATATTAAATATTACGCTATTGTTATCATATAGAAACATAATGGAATATTGTACATCATATTAGCATCAACATACATTATTGTTTCATTCAATTTCACATAATCATTTTTGTTACATGTAATCAGTTGGTTCAACCTTAATATATAAATGTTTATGTTGATAACATTTTTATGAGAAGCTGTGAAATGGTTAATCTCTGCATTTTACTATGAATTCATTATTTTGTTAGGACATGTGTTGTTGTCCTCTAGCTCTGTGAGGTACAAAATCTTGGCAAGAGCCTATATAAAAATAAAACGTGCAGTTATAAAATCAGCAAGTACAAATAAAGTACAGTTGAAGTTGGAAGTTTATAGACACTTAGGTTTGAGTCATTAAAACTTGTTTTTCAACTACTCCACATATTTCTTGTAAACAAACTATAGTTTTGGCAAGTTGGTTAGGACATCTACCTTCTACATGACACAAGTAATTTTTCCAACAATTGTTTACAGATAGATTAATGCACTGTATCACAATTCCAGTGGGTCAGAAGTTTACATATGCTAAGTTGACTGTGCCTTTAAACAGCTTGGAAAATTCCAGAAAATGATGTCATGGCTTTAGAAGCTTCTGATAGTCTAATTGACATAATTTGAGTCAATTGGAGGTGTACCTGTGGATGTATTTCAAGGCCTACCTTCAAACTCAGTGCCTCTTTGCTTGACATCATGGGAAAATCAAAATAAATCAGCCAAGACCTTAGAACAAAATAATTGTAGACCTCCACAAGTCTGGTTTATCCTTGGGAGCAATTTCCAAATGCCTGAAGGCACCACGTTCATCTGTATAAACAATAGTATGCAAGTATAAACACCATGGGACCACGCAGCTGTCATACCGCTCAGGAAGGAGATGCGTTCTGTCTCCTAGAAATGAATCAATCCCAGAACAAGAGCAAAGGACCTTGTGAAGTTGCTGGAGGAAACAGTAACAAAAGTATCTATATCCACAGTAAAATGAGTCCTATAACAACATAACCTGAAAGGCCGCTCAGCAAGGAAGAAGCCACTGCTCCAAAACAGCCATAAAAAAGCCAGACTACGGTTTGCAAATGCACATGGGGACAAAGATTGTACTTTTTGAAGAAATGTCCTCTGGTCTGATGAAACAAAAATATAACTGTTTGGCCATAATGATCATCGTTATGTTTGGAGGAAAAGGGGGAGGCTTGCAAGCTGAAGAACACCATCCCAACCGTCAAGCACGGGGGCGGCAGCATCAAGCATACTTCCAAAGTTGTGGAAAAATGGCTTAAGGACAACCAAGTCAAGGTATTGGACTGGCCATCACAACGCCTTGACTTCAATCCTATAGAAAATTTGTGGGCATAACTGAAAAAGCATGTGCGAGCAAGATGGCCTACAAACCTGACTCAGTTACACCAGCTCTGTCAGGAGGAATGGGCCAAAATTAAATTCTTATCGTGGGAAGCTTGTGGAAGGCTACCCAAAACGTTTGAGCCAAGTTAAACAATTTAAAAGGCAATGCTACCAAATACTACCTGAGTGTATATAAACTTCTGTCCCACTGGGAATGCAATGAAAGAAGTAAAAGCTGAAATAAATCATTCTCTCTACTATTATTCTGACATTTCACATTCTTACAATTAAGTGGTGATCCTAACTGGCCTAAGACAGGGAATTTTTACAAGGATTAAAAGTCAGGAATTGTGAAAAACTGAGTTTAAATGTATTTGGCTAAGGTGTATGTAAACTTCCGACTTCAACTGTAAGTACAAAATATGCAAAACAATACTGATACTTCGCACATATAAAATGCATAGAAAAAGTGCTTTATAAGCATCTTGGTTAGTTACACAATGTGGTAATACAAGTACATGTTGAAAGAACAACTGAGGTGTCCAGTAGCTGTCACAAAGTATCGGACACATCTTCCTCTCCTGTAGATTGGCTCAGTTTATACACTGATCTCTTTTTCCATCTAAGGGATAGGCAAAAAAATAGACCATTGACATAGTATCAGACATATATCATCATCTCAGAAACATCATCTCTGCAAGTGTGTGATTCTGGTTTCAAGTAAGCTTCAAAGAATGGTTGGTTATTGATAAACTAAGTTGATAAAAATGCTTTTCACATTCTTAAAGTTTTGGGTTCAAACTTCTTGAATATATACTGTTAAATATGAAACACGTTTCCACCTGTACAATTGTAGAGCTCATGTATTATAACTCCTGTGCCCCGTGCCTTTTTGACCAGCTGGGTTGTGTCCCTAGAAACCAACAAACTGAAAACGGACCAAAACATCCTGAACTTATCAATTAAGACTCTTGTTTTCCATTGCAAAAGGGTTTGCTACGGTGTGCACTAAGGAATATGACCCTGTTGTCCCTGTGGCACTGTTACACTACCCTGCCAGCAGAGAGCATCACACATACAGCAGCCTTGGTATTATATGGCCTTACCCTGGGAAGGTCTGCATGTGAGTGATGGTGTCTGGAAGAGGCATACGATGGCTCTCAGGCAGCAGGAGGCTAAGCAACCCAGACAGAGCTGTAAGACTCCCCATTAGAATGTATGGCAGCGACTTGGAATAGCCTCCTGTGTCAAAGACAGCAGCAATAAATGAGAGTGGAAAACATTGTTTTCAATTAGATCAGCTCAAAACAATGCTATGAACAAAAGGTGAAGAGACAAGAGTGTTTTCCGCTCTGCTTCTGCCTGTATGTCTGGCAGAGGAGGTTGGTGGGAGGAGCTATAGGAGGGTGTGCTCAATGTAATGGCTGAAATTGAATAAATATAACGGTATCAAACAGATCAAACACATGGAAACAACATGTTTGACTCCGTTACATTAACTGCATTCCAGCCATTACAATGAGCTCGTCCTCCTATAGCTCCTCCCACCAGCCTCTTTTGATGTCTGGATGCATAAATCACCTGGTTTGATTGCATTTAACAAGTTTGACCAGGACTGGATACAGTAAAGAGTAAATGTAATAAGGTAAGAGGAAGCCCCAGTTGCCAGAGAGAAAGGGGGATGGAAGGGTTCCAAACTCATACAGACTGGACAGGAAGTGGCAGAGTGGACAGAGCCATCACACACATCTGACTAATGAGGGAGAGGGAGGGGAATGTGTGTCTACCCAACAGGCAGAGAGGAGAGAGAGCCATCACACACATCTGACTAATGAGGGAGAGGGAGGGGAATGTGTGTCTACCCAACAGACAGAGAGGAGAGAGCCATCACACACATCTGACTAATGAGGGAGAGGGAGGGGAATGTGTGTCTACCCAACAGACAGAGAGGACAGAGGAGAGAGGGAGGGGAATGTGTGTCTACCCAACAGACAGAGAGGACAGAGGAGAGAGTGAGGGGTATGTGTGTCTACCCAACAGACAGAGAGGACAGAGGAGAGAGGGAGGGGAATGTGTGTCTACCCAACAGACAGAGGACAGAGGAGAGAGGGAGGGGAATGTGTGTCTACCCAACAGACAGAGAGGACAGAGGAGAGAGGGAGGGGTATGTGTGTCTACCCAACAGACAGAGAGGACAGAGGAGAGAGGGAGGGGAATGTGTGTCTACCCAACAGACAGAGAGGACAGAGGAGAGAGGGAGGGGTATGTGTGTCTACCCAACAGACAGAGAGGACAGAGGAGAGAGGGAGGGGAATGTGTGTCTACCCAACAGACAGAGAGGACAGAGGAGAGAGGGAGGGGAATGTGTGTCTACCCAACAGACAGAGAGGACAGAGGAGAGAGGGACGGGTATGTGTGTCTACCCAACAGACAGAGAGGACAGAGGAGAGAGGGAGGGGTATGTGTGTCTACCCAACAGACAGAGAGGACAGAGGAGAGAGGGAGGGGAATGTGTGTCTACCCAACAGACAGAGAGGACAGAGGAGAGAGGGAGGGGTATGTGTGTCTACCCAACAGACAGAGAGGAGAGGAGTTGATAGGATAGCACTATATTTTTTACTACTAAATATTTTGTATTTATTGAGAAACTATATGGTAACAAGCAATACTTCGTTATTCATTTTCCTATTTATCGAGAAACTACATGGTAGGTAACAAGCAGTATGGAAAAATCAATTTGTTTAAGTGGTGGGGATTGTGTACACTTGCGCTTAAACTCGCTGTTGTTCATTACACAAGACTCAACACCATAGTTAATTTCTAGTTACTGTATGTAATTACACATTTTTCCATGTAGTTTCTGAGAAAATACAAAGTAAAAAGTACTAAACTTCACATCCTAAACTTCCGCATGACAGTGATAGGCTAAACAATAACAAAGAGACAAAGGGGTGATATTACTGCTCTGCAGTGCTTCCATGTGCACATCTATCTTTCATTCAGCTTCACTTTGAGTCCTACCCACCCAGATAGATGAAGTATGGGGCAGAGATGCTCCCCACTCTGGAGGCCATGGAACAGGCCCCTATGGCTGTGTTCCTCACGACAGTGGGGTAGAGCTCAGCCGTGTAGGCGTACACGATGGAAAAAGCTGCAGTCACACCAAACTTCCCCAGCATCTCTAGTGCAGTGGACACAGAGCTCAGATCTGCCATGGACACAGCAATGGAGGGCCAATGAAGGTCATGTCATAGATTCTTATAGAAGGGTTCATTTGTTATTGTAATATACTATTCTATACCTGAAATCTTGTCACCATTCTATGTCATCAATTGTCCGGTTTCAAACTCAATATTGTTGATTCAATCTGATTTTAATCTGCATGTCTATTTCTCTCTGTTATTAAGGGTGATGTGATAACAGAATGCCTTTATGAATACCTCGATCTTTGTTTGAGTCTTACTTGGTGGTATGAGGTTTATGCAGAGCAGCACCACCCCACCCAGAAACAGAGTGGAGAAGAGACACAGGCGCCGGGGGCAGCAGCGGAACATGAGCCAGGCCATGGTATAGGCAGGGACCTCAATGGCAGCTGACAGAAAACAGTTCAGATAGGAGCTCCCTGCCAGGTTGGACGTGTTCAGTGACAAGGCAAAGTACCCGATGGACAGAATGGTCCTGAAGAGACAAACATGGGTTGCATCCATCATTGTTTGCGTCCCACCTAATTCCCTATACAGTGCACTACCCTTGACCAGGGACTGTAGACAGGGCCTTTTGAAGTGACAATCAACACACATGACTTACTGTACCATGCTGGTGCAGGGAATGAAACCCTCTGTCATAACGGTGCAGGGAATGAAACCCTCTGTCATAACGGTGCAGGGAATGAAACCCTCTGTCATAACGGTGCAGGGAATGAAACTCTGTCATAACGGTGCAGGGAATGAAAGTAACAATTTAGGCACCATTACTTAGCTCCTCATACAAGAAGTCAGACTGTAAAAGGCATTTAGTCGACCGAAACATTAACCAAATAAATGACCCCTAGGTAACAGAATCTGTGTGGGAACCCCTAGATAACATTATCTGTGTGGGAGTAATTATTGTATGAGGTTGGAAACCATGATGAGGATAAAAAAAGTCTGTTGTGTAAGCATTTTTGACCACGTATCTGGGTTTATTGGGCAGAGGTGTTTTGTTTGTTTGTTATTGGCGATGCAGGGTGTCAGACAAGACTCACCAGACCAGCCACAGCGTGATGGACACCCAACGGATGTTGCTGGACCTCACCAGATCACAGATGTTGTGGGCCACCAACTTCCCAGCCTTGGGCTCTAACTGCAGTACAGTCACAACAGGCATGCTTGATTAAACTTGTGCAATGGGTTGACCTACAGGGCCAGCCATGAGTTTCAAAGGACAGTTATACAATTTATGTGACAGCATGCCACATTGAGAAGTGAAGGAGATATTTTATTTACCTTTATTTAACTAGGCAAGTCAGTTAAGAACAAATTCTTATTTTCAAAGACGGCCTAGGAACGGTGGGTTAACTGCTTGTTCAGGGGCAGAAAGACAGATTTGTACCTTGTCAGTTTGGGGATTTGAACTTACTAGTCCAATGCTCTAACCACTAGGCTACCCTGCCGCCCCAGATAAGATAAGCAAATACACATAATACAAGTTAGCCTGGAGGTAATTTTACAGGTCATGTACACCACAGCAGGTCAAACACACTGGATTGTATTCATTAATAATCTTAGAGTAGGAGTGCTGATCTTGGATCAGGTCCCCATGTCCATTAAATATCCTAGATCAGTACCTGTACTCTGAGATGCTTTAAGAATAAAGGCCAAGGTGACAAGGTGACAAGGTGACATCTGTCGTTCTGCCCCTGAGCAAGGCAGTTAACCCACTGTTCCCCGGTCGCCGATGACGTGGATGTCGATTAAGGCAGCCCCCTGCACCTCTCCGATTCAGAGGGGTTGGGTTAAATACGGAAGACACATTTCAGTTGAATGCATTCAGTTGTGCAATTGACTAGGTATCCCCCCTTTCCTTTCCTTTGTCTTACAACTTTGTCTTACAACTCCCTGGAGGAAAGTACTAGCTACCTGTAGGCCTGCAATGCAATGCAATGCATGATACCTCCAGAAAAGGTTAGAAACTCAGAAACAAAAGCTTGAGAAGCCTTGACTGGACTATTCGAGTTCACAGTGAGAAGCCTTGACTGGACTATGAGTTCACAGTGAGAAGCCTTGACTGGACTATTTGAGTTCACAGCGAGAAGCCTTGACTGGACTAGTCGAGTTCACAGCGAGAAGCCTTGACTGGACTAGTCGAGTTCACAGCGAGAAGCCTTGACTGGACTATGAGTTCACAGTGAGAAGCCTTGACTGGACTATTCGAGTTCACAGTGAGAAACCTTGACTGGACTAGTCGAGTTCACAGTGAGAAGCCTTGACTGGACTATGAGTTCACAGTGAGAAGCCTTGACTGGACTAGTCGAGTTCACAGTGAGAAGCCTTGACTGGACTATTTGAGTTCACAGTGAGAAGCCTTGACTGGACTAGTCGAGTTCACAGTGAGAAACCTTGACTGGACTAGTCGAGTTCACAGTGAGAAGCCTTGACTGGACTAGTCGAGTTCACAGTGAGAAGCCTTGACTGGACTAGTCGAGTTCACAGTGAGAAGCCTTGACTGGACTATGCGAGTTCACAGTGAGAAGCCTTGACTGGACTATTTGAGTTCACAGTGAGAAGCCTTGACTGGACTATTTGAGTTCACAGTGAGAAGCCTTGACTGGACTATTTGAGTTCACAGTGAGAAGCCTTGACTGGACTATTTGAGTTCACAGTGAGAAGCCTTGACTGGACTATTTGAGTTCACAGTGAGAAGCCTTGACTGGACTAGTCGAGTTCACAGTGAGAAGCCTTGACTGGACTAGTCGAGTTCACAGTGAGAAGCCTTGACTGGACTATTTGAGTTCACAGTGAGATTAGTAAACAGCCAGACAGACATTCCAAACACCATGGGGTTCTTTTATTTTTTTTGTTCTTATCAGTAGGCTGCTAATAATCATAAATCACACAAATGGAGAGAGATGAATGAACAAGTAGCGGAACAATTCCAATGACATAAGAGTGTTTTGATTCTTGACCAGGTCCATAGGCTGTCATTGTGGCGGTTTATGTGAGTTCACATGTAAGTGTTCTGAAGTGACCTGTAAAGTTTAGTGTTTGAAGTCCTGTTTGATCATTGAATTACTTGTTTTTACCTCCACAGGATGCTGAAAAACTCAAGATTGTAAGAATTAAAGCTAAATTGGAAAAACCACAGAAGAGGGTTCTATGTGATCAATATGGTAAGAATTCCACATAATCTAGAGAGCATGGCTATAGCCTTATTGCGATTACCTTCACAATATTGTCAGAGCTGCAGTATGTGCATAACGGTAAAAGCTAAAGGTTGATCTGGGATTGGGAGTGAAGAAATCACCTGTACAGGCTGGAAGATGACCTCTGGTGCTGTGACTCTGTTCCTCCTGGCAGCATCTCTCAGTATGGCCTCAGCCTCCTCCACTCTTCCCTGAGAGAGCAGCCATCTGGGAGACTCTGGGATGAACCTGCAACATCACAAAAAATAACCAGGTTCATATCAAAGCTAGCCTGGTCCCAGATCTGTTTCTGCTCTTGCAAACTCCCTTGCCGTTACTATCAAGCCAAAATCAATTGGCATGACAATGAGTGACATGGAGTTATGATGATAGCACAGACAGACTGGCACTCATGCTATATCAAAGTCCAGTAATTGAATGGGCTTTAGTGAAGGATTGAATACCCTGCATACAGTATATTACACACACCTACCACCAAAAAGGGACATAAAGGAAGCCTGGGAGGGTGAGGGCTAGCATCAGCATCCTCCAGTCTCTGATGAAGAAGGCCACTGCTGGAAGGAGCGTGTAGCCAATGGTGTAGAACATACAAACTCCAAGAGTGGAGTAGATTATCCGTTTGGATGGAGATAAAATTTCAGTTCCTGTAGATGAGAATTTCTAAATGTATGAGAAGTTAAATGGTGCATCGGGCTTAAAGAAAACATTGTGCACATCAACACCAGTAACAACTGTGTAAAAATGACATTGGATAAAATCATGAATGATCAAGATAAATAAATAAAGATACCTAGCACAAATGCAGCCACATAATTTGAGATTTGCCCCATCCCGACAACAAAGAATAAGGCACAGAATACAACCCAGGTTGGAGAGAAGACCTGGATAAATGTGAACACAGTCTGAACTCCCATGGTGGCAAAGAGAACATGTTTCCTCCCAAACCTGAGAGAAATAAAAGTTAGGTTGAAATCATCCACATGCAGATTATGAGTAGGCTATTCCTAAACATCTTCAATCAGGAGAATAATTCTAAATGATCCTCCAATAAAGTAAGGATATAACATGTTTTTATGGGACACTGTAACAGTTTTCTGTGCTTACTGCTAAAACTAATCTCTAAGGAAATGATGAAAAACAGAAAATGCATAGCCAAGCATTGGGGAGGAAGTGTCCAAACTGAAGACGACAGCAAAGCTAAACATGTGACATATGTTTGTTCCAAATGGCACCCTTTTCCCTATATGGTGTACTCTTATTGAACAGAGACCTATTGGACCTGGTCAAAATAGTGCACACTATGTAGGGAAAAGTGTGCCACTTGGGACTCACACAGGCCATCCATTACCTGTCAGAGAGCTGGCCAGAGAGGAAGGAGCCTGTGAGGACACCACAGAAGAAGACAGAAGAAGTCAAAGGGTTCTTCCACTTATCAGCACACACCAGGTCCCACTACACTCATACAAACAATCACACACACATCATTGGGCTAAATCGTAAAAAATAACATATAGGTGAGAAGTTTGGGAAGATCAGGTGAATAGATTTAGTTTAAAAAACAAGTAATTTTTGTCGTTATGGATTATTGGTAGGTTGTACAATTACGTTCTTCATCTAGTCCTACTGTGGACCCCATGGAGGATGCCTGTTTATCTGAGATCAATAGCCTTTTGTGAAGGCAAACATTTCAGAACGTGAGCTCATTGTATAGCCTATGCAATATGCAGTTGGAACCCGTATGGTGAATAGCCTACATTCCCAAACGTTGATGATGGAATGTGCTAACAACTGTGCAGTGATGCATAAATTAATACTTTGCCAAGTACTTCATTAATTTGCCACGGAATAGCTACAAAATTACAGCGAAAGCAACGCAACACTTTCACTCGCTGCACAACATTTTACTCCCACAAAAATGTGTCTCAGTATAGCTAGCTATAAAGTGAGTGGAAGCAATGCAACACTGTTTCACTCGCTGCAACAATGTTTGACTCCCATTAAAAAAAACATCGTATCCAGACAGACAACCGAAATAAAACATAAACCCCACCCGTTTTAACCGTCGCATCTCATCATACCTCGGACACAATAGTGGAGATGTACGTCCCCCGATCGTATTCCCAGCCATCCAAACAGGTCTCGTGTTGTATTTCAGAAACGTTGACATCGATCCCTGGGACATAACCTCTTTCTGAGAAACTCTTTATGACATCGAGTTTGTATCTGGCGCATTTACTGAGCACAACAGTCCCGCTTTCCTCCTCCAAAGGAATACTGTGATTTCTCCATTCGCCAGTAATGTTCGCATTTGCGGGTATGAGGCAATGGTGGGATGGTGTATCACCGATGAACACAATAGACATACCTGTAAAGCCGTTAGGGATGATACTCAAACATAAGAGAAAGAACACCATCTGTTGGAACGGTCCCCATTCCCCAAGAAAGGCAGTGTTATCCTCATAGCCATTCTCAGTCATTATAAAGATTGGAGGTGGGTTATTAATGCGGCCCAGTGGAGAGAACAGCTTGTCCTTTATAGGGGGAGTAATTTGGGGTTGGTGTACCTCACATGTGAACTCCAACGTCAAAAGAGTGACATATGACCCTGTTATTTCTCAAGGCTCACTTGTTCTCTCACCCTGGTATTTAGCTGTTGGTTTCATTTTGCATCAGCTAAATCCATCATCTTTAAGAGGGTAGGTAAATCTAGAACACTCACGGAGTCTAATAATACAGGCAAATGTGTATTTACACATAATGCATTTTCACAGAGCTATCATTGCATTCATAACTCTAAATAGTTATGATAAGACCTCCCCAGGTTGTGTAAGTAAATGGCATTCTTTTGGAGACTGTAAGAGATGTTGTATGGTGTATCTCGAACCTAATCTGAGTACAATGACAGATTAAAGGGAAATGCTTGTTTTATGCTTGGCTAATATATCCAGCATGCTGCTCCAAAGAACTGTTGGTGACTGAAGTGATGCGTTCACCTTTTCCTATGTGTTTATTTGAGTGGTATCAAAAAAAATATGTTGTGTTAAATTAAAATGTTATCCTCTCTCTTTACCAAGCACACTGACAGAAGAATGAGAGATTACACTGAAGTCATTGCTTTCCTGGGGCAGAATGGACTTTACTTCTGAAGGGTTTTCTTCCTTCTGAACAGTTGACCACTGTCTGTGTTTAGGATGACCATGTGGTCAGCATGATATCTCACACGGAATCATTAAAGAGGTGCAGAAAGTTCCTAATGCCTCCTCGACATTGTACTTTGAGTTTCTGGTTGGTTCCCTGGTCCCAGGCCAGCTGTCTGACAGTTATATATACGGCATTAAGTCTGTTACACACAGTCATTTGAGATACAATTCATGATTAGATTACACTGCTCAAGGCTAGATCATATAATACTTTGGAAGTCCTCTTCGCCCCTCTTTCTGCTGTGTTTTTCCTCATCCTCATCTAGTCCTTATCTCCCTCGTGGGAGGTCTTCTGTGTTATTTTCTTCTCTGTTGGTGCCTCTGTGATATCCCATAATGCCACTACATGTGTACTGGGTAAGCAAAGGAATGGAGTAGAGAACCTGTAATAAAGATGTTTCTGAGGTAACAGCTGGCTTCTTTACTTTGCTTCTCAGGAACTCACGCCAACTGCCAATCAGGGGCCATACTGTCAACTAGGGTTTTGTCCTAGCATATCTAGTATCTACATGACTTTTCAGAAGGAGACCCCTTCTGTCAACTTTTCATCTCTTGTGAACCTCCTTCTGCTGGAGATGTTCTGCAAAGAGCTAGCAGAGCAGTGGAGCAGATCCAGTCAAAAGGGTATGTCCTGACATTCAAGGTCACAACACCTTTATGAGTTCATCCTAATATAACTGCATCGTGTCCCCAGGTTGTGCCAAAGGGAGAAAAGGTTAGGACTACATAAGAACTGAACAAACAGGAAAGATAAAACCCTGATTGTATAATATATTTGTAAGTGATAATTATAATAACGACCCCATAATGACCTAATCCACATATCTGATTATATATGACAAAGGAAAAACACTTCTTCTATTATGTATAGCGTTATGTAATATTTGTAGTGAGGCAGGTAGCCTAGTGGTTAAGAGCATTGGGCCAGTAACCATGAGGTTCCTGGTTTGAATCCCTGAGCCGACTAGGTGAATCGTCTGCAGATGTGCCCTTGGAGCAAGGCACTTAACCCTAATTGCTCTTGTTAGTCACTCTGGATAAGAACATCTGCTAAATGACTCAAATGTAATAATGATGTGCAAGATTTTAAGATGTTGGGGTGCTAAGCTGGCATATGGTATTGTTTTAAGATGGTCGTACTACGTATGGATCATTTAGCTATTTGATTTAGAATTTTAGGACCCCTTCAGGTATCAAAAGAAGTATAAAGTATTGATAAAATGGAGAACACCATCATGTTCGTGGATGTTTTTTTACATACCGTAAGTAACTTTGATTACCAGTGAATCAAAGGACTCTAGGGGGATAGCTTGAGGGCATCTAACAAACTGAACTGTCGATGTAATATAACATGACTTTATGAAATGTACTATGTCAAGTGATGTGTTTTTAGATGTCTTTTTGTTTGTATTTTTCAAAATATAGAAAAGCAAATGACAGGATTCCAATACAAGTAGAATAACTTAAAGGGACGTACCTCTAAATGACCCAAAAAACATTAAATAACTAACATTTGGCATTATACAACGAAACAGTCTCTTTTTGTTTTGAAGACCAATATATACGAGGGTATGCAAATGCTGATGTGGCACAATACATAAACAAAGTCCATCAAAATCAATGATCAACCAAGCAGTTACAGTAGTCATATCACTTACTCAAGGAAGTCCATTCATTATCTGCCCTCTCATTGGTGTTGATCAAACCAGTCAACAGTCAAAAGTATCACTTCCACATGTCAAAGATAGCTACCATGTATTTACTATATGTTGTGTCTATTGGATATCGAAATAAACATAATTCAAGGAACAATTATATCTGGTGCTAAGAACATGGGTCTTTACATTCCATCAGCGGGAGTCACCTCAATGTAGAGAATCATTTGAGGAGTTGTTTAAACAGATGACAATTAGGCTCCTTCCCAGCACTCTGACCCCCCCCCCCCCCCCCCCCTCTGAAAAAGGGTTTCCACAATCAACTCAAATCTGTTGAGTCAGGGGACAACTCTAATGATGTTGATGTACTTCAACAATTGATTACCCAGGGAAATAATCTTGTCAGCTATTAATTAATTTAATCACTGATTGTAAGAGCGAATAAAAATCCCCAAACTCCAGCTAGGGAGGTTAAATCAGGTCTGAAACCCGACTGAGCACATATGGTTGAGTACGATCTCAAAAAAAGACAAGAAACAAGAATGTAAGTACAGTTGAAATTCCTTGATATCAAAGCTTGGTGCCCTAACTAACCCTAACCCTAGATGTAGCTTTTCCAATGGCAACTTCAAAATCACCTTGTTTTCTGGAAGTATTAGCTATTTGAATAGACAAAAATGTTCAGTATGCTACCAACCATTCATTATGTATTTTACTGAAGTACATTATTGTGCCATGAATTACATGTGTTGACATACAGTGAATTACATTTCAACTTGTCAGCTTTAGAAAAGTTTGTCCATTTTTAATGCTATCTAAGCCGTTCACAGTACAATCTCATGCAATTCCTGGGGGTATTTGTGAGAGAAAGGAATGATGTTTAGAGAAAATGATACAAGGCATTTAGTACCAGGACTAACTTTATGTACATATTAATATGGCAGTTAAAACCCCCATGCAGTCTTTAACATTTTATTTTGACATCATCCCTGTATGTATAATAAATCACCGTGTTTGTTAATTTAATGAAAATAACTCCAAACATATTTTTCATCATTTATTTCCACGAGCCTCCTTTGCCATTGAAATGGTCACATCAGTCTGATCATGTAGACTTATCAATACACATTTCAAATATATTTACATACACAGCCTTGAGTGGCGGATAGAATCACCTAGAGCCTCCATGGAATGAGTTTGACACCCCTGCACTAGGGCCTACCCCACTTACCCCATCAAAGTAGGAGGATACATACGCAAATAAAATATGAATAATAATCAGAATGATCAGATCAGATTGTCATGATCTGGGCCAAAAACTCTGAAATTCCAGGCATTTCTTCCCAAACAGCTCTTACACAAAAAGGGCATTATCATAATTTTCACAATTTCAGACTGTTATTTCGACCTCATTAAACATCTAATATTTAACTGAACTGCCACTTTAATATGGTCAGTATGTCTTTGATGATCAAATATATATTTCAGCTCAATCAGAAATATGAGTTAGAAGTCTTTCACTGATGTTTAACAGGTTATGTTCTCTACCATTTTTTGAACAGAGAAAGGTGGATACAACCGTTCCCTGCTGAGGATTAACACTGGGATCAACTCTCTGGGACGGGGGGAATGGAACAGCTGTGCTCTGTGGCTTGTTGTTAAGGGGCCCTGGACTTACCCATGTCTGTATACTGCAGCTAGGAAGTTGTAATTCTGTCCTGTTGAGCATTTGCTAGAAGAGAACTTAACTCTTCACTACCCTCCACATATCTGAGACACACGTATCAAACCGTTTCAGGTGCTCCACTTTTCCTCTTACTGCCATAAGAATGGGAGATTATGATGACGTTACTGCCTTCCTGGGTCAGAAAGGACCTTATTTCTATAGGACTTTCTTTCTTCTGAACACACTTTTCATCTCCACTGGATTCTTTGGTCTGTTCATTGTATTTGTTGGAGCAACTCCCCCACACCACTGTTTTGTCCCAGACTCGGGCAACCTGAGCGAGGCATGGAGGAAGGCCATCATTCCCATAGAGGTGGTGAACGGACAGGAGGAGGAGAGCAAGTGCAGTAGATACAGGCTGGATGTGGTCAGAAACCTGTCTGCTCTGGGCTACATCCCCGGCCTGGACGTCAACCTCACTGAGGTGGAGCAGGAGTACTGTGTGGATGGATGGAGCTACAGCAAAGATATATACCAGTCTACCATAGTCACTGAGGTGAGTATATGTTGCCCAGGGCAGTCATGTGTCACAAACATTTGGCCATGAAGTAGTGAATTGGTAGTACTACACCTAGTATGTTTGTTGCTTAGATAATTACCAGAATCATGAGTATCTAATCAAACATGCATGCCACTGATATTTGATTTGGAATTACAGTATTGGGAATTGTTGAGTGATCAACGTCACTGGGGAGGTGTTAACGGCTTTGGTAGTTGCCTGAAACTTCCATTGGCATCAGTGAAAATGTGCAACATCCCCAGCTCCTGTCCTTCTCTTACACTTTTGGGGCAAATTAAATGTTGTTTTTCAGCATGGGTTTGTTACTAGAGCCTTCGGCTGCCACAGGTGCTGTCACTTCAGGAATAATGGGTTTGTTTTCCTGCAGTGGGACCTTGTATGTGACAATGAGTGGAAAACTCCTTTTGCCTCGTCGACTCTTTTTGTGGGTTTCCTGATTGGATCCCTGTTGTCTGGACAGCTTTCTGACAGGTACTGTTTCTCCCTGCAATCACTGTGTTCCGTCCTCTACCTGTAGATTGCATGTGGAAAGTCATACATTATCTGTTAACTCTGCCGACTAAACTGCTGTCCTATGATTGTAGCGCCCTCTGCTGTCAAATCATAGACTTGTCTTACATCGACAACCCTATTCAATCAAAACTGTTAACCTGATCATTCGTAACTGGTAACCGGATTGATTATGTCATACATTTTTTAAATAGTTTTTCTCTATGAAATGTTTGTTTTTATTTAACATTATTTTATTTTCCACTTAGGTTTGGGAGGAAGAAAGTTATTTTCATCTCTCTTGTTGCCCAGTTGGTCTCTGTGCTCATTCAGGCCTTCTCTCCCTCATGGGAGGTTTTCTGCATTATGTTCACGTTTGTTGGGGCCTCTCAGATATCCCTCTATATCAGTGCATTTGTACTGGGTAAGCATTGACATTAACTCATTTTATACAAACACAAACTGTTATATTCTATGAAATTCATTGAATAACTTGTAGCAATGTAACGGTGACCATGATCATAAATACAGACCACAGTCAACTTGAATTAGCTGCCCATAAAGTACATGCCATAATGCCCAGGTATCCTTTGAAAGTTATGCTAGGCTTTGCTTCCGTCACTAAAGGTGTTTCTTTCAAACAGCATGCCTACAGCATGGCTGGTAGTGAATGAATCAGTAGACATTGTAAACCTCAATGAAATTAGCTTGATGTTTGATTATTCGTTGGACTTTGTGTCAAGTAATATTCATATAACAAATAACAGCCTGTAGAAATCTCAGATTACATATACCGTATTTGGAGTAAAACCATACGTGACTTTAAATGCCCTGTTCATTTATTTATTAGCCTATTTCTTTTTGTGGAATAGAAGGACTACTCTAACAAGGCTAAATATCTTATTAAGGTTTAGAAATTGAACAATAGAGGAGAGAGTGGACGTCCTTGTTGTACCCCTTGACAAATCAACTATTGTTTACACTAGGACCTCATCTATGACTATTTACTTTTAAAAGAGGCCAAAGATGGGATAATTTTTGGTTCAATTGTTTTGCTCAATCATAGACTAAACTTGATCTCAGCAGACATTTAAAAAACATCTAAATAATAATTTAATATAAATTCTCTTCAACAGGAACAGAGGTGTTGAGTAAGTCCATGCGTGAAGTTTTCACTACTCTGGGGGCTTTTCTGCACTACTGTATCGGCTACATGACACTGCCCTGGATCGCTTACGCAATGAGGGAATGGAGAACACTTCTCATAATCCTGTCCAGTGTGTCCGTAGTGTATATCCCATTGTGGTGGTATGTTCTCAGTAAAAATAGTATGTTTTAATCTTCTGTATGTCTAAAGAAGTATTTATACAACTTAACCAAAACTATAACGCCATAAAAATACAAGCACTATTACTCACCTCACTATAAACACTGTCTATGTCAGGTTCATCCCAGAGTCTCCACGTTGGCTATACTCTCAGGGAAGAGTAGAGGAGGCTGAGGCCATACTGAGAGACGCTGCCAAGAGAAACAGAGTCACAGCACCAGAGGTCATCTTTAAAGACACTGAGGTCAGTTTCACCATTTGTGTTTGTGAAATAAATATAGTTCAGTAATTCAGCTTATAAGAAAGAAACAACATGGCCCAAAAGAGCATCTCTGTAGCCTGTTTATACCTGGTGCTAACATGTATCCTTTGTCCCGATCTTTATTGTGTCAACATTTTTAGACAGGTGTAGACAATCAAAGGACATATTGTGATCTGATTGTGATTAGATCTTCCTTACCACCTCTAGAGGTAGTCAGGGACACATTGTGTCTGGATGTCTTACAAGTGTAGACAGATCTGGACACTGAAACCATTTAAATCATCGATATAGCCTCCCTCTAACATCATTGACAGGTGCCACCATTGACTTATGGCATCAATGTGTAAAAATAAATATTATTTTATTATATTAAGAATACCTGTCAAATAACTTGCATACAGTAAGGGACCAGGAAATCTGGTCATATTGCAGACATAGATAAGAGACACATTTTAATACCATGTGTAGACAGACGCATGTCTGAAAATATGGGCACAATCAGAATGTGGACAAGATCAGGGCACATATTAGAACAAGGTATAAACAAGGCTCATTACTGTACTTAATGGATGCTTATTTCATAATTTCAACAGTTGGACGTGGCATCTGCACCGAAAAACAAATATAGCATGATTGACGTTCTGAGAACCAGCAACATCAGATGTGTTACATTGATGTGTTTGTTTTTATGGTGAGTGTTATTATCAGAAATAATAATAATAATAGATTGGATTTATATCATATTAGGTTATAGCATAATGTTTTGGTTTGAAGCACTTTGACACACACACACACACACACACACACACACACACACACACACACACACACACACACACACACACACACACACACTATATTACAGACAATAATTTGTAATGAATAAACTGGTGTTTACTTGATCGTTTTGAGTTTTATTCAAGCCATCTGTGTTGTGTCTTTTCAGGATGGCAGTAAACATGGGATATTATGGACTCTCGCTAAACACATCCAATCTGAGTGGAGATCCTTATCTAAATTGTTTCTTATCAGCTCTTACTGAAGTCCCAGCATATGTAGTATCTACAGTGCTCCTCAGGAACTGTCAGAGAAGACCCCTACTGTCATCGTTCCTCTTAATAGGAGGAGGAATGCTTTTCATGATCCAACTCATCCCTGAGAGTAAGACTTTGAATTTTGATTGTTTAAAATTGTATAATGTTATATAAGATCAAATCGCTAGACGATAAGAGATAATCAAAAATAACTTAATTGATTACCTACGTGACTACTTGGTAATCAAGTTAGATATTTATTTCTACAGATATAGTGTTTTCATTGTAATAATTGTAAATCAACAAACGAAAATGTGACCGCAGAACTGTGATGCAGAACTTTGCCACCTTATTTATAGAGGTGAGGTCCTGTGATGAAAAACAATATTACTAATAAGCACACAGGTTCAATACATCCTGTGTGAAGCATGGAAATGAGCAAACAGAGACTCCAATGTACAGCTTGTTTTATTGATGTATTTAATAGCCTCACATAGCCTGAATGATTCAATCAATATTCAAGGTTGAAAACGGAGAGCTCCATACACAATCTTCAGCGTCAGCGCTCCTACAGCACTCCTAAGTCCTGCAGTGATCCCTCACAAGTTACAATGCAATATTAACAATCCTATCAACAAGTTCACAAACAGAAGCAAAAAAGTTAAGAAGGGCATGCCCAGGGAGAAGGAGAGCGGATCTTGGCGAAATGGGCACGCTTGAGCAACTTATGATTCGCTACCAGAACTGCTACTACTGGAATTTGAACTACATGCACATTCACCCCTCCCCTCTTCCCAGGGCACGCCAACCTCACACAGAGAATGGGGAAGATCTGCTGAGCACTGGGTGAATACGTAGGTCAATCACACTCTGAAAAAAGCTTGTATGCTCACATGTATCTCAATGTCTTTCTCTGTCCTGTAGATCTGCAAGGTGTTGCTATAGCTGTGGAGATGGTTGGGAAGTTTGCCTTCACAATGTCGTTCACCGTGGTCTACATCTACACCGCAGAGATCTACCCTACTGTTGTCAGGAGTGCTGGCGTCGGGGTCTGTTCTTCAGCTGCTCGGATCGGGACTATTGCAGCCCCATACGTCATCTACCTAGGTACAATCACACCTAGTGTTTATACAGTGCATTTGGAAAGTATTCAGACCCCTTTACTTTTTCCACATTTTGTTACGTTACAGCCTTATTCTAAAATTGATTAAATTAATGTTTTTCCTCATCAATCTACACACAATACCCCATAATGACAAAGCAAAAATATTTTTTTGCAAATGTATTAAAAGTAAAAAACAGAAATACCTTATTTACATAAGTATTCAGACCCTTTGCTATGAAACTCAAAATTGAGATCAGGTGCATCCTGTTTCCATTGATTGTCCTTAAGATGTTTCTACAACTTGATTGGAGTCCACCTGTGATAAATTAAATTGATTGGACATGATTTGGAAAGGCACACACCTGTCTATATAAGGTCCCACGGGTTGGCAGCGCATGTCAGAGCAAAAACTAAGCCATGAGGTCGAAGGAATTATCCGTAGAGCTCCGAGGCAGGATTGTGTCGGAGCACAGATCTGGGGAAGAGTACCAAAACATTTCTGCAGCACTGAAGTTCCCCAAGAACATTGTGGTCTCCATCATTCTTAAATGAAATAAGTTTGGAACCACCAAGACTCTTACTAGAGTTGGCTGCCCGGGCAAACTGAGCAATCGGGTGAGAAGGGCCTTGGTCAGGGAGGTGACCAAGAACACGATGATCACTCTGACAGAGCTCCAGAGTTCCTCTGTGGAGATGGGAGAAATTTTCAGAAGGACAATCATCTCTGTAGCTCTCTACCAATCAAGTCTTTTGGTAGAGTGGCCAGATGGAAGCCACTTCTCAGTAAAAGGCACATGACAGCCCACTTGGAGTTTGTCATCAGGCAACTAAAGGTGCTCTCAGACCTTGATAAACAAGATTCTCTGGTCTGACGAAACCAAGATTGAACTCTTTGTCCTGAATACGTGTCATGTCTGGGGAAAACCTGGCATCATCCCTATGGTGGAGCATGGGAGGCAGCATCATCCTGCAGGGGATGTTTTTCAGCGGCAGAGACTGGGAGACTAGTCAGGATCAAGGGAAAGATGAACAGAGCAAAGTACAGAGAGATCCTTGATGAAAACCTTCTCCAGAGCGCTCAGGACCTCAGACTGGGGCCAAAATGTACCTTCCAACAGGACAACAACCCTAAGCACACAGCCAAGACAATGCAGGTGTGGCTTCGGGACAAGTCTTTGAATGTCCTTGAGTGGCCCAGTCAGAGCCCAGACTTGAACCAGTCCGAACATCTCTGGAGAGATCTGAAAATAACTGTGCAGCGACGCTCCCCATTCAACCTGACAGAGCTTGAGAGGATCTGCAGAGAAGAATGGGAGAAACTCCCGAAATACAGGTGTGCCAAGCTTGTAGCGTCATACCCAAGAAGACTCGAGGCTGAAATCGCTGCCAAATGTTCAACAACAAAGTACTGAGTAAAGGGTCTGAATAAATGTTTTTTTTAAATTTGAGCAAAAATGTCTAAAAACAGTTTTTGCTTTGTCATTATGGGGTATTGTGTGAAGATTGATGAGGAAAAAACATATTTAATACATTTTAGAATAAGGCTGTAATGTAACAAAATTTGGAAAAAGTCAAAGGGTCTGAATACTCTCCAAATGCACTGTATACACAATTGGATACTTACAGAATACAAACCCCATTACATTTTCATTGCACGTCATCCATGCATTCATTGTACCCAAAATCATGTTCATCAGTTAATAAGGTCTCTCTGTCTTCATGGACAATGTTCTTTGGTGTTCACAGGGAGCATTAACAAGTACCTCCCCTACATTATAATGGGAAGTCTGACTGTCACCTCGTCCGCTGTGAACCTCTTCCTGCCTGAGACATTCCGCAAAGAGCTACCAGAGACTGTAGAGCATATGCAGCAATGCAAAGGGTATGCCGTACTCTGAAATACAGCATTGGAATGTTCATTTCAATTAAATGTATTTTATGATAATAACAAATATGAATTTTAAATCCAACTTTAATATCTTCACAGTTTGTGCAGAAAAGAGCCACGGAATGCCAATATCCTGAAGAAAGGAGGAGATACCCCAGCAATATTAAATGAGGTCAAACTCTGATAAGAAACCCTGAATTGCCCAATCAGCTCTCCTTAATATGACTCAACAAAACCGTGCAAAGCAGGATACGCTCTATGATAATGTAGACGTAATGTGTGGGGCACCAGATGCTGCAACGCAGGACTGTACCACAGTCCAAGCTACCTATTCTGAGGTGACATGGTTATGGAAATGCTTGTACTGTATAAGTGTGAGGATTCCTGATGGAACAGGGGTTCCATTTTCTGTCAGCAAATAGCAATGTATAACTGTAAAAAATACAGCAACAATACTGTATTACCCACAACGGTTGCAGCGAGATTTATCTCAAAACTTATTTTTTTATGATGTCCTTGGTAAAGCTGAGAATATTGACTTGGATGTAAAGTAAACAATGTAACAATGTGTTGCACATGATGCAAGAGAGAGCTGAAGTATTCTAAATGAGTTTTGATTAGGGCCATCCTGCCTATTTACAGTATATTCTTACCTTTACTTTGGGTAACTTTTTGCACTGGAAAAGGCTGTTCAGAAAATAATTGGTTAGACTTGCTTGTTGTTTTGCTCTGAGTTAGACCGCTGTACAGAATATGGTGTTTGTAGGTTAGAGGGTTAGGAATTTTTGTTTGAAATAATGTGTATGTATTGTTTTGCTGTGGCACATGGCCAATAATGATTTCTATTAGCATTGCTGGTGAACTAATAATGAGGTATCTTTCTCATTCTAGTGGTGAGTACCGCAAAAAATCCCTGAAAAGTGAATATTTTAATAAACGTTTATTATTGTCAGTTATTGTGATGTGAAGTTTATGCACCATCAAAATTGTGACCAGACTCATTCATTGAATAAGACTGTAAACTACTACTAGGCAGGGTAAACCCATGTTGATGATTTCTAATATATCATCAAAATAGATCAATCCCAGCACACTTATGGAATCATTCAATAAGTTTTACCTGGTTAAGTACAATACCATTGGAAATGTATGTTTAAAGTTAAATGTACAGTACCAATTAAAAGTTTGGACACAACTATTCATTCCAGGGTTTTTTATTTGTACTATTTTCTACATTGTAGAATAATAGTGAAGACATAAAAACTATGAAATAGCACATGTGGAATCATGTAGTAACCAAAAGAAGTGTTAAACAAATCAAAATATAAAGTAGCCACCCTTTGCCATGATGACAGCTTTGCATACTCTTGGTATTCTCTCAACCAGCTTCATGAGGTAGTCAGTCACCTGGAATTAATTTAAATTAACAGGTGTGCCTTGTTGTGTAACCTTTATTTAACTAGGCAAGTCAGTTAAGAATACATTCTTATTTACAATGACAACGCCAAACAACTCTGGGCCAATTGTGTGCCGCCCTATGGAACTCCCAATCACAGCCGGATGTGATGCAGCCTGGAGTTGAACCAGGGACTGCAGTGACGCCTCTTGCACTGAAATGCAGTGCCTTAGACCACTGCACCACTCAGGAGCTTGTTAAAAGTTAATTTGTGGAATGTCTTTCCTTTTTAATGCATTTGAGCCAATCAGTTGAGGGAGGTGTGGTAAAAAAAAGTACAGCTCAAATAAACAAAGAGAAACAACAGTCCATCACTACTTTACATGAAGGTCAATTAATAAGGAACATTACAAGAGCTTTGAAAGTTTCTTCAAGTGCAATCTCAAAAACCATCAACCTTTAGGATGAAACTGGCTCTCACGAGGCCCGCCACAGGAAAGGAAGACCCAGAGTTCCCTCTGCTGCAGAGGATAAGTTCATTAGAGTTACCAGCCTCAGAAATGGCAGCCCAAATAAATGCTTCACAGAGTTCAAGTAACAGACACATCTCAACATCAACTGTTCAGAGGAGACAAAGTGAATTATTATTATATATATATATTTTTCACCAATAAGAGGAAGAGACGTGTGTGGGCCAAGAAACACAAGCAATGGACATTAGACGGGTGGAAATCTGTCCTTTGGTCTGATGAGTCCAAATTTTAGATTTTTGGTTCCAACCGCCGTGTCTTTGTGAGACGCAGAGTAGGTGAAAGGATGATCTCTGCATGTGTGGTTCCCACTGTGAAGCGTGGATGAGGAGGTGTGATGGTGTGACGGTGCTATGCTGGTAACACTGTCTGTGATATATTTAGAAATCAAAGGCACACGTAACTGGCATGGCTACCACAGTATTCTGCAGCGATACGCCATCCCATCTGGTTTAAGCTTAGTAGGACTATCATTTGTTTTTTAACAGGACAATGACCCGACACACCCCCTGGTTGTGTAAGGGCTATTTGACCAAGAACGAGAGTGATGAAGTGCTGCATCAGATGACGTGGCCTCCACAATCATTTGACCTCAACCAAATTGAGATGGTTTGGGATGAGTTGGACTGCAGAGTGAAGGAAAAAAAAAAATAGATTCCAAGATGGCGTAGCAGTAGGACGTGTTGTCGTGTTCCTTGTATATATCGTTTGTTTTCGTTCCGTTTTCTTCACATATCTTTAAAACTTTTTGCTGAACCTCAACTTCTTCTAAATACTCTCCTGCAACCCGCATCACCCAACGTAGCTTTTTTTCCTAAAGTATTTATATTTACTTCGGATCTGGAACCCCTCAACTGAAGCTAGCCAACTAGCAAACTAACTACCAGCTTCAGCAAAACATTGCTAGCGGTCTTCAGCTAACCGGTCAGCTAACCGGTCATCAGCTAACCTTTAGCTCGGAAAGCTCTCGCCAGTTCGAACAACGCGACTCTAACCAGAGCATAACGGACCTATCTATTATTTTATTTTTATTTTTCACCCCCGGATTCCCATCGCAAACGGAACATTTTGAGCTCCTGCGCTACAATATCCAGACCCACGACAGGTCCATTGATGTCACCGCATGAAGAGGAATAAACAGACTCCCCCCATCGCGACGTCCCCAAAGGCTAACTCTCTAGCCCTTGCTATCTCCTTGCTTGCAAATTCGGCCTGCTAACTGCTAGCTTGTTTAGCCCGGTCCGCTAACTGCTACCGTGTTTAGCACCGTCTACTAACTGTTAGCTTGTTAGCACAGGCCTGCTAACCATCTGAATCGCCGCGTCCCAAACACTCACTGAACCCATATTTACTTTCTATCCCTTTTCGATTTTTTATTTGTTTATACCTTCCGGTAACCTGCCTCACCCAATGTGATACGGAACCGCTATTATCTTTACATTTTTAGAACACACTCAAGAACCTTCAGAAGCTAACCAGCTAACTGGCTACAAGCTATCTAGTCATTGTTAGTTTTCTAACCTGGATAACACTCGCCAGTCCAGCTTCCCTGCCCCATCCACCGCTGCCCCTTGGACACTGATCACTTGGCTACATAGCTGATGCATGCTGGACTGTCCATTAATTCACGGTAATCCATTCTGCTTGTTTATGTTTTATCTGTCGGCCCCAGCCGCATTTAGGCTCTGTGTGTAGTTAATCCGACCCTCTCTGCCTAATCAATCGCCATTCTACCTGCTGTTGTTGTGCTAGCTGATTAGCTGTTGTTGTCTCACCTACTGTTTTAGCTAGCTCTCCCAATTCAACACCTGTGATTACTGTATGCCTTGCTGTATGTCTCTCTCAAATGTCAATATGCCTTGTATACTGTTGTGCAGGTTAGTTATCATTGTTTTAGTTTACAATGGAGCCCCTAGTTCCACTCTTTATACCCCTGATACCTCCTTTGTCCCACCCCCCACACATGCGGTGACCTCACCCATTACAACCAGCATGTCCAGAGATACAACCTCTCTCATCATCACCCAGTGCCTGGGCTTACCTCCGCTGTACCCGCACCCCACCATACCCCTGTCTGCGCATTATGCCCTGAATATATTCTACCATGCCCAGAAACCTGCTCCTCTTATTCTCTGTCCCCAACGCCCTAGGCGACCAGTTTTGATAGCCTTCAGCCGCACCCTCATACTACTCCTTCTCTGTTCCGCGGGTGATGTGGAGGTAAACCCAGGCCCTGCATGTCCCCAGGCACCCTCATTTGTTGACTTCTGTGATCGAAAAAGCCTTGGTTTCATGCATGTCAACATCAGAAGCCTCCTCCCTAAGTGTGTCTTACTCACTGCTCTAGCACACTCTGCTAACCCTGATGTCCTTGCCGTGTCTGAATCCTGGCTCAGGAAGGCCACCAAAAATTCTGAGATTTCCATACCCAACTATAACATCTTCCGTCAAGATAGAACTGCCAAAGGGGGAGGAGTTGCAGTCTACTGCAGAGATAGCCTGCAAAGTAATGTCATACTCTCCAGGTCCATACCCAAACAGTTCGAACTACTAATTTTGAAAATTACTCTCTCCAGAAATAAGTCTCTCACTGTTGCCGCCTGCTACCGACCCCCCTCAGCTCCCAGCTGTGCCCTGGACACCATTTGTGAATTGATCGCCCCCCATCTAGCTTCAGAGTTTGTTCTGTTAGGTGACCTAAACTGGGATATGCTTAACACCCCGGCAGTCCTACAATCTAAGCTAGATGCCCTCAATCTCACTCAAATCATCAAGGAACCCACCAGGTACAACCCTAACTCTGTAAACAAGGGCACCCTCATTGACGTCATCCTGACCAACTGGCCCTCCAAATACACCTCCGCTGTCTACAACCAGGATCTCAGCGATCACTGCCTCATTGCCTGTATCCGCTACGGAGCCGCAGTCAAACGACCACCCCTCATCACTGTCAAACGCTCCCTAAAACACTTCTGTGAGCAGGCCTTTCTAATCGACCTGGCCCGGGTATCCTGGAAGGACATTGACCTCATCCCGTCAGTTGAGGATGCCTGGTCTTTCTTTAAAAGTAACTTCCTCACCATTTTAGATAAGCATGCTCCGTTCAAAAAATGCAGAACTAAGAACAGATATAGCCCCTGGTTCACTCCAGACCTGACTGCCCTCGACCAGCACAAAAACATCCTGTGGCGGACTGCGCTAACATCGAATAGTCCCCGCGATATGCAACTGTTCAGGGAAGTCAGGAACCAATACACACAGTCAGTCAGGAAAGCTAAAGCCAACTTCTTCAGGCAGAAGTTTGCATCCTGTAGCTCCAACTCCAAAAAGTTCTGGGACACTGTGAAGTCCATGGAGAACAAGAGCACCTCCTCCCAGCTGCCCACTGCACTGAGACTAGGTAACATGGTCACCACCGATAAATCCATGATTATCGAAAACTTCAACAAGCATTTCTCAACGGCTGGCCATGCCTTCCGCCTGGCTACTCCAACCTCGGACAACAGCTCCCCCCCCCCCGCAGCTACTCGCCCAAGCCTCTCCAGGTTCTCCTTTACCCAAATCCAGATAGCAGATGTCCTGAAAGAGCTGCAAAACCTGGACCCGTACAAATCAGCTGGGCTGGACAATCTGGACCCTCTATTCCTGAAACTATCCGCCGCCATTGTCGCAACCCCTATTACCAGCCTGTTCAACCTCTCTTTCATATCGTCTGAGATCCCCAAGGATTGGAAAGCTGCCGCAGTCATCCCCCTCTTCAAAGGGGGCGACACCCTGGACCCAAACTGTTACAGACCTATATCCATCCTGCCCTGCCTATCTAAGGTCTTCGAAAGCCAAGTCAACAAACAGGTCACTGACCATCTTGAATCCCACCGTACCTTCTCCGCTGTGCAATCTGGTTTCCGAGCCGGTCACGGGTGTACCTCAGCCACGCTCAAGGTACTAAACGATATCATAACCGCCATCGATAAAAGACAGTACTGTGCAGCCGTCTTCATAGACCTTGCCAAGGCTTTCGACTCTGTCAATCACCGTATTCTTATCGGCAGACTCAGTAGCCTCGGCTTTTCGGATGACTGCCTTGCCTGGTTCACCAATTACTTTGCAGACAGAGTTCAGTGTGTCAAATCGGAGGGCATGCTGTCCGGTCCTCTGGCAGTCTCTATGGGGGTGCCACAGGGTTCAATTCTCGGGCCGACTCTTTTCTCTGTATATATCAATGATGTTTCTCATGCTGCGGGCGATTCCCTGATCCACCTCTACGCAGACGACACCATTCTATATACTTCCGGCCCGTCCTTGGACACTGTGCTATCTAACCTCCAAACGAGCTTCAATGCCATACAGCACTCCTTCCGTGGCCTCCAACTGCTCTTAAACGCTAGTAAAACCAAATGCATGCTTTTCAACCGTTCGCTGCCTGCACCCGCACGCCTGACCAGCATCACCACCCTGGATGGTTCCGACCTTGAATATGTGGACATCTATAAGTACCTAGGTGTCTGGCTAGACTCTAAACTCTCCTTCCAGACCCATATCAAACATCTCCAATCGAAAATCAAATCAAGAGTCGGCTTTCTATTCCGCAACAAAGCCTCCTTCACTCACGCCGCCAAACTTACCCTAGTAAAACTGACTATCCTACCGATCCTCGACTTCGGCGACGTCATCTACAAAATTGCTTCCAACACTCTACTCAGCAAACTGGATGCAGTTTATCACAGTGCCATCCGTTTTGTCACTAAAGCACCTTATACCACCCACCACTGCGACTTGTATGCTCTAGTCGGCTGGCCCTCGCTACATATTCGTCGCCAGACCCACTGGCTCCAGGTCATCTACAAGTCCATGCTAGGTAAAGCTCCGCCTTATCTCAGTTCACTGGTTACGATGGCAACACCCATCCGTAGCACGCGCTCCAGCAGGTGTATCTCACTGATCATCCCTAAAGCCAACACCTCATTTGGCCGCCTTTCGTTCCAGTTCTCTGCTGCCTGTGACTGGAACGAATTGCAAAAATCGCTGAAGTTGGAGACTTTTATCTCCCTCACCAACTTCAAACATCTGCTATCTGAGCAGCTAACCGATCGCTGCAGCTGTACATAGTCTATTGGTAAATAGCCCACCCATTTTCACCTACCTCATCCCCATACTGTTTTTATTTATTTATTTTTATTTTTCTGCTCTTTTGCACACCAATATCTCTACCTGTACATAACCATCTGATCATTTATCACTCCAGTGTTAATCTGCATAATTGTAATTATTTGCCTACCTCATGCCTTTTGCACACAATGTATATATAGACTCCCCTTTTTTTCTACTGTGTTATTGACTTGTTAATTGTTTACTCCATGTGTAACTCTGTGTTGTCTGTTCACACTGCTATGCCTTATCTTGGCCAGGTCGCAGTTGCAAATGAGAACTTGTTCTCAACTAGCCTACCTGGTTAAATAAAGGTGAAATAAAAAAAAAAAAAAAGCTGCCAACAAGTGCTCAGCCTATGTGGGAACTCCTTCAAGACTGTTGGAAAAGCATTCCAGTTGAAGCTGGTTGAGAGATGCCAAGAGTGTGCAAAGCTGTCATCAAGGTAAAGGGTGACTACTTTGAAGAATCAAAAATATAAAATATATTTTGATTTGTTTAACACTTTTTTGGTTACTACATGATTCCATATGTGTTTACTATTATTCTACAATGTAGAAAATAGTAAAAAATAAAGAAAAATTAGTGGCTGTCTCCAAACTTTTTGACTGGTACTGTATAGTGTCGATAAATGCGGGACATCTTCTCAGGGATACTGGAGAATGACAACAGCAGAGACTGTGAGGACACTGTCCAAGACTTTATGTCAACTCAATGGAACTGCCCACAGATGTCTTGCATAATGTCACTTACTCCAGAGTCCATAGAATGGGTAAGGCCTCTCGGAATAGGACACAGGCTATTATTGCATGTTATGAAAATTTAAAGCAAAAGGAAATGGCGAAGAGCAGGGGCAGAGAATTCAGAGACACTGCTTTTGGAATTAATTATCACTTCCCCATGGAGAAAAAATTCAAAGAGAAAAAAATGTTACATTATGAAAGAAAAGCGTTACCTGAACCAATGAGTCTCCTTGGTGGTGTATAAACTTTAAATCAACGGGCAACTGTATCAGGACTCTAGAGTAACTCCCTGGCTATTTTAATCCAACTGTATCAGGAATCTAGAGTAACTCCCTGGCTATTTTAATCCAACTGTATCAGGAATCTAGAGTAACTCCCTGGCTATTTTAATCCAACTGTATCAGGACTCTAGAGTAACTCCCTGGCTATTTTAATCCAACTGTATCAGGACTCTAGAGTAACTCCCTGGCTATTTTAATCCAACTGTATCAGGACTCTAGAGTAACTCCCTGGCTATTTTAATCCAACTGTATCAGGACTCTAGAGTAACTCCCTGGCTATTTTAATCCAACTGTATCAGGACTCTAGAGTAACTCCCTGGCTATTTTAATCCAACTGTATCAGGACTCTAGAGTAACTCCCTGGCTATTTTAATCCAAATGTATCAGGAATCTAGAGTAACTCCCTGGCTATTTTAATCCAACTGTATCAGGACTCTAGAGTAACTCCCTGGCTATTTTAATCCAACTGTATCAGGAATCTAGAGTAACTCCCTGGCTATTTTAATCCAACTGTATCAGGAATCTAGAGTAACTCCCTGGCTATTTTAATCCAACTGTATCAGGAATCTAGAGTAACTCCCTGGCTATTTTAATCCAACTGTATCAGGAATCTAGAGTAACTCCCTGGCTATTTTAATCCAACTGTATCAGGACTCTAGAGTAACTCCCTGGCTATTTTAATCCAACTGTATCAGGACTCTAGAGTAACTCCCTGGCTATTTTAATCCAACTGTATCAGGACTCTAGAGTAACTCCCTGGCTATTTTAATCCAACTGTATCAGGACTCTAGAGTAACTCCCTGGCTATTTTAATCCAACTGTATCAGGAATCTATAGTAACTCCCTGGCTATGTTAATCCAACTATATCAGAAGAAAGTGCTTCAGAAGAAAGTGCTTGGTTTCTGGCCATTTTGAGCCTGTAATCGAACCCACAAATGCTGATGCTCCAGATACTCAACTAGTCTAAAGAAGGCCAGTTTTATTGCTTCTTTAATCAGAACAACAGTTTTCAGCTGTGCTAACATAATTGCAAAAGGGTTTTCTAATGATCAATTAGCCTTTTAAAATTATAAACTTGGATTAGCTAACACAACGTGCCATTGGAATACAGGAGTGATGATTGCTGATAATGGGCCTCTGTACGCCTACAGTATGTAGATATTCCATTAAAAATCAGCCATTTCTAGCTACAAAGGTCATTTACAACATTAACAATGTCTACACTGTATTTCTGATCAATTTGATGTTATTTTAATGGACAAAAGATTTGCTTTTCTTTCAAAAACAAGGACATTTCTTAGTGACCCAAAACTTTTGAATGGCAGTGTACATCTGCCTCACCAGGCACCCATATTGGTTGGATGTGTGTAGAGATCTACTAGGTGTAAGGTGTCTTATCTGGATAACTTATGCACTGGGTTTGAAAAGGCCACAAATAGTAACAGAGATGTATTTATCTTGGGTGACTTTAATATAAATTGGAAGGATCAGAAAAATTCAAACATAACAAAATTATTGAGATATGGCGAGAGCTGTGGTTTGAAACAAATGGTTAATGACACTACAAGATCATAAACTAAATTGGCTCACCGTTCAGACACGTGCATTGATCTGATCTTCTGTAATATACCATTGCAATGCTTAAAGGCCAGATCAACGCCAGTGGGCTGGACAGAACATAATATTGTGACCATAACCATGAACACCAAGGTTCCAAAGAAACCCCCAAGGATTGTGGTCAAGAGAAATTTTACTGAATTTGACCATGAGCAATTTCAAAATGATTTGGCTGCTGTACCCTGTGAGCTGATTTATCTAGAGGAGGATTTAAATCACGCTACAGAATGTTTTATTGATTTGCTCATGGAGGTAATGGACCATCATGCCCCAGTAAGAAAGAGTACAGTTGGGGCTCGTCCATCTCCATGGATTGATGATGAACTGGGTGAGGCATTTTCTCAAAGACATATGGCAAAATCTAAACTAGAAAATGATGAACAGAATTATAGATCACTACGTAATTATGTAGTTAAAATAAATCATAAGAAGAAAAAAAAACATTTGACAAAAATTTGTTTATTGATTGTAAAAATGATTACTTGGTACTTGGCACATCTATCTCATTATGCCCCTCTAGTGTGGAGGTTGACAGGAGAACAATAACAAAACCAGCTGATATTGCCAATCATTTTCCATATTCTTTTAGAAAACGAATTTACTGAGAGATCATGTAAACTCCCATTCTTCCAAACACGCTATTGTCCATTGGATTGATTGTCATATTATGAGCAAAAAAACGGCTATTTTAGTCTACCATTGGTGTTAGCAGAGGGGGTGTTAAATCTATTGAAGGCATTACCCAATGGTAACTCCACATATTATGATCTTATGGACAATGTTTTACTTCACTATGCTGCTCCCCAGATTGCATCTCCACTGAAATACATATTTAATTGGTCACTAGAAAAGGGGACATTTCCAAATGTATGGAAGCATGCTAAACTGTGTCCAATCCCGAAAGACAGCAAAGAACCCATTACTCCTGCCAAAAGTCGACCAATCAGTCTTCTCCCTTCACCCAGTAAGATGTTGGAGGGTATTGTGAGTAGACAAATATGGGAGTGTATGGAAAATAATGATCTGATCACAGCCTATCAGCATGCTCATCGCAAAAAAAGATTCCACTACCACTGCATTGGTTGACATGACTGACCAGTAGTCCCTTTATTTCACAATGTGCACCATTTAAAACGGCCAAACTCCATTCACAACAGTATTCAGTTGGTAAGAGACAGATGTTCAGTCAATACTATATATATATATATTGTCCACCATCTATGTGTTATCCAGACAGAAAAGAGAAATAGGCAAAATAACATGTTAGATTCAGAGCAATAAAGAAATGGAATAGTTTATCTGAGCAAACTAGAAACTTTTCAATATAAATATTAAAACAATACTTTAGAACCATTTAAATATAATACATTTGAAGGTTGTGCAGGACTCTGGTAGATGAAGGAACCAATCTATCTTTTCAGACTGTCAGAGTATTTATCTGGTCAATATGTCAGTGTTTTATGTCTGTTGTTTGTAACAGTGTGTTATATGTGAAAATATGATTATATCATAAATTGTATTTTAATATTTAAGTACTTGGAAAATTAGTAAAAATGAGGCCTAAAAAGAGATCATAATCAAATAAAATACCTTACAGGGGCTATGTCTGTGTGTGTGTGTGTGTGTGTCTGTGTGTGTGTGTGTGTGTGTGTGTGTGTGTGTGTGTGTGTGTGTGTGTGTGTGTGTGTGTGTGTGTGTGTGTGTGTGCAAGTAGAAAAACTTGTAGAGAAATGACAATACCATCCCCTCTCTTTCATGTTGATGAAAAAGGTCTATGTCATATTGTACACACTTTTAGTTTCTGTTGTCCTAGGATATCTGGCTAAAATGCTTGCTCGCTAGCCTAACTTCCTTTCATTTATGGTTAGATCAGAATCGCCGTTATAATCATTGGCCAGTACGTAGAATGAAGTAAAACCACAAGTCCAAATCCCTATCTCCATTTATGGCTAATTTAGGAAAGGGATCATTTTAGCTAGCTAGCCAGCCACCAGAGGACAATGACACAATGAGATGCAACAATTAAAACATTTTCTGTCAATGATTCTTTTGATGTGATTGGTGTGAAGCCCGATACAAACTGGCCTCCCTTGACACTTTTTTTTGTGCACCAGGATCATTCACTGTTGAGCTCACTCAGTTTAGATCAATGCTGATTGGTTATTGTTTTATACTTTTTTTTATCAAGGAAGGTCAAATGCTCGCTGGCTTCCCTTGCATTCAATGCCACAATGTCATACTCTTTTTGACAGGATCAGATAGATTTGCTACACATACAGAGACAGAGGGGCGCTGTTTCACTTGCTCGGATACTTTCTCCAGCGAGAGAAAGTGTCTACATCCCTCCACAAGCCAGCACCACTCTGGCACTCAACAAACTGTATGGAGACATAATCAAAGAAACCGGTCACTCTGGTGGGTGGAAACTTTAACACAGGGAGACTTAAAACCCTCCTACCTAATTTATACCAACACATCTCCTGTGCCACTAGGGGGGCGCTAAAACTCTAGACCACTTTTGTTCTACCCACAGAAATGCATACAAGGCCCTCCCTTTTCCTCCCTTCGGCAAATCTAACCATGAATCCATTCACCTGCTTCCTGTTTACAAGCAAAAGCTCAAACAGGGAGTACCAGCGATGTGCTCAATACAGAAGTGGTCAGATGAAGCACACGTGAGGCTATAAAACTACAAAACTGCTAGTATAGACTGGGACATGTTCTGGGATTCCTCTGATAGCATTGAGAAGTTTATCACAACAGTCACAGGCTTTATCAATAAGTGCATAGACAATTTCGTCCCCACAGTGACTATAGGAACATATCCAAACCAAAAACCAAGGAACGGGACATGGACACATATAAGAAAACATGCTACGACCTCCGACGAGACATCGAACATGCAAAAGGACAATATAGGAGGAAGGTGGAATTCTATTACACTGGCTCCAATGCTCATCGTATGTGGCAGGTCTTGCAGACGATAACGGATTACAAAGGGAAACCCAGCCATGAGTTGCCCAGCGATGCAGAACTCCCAAACGAGCGAAATGCCTTTCATGCTCATTTCAAGGAATATAACACTGTACCTTGCGTGAAATCCTCTGTTTTTCCAGATGACTGTGGCCGATGTGAGCAAAAAACGTTTAAACAGGTTAACAATCACAACGTTGTTTTAGATAATTTGGCAGTACGTCCAATCGGTCTCACAACCGCAGACCTCGTGTAACCACGCCAGCCTATGACCTCGAGATCTGGCTTCTGCACCTGCGGGATCATCTGAGACCAGTCACCCGGACAGCTGATGAAAATGTGGGTTTGCACAATCAAAGAATTTCTGCACAAACTGTCAGAAACAGTCTCAGGGAAGCTCATTTGCATGCTCGTCATCCTCGCCAGGGTCTTGACCTGACTGCACTTCGGCATTGTGACCAATTTCAAAGGGTAAATGCTCACCTTCGATGGCAACTGGCACACTGGAGAAGTGTGCTCTTCACAGATGATTCCCGGTTTCAACTGTACCGGGCAGATGGCAGACAACTTGTATGGCGTTGTGTGGGCGAGCGGTTTGCTTATGCCATTGTTGTGAACAGATTGCCTCACTGCGGTGGTGGGATTATAGTATGGCAGGCATAAGCTACCGACCATGAACACAATTGCATGTTATCGATGGGATTTGAATGCACAGAGATACCGTGACAAGATACTGAGGCCCATTGTCATGCCATTCATCTGCCGCCATCATCTCATGTTTCAGCATGATAATGCTAGGCCCCACGTCACAAGGATCCTAAAAGATTAAAATTTCCCAGTTCTTCCATGGCCTGCATACTCATCAGACATTTCACTTTGTGAGTGATTTCTCTGTTGTAGTCAGTTGCTATTTTAGGGACAAACTCAAAAATAATTTCAAACAATACATTAATTGGACTATAACGGTGACAAGCGTTGCCCACAAACTGTTAGGGCCTACATAAAGCTGTCCAAATAGCAGTCCCAACATCTAACAACCAATACACATGGCTATTAGTGGAGCCTTGTCTGGCAGTGAAACAGTTCCTTCAACCTCATTTACTGCCTTTTAAAAAAACATAGCTGATATGGCTGACCTGCTTAAACAAATGTAGTTTCTACTGATAATTGAGATGTACAAACTATGGCATAAGGGGACGACGAGCAGATAACAGGCAATCTGTAATTTCGATAAAGACATTAGCGAGCAAGCTAGGACGGACGTAGTCAATATAACTATTTGTTCAACACTTTTGAAATATACAGTGACAGAATTCAGAACATCAAATCAAATCAAATTTATTTATATAGCCCTTCGTATATCAGCTGATATCTCAAAGTGCTGTACAGAAACCCAGCCTAAAACCCCAAACAGCAAGCAATGCAGGTGTAGAAGCACTGTGGCTAGGAAAAACTACCTAGAAAGGCCAAAACCTAGGAAGAAACCTAGAGAGGAACCAGGCTATGTGGGGTGGCCAGTCCTCTTCTGGCTGTGCCGGGTGGAGATTATAACAGAACATGGCCAAGATGTTCAGATGTTCATAAATGACCAGCATGGTCAAATAATAATAATCACAGGCAGAACAGTTGAAAATGGAGCAGCAGCACAGCCAGGTGGACTGGGGACAGCAAGGAGTCATCATGTCAGGTAGTCCTGAGGCATGGTCCTAGGGCTCAGGTCCTCCGAGAGAGAGAAAGAAAGAAAGAGAGAGAGAATTAGAGAGCATACTTAAATTCACACAGGACACCAGATAGGACAGGAGAAGTACTCCAGATATAACAAACTGACCCTAGCCCCCCGACACATAAACTACTGCAGCATAAATACTGGAGGCTGAGAACATGGGCCGTTCTTACAGTATTCTCCCTGTACACCAAGTCAGAACCATAGGATAAATATACGCAGACAATGAAAGCTCTTATAATATTCAATGATTACATTTCTCTAAAACAGGCTATAGGCTACATGTGCACCACCAAGTCAGAACAGTAGGCAAAATTATGAGGGGAAAAGGGACCAAATTATTAGGGTGAGGCTTTATTACATTAGCATTACGTTCTTAGCTACAGTATACATATCTCCCTGGCATATTATGTCATTTATGCAGCAGCATAGAATACATTTTTGGACTCACCTTGTTGTGCTGTGCTCACTTGAACTGGAAGGTGGTACGGCGGTCCTTTGTGGGCAAATTTGGACATTCTCTGGATTTATGGTGCTTTCAAGACAGCTGGGAACTCGGAAAAAGGTGGAATCATGACGTTAGTGTTCTTCAGGTTGAAGCTCTAAAAAGAAGACTGAGTTCCCGACTTGGAACTCCGAGTTGGATGACAGTTTAAAATGTATTTTCCCAGTCGGATTTAGATTTTTCAGAGTTCCTAGTTCACTTTATCAAACTTTATATGTCACATACACATGGTTAACAGATGTTAATGTGAGTGTAGCGAAACGATTGTGCTTCTAGTTCCGACAGTGCGGTAATGTCTAACAAGTAACCTAACAATTCCCCAACAACTACCTAATACACACAAATCGAAAGGGGTGAATGAGAATATGTACATGTAAGTATATGGATGAGTGATGGCCGAGCGGCATAGGCCAGGTGCAATAGATAGTATAAAATATGGTGTATAGATGTGATATGAGTACGGTAAGATATGTAAACATTATTAAAGTGGCATTATTTAGAGTGGCATTGTATAAAGTGACTAGTGATCCATTTATTAAAGTGGCCAGTGATTGGGTCTCAATGTAGGCAGCAGCCTCTCTGAGTTAGTGATTGCTGTTTAGCAGTCAGATAGAAACTGTTTTCTGTTTTCTACTTTCAGATAGAAACTGTTTTTCAGTCTCTCTGTCCCAGCTTTGATGCACCTGTACTGACTTCGCCTTCTGGATGGTAGCGGGGTGAACAGGCAGTGGCTCGGGTGGTTGATGTCCTTGATGATCTTTTTGGCCTTCCTGTGACATCGACTGCTGTAGGTGTCATGGAGGGCAGAAAATTTGCTCCCGGTAATGCTTTGTGCAGACTGCACCACCCTCTGGAGAGCCTTGTGGTTGAGGGCGGTGCAGTTTCCGTACCAGGCTGTGATACAGCCCGACAGGATGCTCTCAATTCTGCATCTGTAAAAGTTTGTCAGGGTTTTGGGTGACAAGCCAAATTTCTTTAGCCTCCTGAGGTTGAAGAGGAGCTGATGCGCCTTCTTCACCACACTGTTTGTATGGGTGGACCAATTCAGTTTGTCTGTGATGTGTATGCCGAGGAACTTTAAACTTTCCACCTTCTCCACTACTGTCCCTTTGATGTGGATAGGGGGGAGCTTTTCCCTGAAGTCCATGACCATCTCCTTTGTTTTGTTGACGTTGAGTGAGAGGTTGTTTTCCTGGCACCACACACCACACTCCAAGTGCCCTCACCTGATGGTGATTGCGTCATCTGTGGACCTGTTGGGGTGGTATGCAAACTGAAGTGGGTCTAGGGTGGCCGGTAAGGTAGAGGTGATATGATCCTTGACTAGTCTCTCAAAGCACTTCATGATGACAGAAGTGAGCGCTACAGGGCGGTAGTCATTTAGTTCTGTTATCTTTGCCTTCTTGGGTACAGGGACAATGGTAGCCATCTTGAAGCATGTGGGGACAACAGACTGGGATAAGGATCAATTGAATATGTCCGTAAATACACCGACCAGCTGGTCTGCGCATGCTCTGAGGACGCGTCTAGAGATGCCGCCTGGGCAAGTAGCCTTGCGAGGGTTAACACGTTTAAATGTTTTACTCACGTCAGCCACAGAGAAGGGGGGGGCAGTCCTTGTTAGCGGGCTGCGACGGTGGCACTGTGTTATCCTCAAAGCGGGCAAAGAAGGTGTTTAGTTTGTCAGGAAGTGTGACGTCGGTGTTTGTGACATGGCTGTTTTTTTTTGGAGTCCCTACCACATACGTCTCGTGTCTGAGCCGTTGAATTGCGACTCCACCCTGTACCGGCATTTAGCTTGTTTGATTGCCTTGCGGAGGGAATAACTACAATGTTTATATTCAGTCATATTCCTGGACCTCTTTCCATGGTTAAATGCGGTGGATCGCACTTTCAGTTTTGCGCATATGCCGCCATCCATCCATGGTTTCTGGTTAGGGTAGGTTTTTATAGTCACAGTGGGTACAACATCTCTAATGCACTTCTTTATAAACGCACTTACCAAGTCAGCATATAGGTCGATGTTGTTCTCTAAGGCTGACAGTCCGTGTGATCAAAACAATCTTGAAGTGTGGCTTCCGATTGGTCGGACCAGCGTTAAATGGTTCTCGTCACTGGTACATCCTGTTTGAGTTTCTGCCTACAAGACGGTAGGAGCAAGATGGCGTCGTGGGAGGGTGGGGGACGGCTTTGTATGCATTGCAGAAGTTAGAGTAGCAGTGGTCGAGGGCATTGCCCTTGCGCGTAGCGCAATCAATATGCTGGTATAATTTCGGGAGCAATGTTCTCAAATTTGCTTTGTTAAAATCCCCAGCTACAAAAAACGCAGCCTCAGGATATATGGTTTCCAGTTTGCATTTAGTCCAGTGAAGTTCTTGATGGCCGTCTTGGTGTCTGCTTGAGGGGAAATGTACACAGCTGTGACTATAACTGATGAGAATTCTCTAGGTAGGTAAAATGGCCGGCATTTAATTGTAATAATTTCTAGGTCGGGTGAGCAGAAGGACTTGAGTTCCTGTATGTTGTTATGATTACACCATGAGTTGTTAATCATGATGTCACGTTCTGACCTTAGTTCCTTTGTTTTGTCTTTTGTTTTAGTATGGTCAGGGCGTGAGTTGGGTGGGTTGTCTATGTTAGTTTGTCTATGATTTTCTATTTCTGTGTTTTGCCTGGTATGGTTCTCAATCAGAGGTAGCTGTCAATCGTTGTCCCTCATCGCACGGTCCAATGAGTCACTCAAAATGGTCTTGAGTGGCATCAAATCTGCCCAATTAGCTGATTCGCTTTCCAAACACCCACTTCTTTCGACACACCCACTCACCCATACTCGGTCGCCATATTGAGCTGGAGCTACCCATACTTGAAAAAATCTGGCGCTGTCAGACTTATTTTTCTTTTAATGGGTAAAAACTTAAATAAAAACATGAAATGATGCCATTCAGTGTCAGTGGGACGGTAGCGTCCCACCTGGCCAACATCCGCAGAATGGCCAAACGGCAGAGTGCCAAATTCAAATTAAATCACTATAAATATAAAACATTTATGAAATCACAAGTGCAATACATCAAAATAAAGATGAACTTGTTGTTAACCAGTTGAAGCTAGGGGGGGGGGCGCTATTTCATTATTGGATAAAAAAACGTGCCCGTTTTAAGCGCAATAGTTTGTCACAAAAAGATGCTCGACTATGCATGGAATTGCCAGCTTTGGAAAGAAAACACTCTGACGTTTTCAAAGCTGCAAAGATATTATCTTTGAGTGCCCCAGAACTGATCTTACAGGCGAAACCAAGATGCAACTTCAACCAGGAAATGAGCAGGATTTTTGAGGCTCTGTTTCCCGTTGTCTCCTTATATGGCTGTGAATATGCTGTGAACGAGCTTATGCGCTCTGCCGTTCCTCCAAGATGTCTGCAGCATTGTGATGTATTTGTAGGCATATCATTGGAAGATTGGCCATAAGAGACTACATTTGCCAGGGGCCCGTCCGGTGTCCTTTGTCTACGTTGGTGCGTAACTCTCAGCGGCAAAAATTTTACCATGCGATACAGACAGCGAAGTATCGATCCTGGAAGTGTGTGGTTCTAAACAACGTTTGCCATGTTTCAGTCGATATTATGGAGTTAATTTGGAAAAAAGTTTGGCGTTTGGATAACTGAATTTTCGTTTTTTTTTGGTAGCCAAACATGACGCCCCAAACGGACCGATTTCTCCTGCACAAAAAATCTTTCAGGAAAAACTGAACATTGCTATCTAACTGAGAGTCTCCTCATTGAAAACATCCGAAGTTCTTCAAAGGTAAAATATTTATTTGAATGTTTTTGCTGTTTTTTGTGAAAATGTTTCCTGCTGATGCTAATGCTAAATGCTACGCTAATTATCAGTACTGTTACACAAATGCTAGTTTGCTATGCTTGAGAAGCATATTTTTGAAAATCTGAGATGACAGTGTTGTTAACAAAAGGCTAAGCTTGAGAGTTAGTATATTAATTTCATTTCATTTGCGATTGTCATGAATAGTTAACGTTGCGTTATGGTATTGAGCTTGAGGCTATCATTACGCTACCGGATCCGGCATGGCTCAGCGCAAGAGGTTAATCCAGCCAAGGTGTCAGATTTCAAAAAGGCTTTACGGCGAAAGCAAACCATGCGATTACCTGAGGACAGTGTCCAGCACACAAATGCATAACAAATAATTTTCAACAACGGCATTGCGACACGAAAGTTAGAAATAGCGATATAATATATGCCTTACCTTTGAAGATCTTATTCTGTTGGCACTCCAAAAGGTCTCAGTTACATTACAAATGGTCCTTTTGTTAGATAAATTGTTACTCTAATTTAATTATGCCAATGTGCTTTCATCAATTGAAAGCCCTTAATCTATTTTATGAGAATTTCTAAGATTTCTTGTTTGCATAAAATAGACTCAGACCAGTCTTTCAATAATAGGTAATATAATTTATTCTCGGAGCGCGCTCCCACTTAATCACGTGCAGCAGTTTATATACATATCATGACGTCATTTCATTGCTTTAACAGAATCCCCTCCTCTCGACCGGGACAAAGTAAGGCGAAAAGTTCATTCTAACTTACTAACACTCTCCCAGATGACTTTTGACCCCTCAACATTATCGATCACCACTGAACTGACAGTTTTAATTAACAGAAAACCTAGGAATGCACTCACTGCCTTATCTAAAAACCCCAGAGCTAAGTTTCTGTAGGGTCAACCATAGGCTAACGACCTTATCTGTTTTCACAGTCCACAACCCATTCGTTTTATTCCTAGTTGGAATGGTGTTCATTAACTTTTATTACTCCTTGTCCGTGTCACACAATCCCTTCTTATGAACTCATATTGTTAATCAGATATAATAAAACAGAGTATAAGTTTACTTAGTTACAGTTCCATTTAAAATGATTTGTTCAGTCATTTTAAATCATAATTTCCCAACATAAATGTCTTCCTTATATCCATAAAAACTCAGTTTAGCTGCCGCGCTTCAGTCAATAATCCACTCGGTTTCCCTCCGTCAAAATGCATACAAAATTAATCCCAAACGTTACCAATACATTTATCCAAACAAGTCAATCAACGTTTATAATCAATCCTTGGGTACCCTAATACGCAAATAAACAATAACATTTAAGACGGAGAGTTGTTATTGTATTGAGATAAACAAAAAGAATGCGCTCTCTCGGCCATGCGCTTACAGCCAAAACGGGAAACACTTAGAAAAACTACAACTTCTCCCTCATTTTTTCCCCAAAAACCAGCCTGGAACTCTTTCTAAAGACTGTTGACATCTAGTGGAAGCCCTAGGAACTGCAATCGGGGACGATTTCGCCCTATTATAAAAGCGCCAGGCATTGAAATTAGTGGTATGCTGAATTTTTTTTATTTTTATGGTTTGTCCTCAGGGTTTCGCCTGCCATTTCAGTTCTGTTATACTCACAGATATTATTTTAACAGTTTTAGAAATTAAAATGTGTTCTATCCAAATCTACCAATTATATGCATATTTTAGCTTCTGGGCCTGAGTAGCAGGCAGTTTACTTTCGGCACACTTCTTTTTTTTCCTTTTTTTTCCTTCTTTTTTCTTCTTTTTTTTGTTTGAATTTTACTAGCTACTATTTACTAGCTACTACTATTTTGTAGCTACTATCTTGTCTCATCGCTACAACTCCCGTACGGGCTCGGGAGAGACGAAGGTTGAAAGTCATGCGTCCTCCGATACACAACCAACCAAGCCGCTGCTTCTTTAACACAGCACGCATCCAACCCGGAAGCCAGCCGCACCAATGCGCCGGAGGAAACACCGTGCACCTGGCCACCTTGGTTAGCGCACACTGCGCCCAGCCCGCCACAGGAGTCGCTGGTGCGCGATGAGACAAGGACACCCCTACCGACCAAGCCCTCCCTAACCCGGGCGACGCTAGGCCAATTGTGCGTCGCCCCAAGGACCTCCCGGTCGCGGCCGGTTACGACAGAGCCTGGGCGCGAACCCAGGGACTCTGATGGCACAGCTGGCGCTGCAGTCTTTCGGCACACTTTTCATTCGGACGTCAAAATACCGCCCCCTATCCCAAAGAAGTTAAGAGGTTACTGTCAAACAGGCTGCTTATAATGCATAAGTGACTCTTCGGCTCAATCTGATCCTAATGCACACTCACTTGTCTGTTGCTTCTACAGAGCAAACTCTGACATGTATCTCAGCCAATCATTAACTAGGTCTGGGAAGGTGTGTGAGATAAGGCTGCAGTTAGAGTGTCGTTGAGGTGGGCCCCTCTGGCCCCCTTCCCAGACGTTTCATCCCTCTTCAACTGTTGTCCTTAAATCAAGGTTGAATTCCACCACCAGTGGACAGCGACATCCTATAATAAATTAACCCTCACTTTTAATGACCTTCCAATACATTACCAATACCAATACATTACCAATACCGAGTGGGGCAATTCAAGGTGCAATGATATGTTATCTACCTGCTTTCAAGAGGGGTTGGTGCATGACAGGAGAGAGCTCTGCTGTTTGTTGACGGTGTCAGATGGTGATGGATGATATCTGACAACACTACAACAACGTCTGGAGCAGCTATAAAAATGCAGCCAGTTTTCTGCACGTGAATAAGTGACTGGACTCAAAGGTCAACTGAACACAGCAGCAACATGAGAGATTACGATGGAATCACAGCTTTCTTGGGAACATGGGGACCCTTTCAGCGGACAATCTTCTTGGCATTGGCCATCAGTATCCTGCCCAATGGGTTTACTGGTATTTATATAGTGTTTGTAGGTGATACACCGCCACATGAATGCTATGTTCCCGAGGAGTATAATATCAGTGAGATGTGGAGAAATGTGACCATCCCAATGGAGACAATAAATGGTGCATCGAAGCATAGCTCTTGCTCAAGGCTCAAAGTGGAGACAGTTAGAAACTACTCTATCCTAAATATCATTCCAAATGTGGATGTCAACGTGAGTGAAATTGAGCTGGAAAGTTGCTTGGACGGTTGGAAATACAGCAAAGACATTTACCAGTCAACATTCGTCACCGAGGTGAGAAATGTATTGCAAATCAATGCAAACATTATTAGCCATTCCCAAAGACCAAAACCATTCTACGTGACAAAAAGAGTATGACAACCAAATACGTGAATGATGAACTTTAAATGCTTACACAAACACTTTGGATTGCACTGTTGGGTTACCCAAACCCTTACAACAACAAATTGCAGTTACAGTACAGTACATTGTAGTTATGTTGTAGTTGTACTGCAATTACTGCATCCAGAAACAAACCTCTGTTTTACTTTGCTGTCTAGTGTCATAATTTAGCAATTCACCGGTGTTTATTTTGCAGTTATAGTGCAATTACTGGCGTTTAAAATAGCACAGTAACTGCACTGTAACTGCAGTTTCACTTTTTGTAAAAGGAGAGAAAGGGCATTTCTGTAATTTAGGAAATATGTGTATTTTGCAGTGGGATGTGGTGTGTGATAATGCATACAAAGTTCCCTTGACCACTTCAATTCACTACTTTGGTGCGCTGGTGGGAACGTTCATCTCTGGCCAGCTGTCTGACAGGTCTGTAATGTATACTGTGTACGTCAGTCCTGATAGAGAATCATCTCAGACAATGTGACCTTACATAATTTTTCATCAACAGGTTTGGAAGAAAGCCAGCACTCTTTACTATGATGATAATCCAGATTGTGGCCAATTTCGCACAAATATTCTCCCCAAACTGGGAGGCATTCACTATTTTTTTCTTCTTTGTTGGTGCTGGATCAGTCTCAAACTACGTCATAGCGTATGTTCTTGGTAGGTTCAAAATAAGCATAACTTGTATCTACAGTATTTCTCGCACATTTGGTAAATTTACTGAACTTGCATATCTGGTCTTCAGGGACAGAAATACTGAGCCCTGGAGCTCGTGTGGTATTCTCCGCTCTTGGAGTGTTCCTGAGCTCTGCCATTGGCTACATGTTCATGCCGGCTGTGGCATACTTCATCCGTGATTGGAGGTGGTTGCTGGTTCCCATGACAGGCTCTGGAATAATATATCTCCCGCTATGGTGGTAAGCATAATGAATCCCCACAGGAATGTGTTTGCCGCAAAACCTTCTACTATGTTAATGCTCTGTGTACTCCTCTGTGTACTCTTCTTTTAGCGATGGTACTTCTTATCTCTGTCAAATACAAACATTAGCACGATTTAACATAGGGCCTCAGTAACGTTTATATAACTGTGCATATGCATTGGTATAGGTTCATCCCAGAGTCTCCCAGATGGCTGCTCTCTCAGGGAAGAGTGGAGGAGGCTGAGGCCATACTGAGAGATGCTGCCAGGAGGAACAGAGTCACAGCACCAGAGGTCATCTTCACTCCCGCAGAGGTGAGCAACCTTACTTAGCTACAGTTAGCTTGCATCATTTAATAAAATAAACCTTCCCAGGGATATGCAGTAACAAAAAACATATATAGAGGAATTTCAAAAAAGTGCCTATGTCTTTGATTCCGATGTAAAAATGTTAATATCTTTTTAGGCACCTATCCAGTTGAAGTCAAACTCCTTTTTGCTGGTGCTGCAATACATAAACTGAATGAAGTTGATTAATAACCATTGTTAAATCATTTGAGAGACTAATGCATCCCTTCCTGTTTTATGGTGTAATCCAGGTTATTCATCAGACAACTTGACCACTCACTCTGGCCTGACTCTAGTTTAGGTTTCTGAAGTGTTATTGTTTAACCAATGCAGTGTAGAACTGCAGAATAATGAAAGTGAGACGGTGGACTCTGTGCTTACGGCGATAAAGGAGAGACACGGGGAATAAAATACAGGGGCAATCTACTCTTAGCAATTTCATCCATTGTGCATTTTGCTCTTCTGAATGGTGTATCCTAATGATGATCCTAATGATGACTTATCTCCAGGTAGAAGATGCTCTGGCCATGAAGGACAAGAAACACAACATTCTGGATGTCATGAGGAGCAGAAATATGCTTTCAATTATAATTCTGTGTTCCCTTCTGTGGTAAATCTTAGCATCTGTTAACACAAATCCCACACAATCTTAAAGGAAAACTCCCCCACCCAAAAACGTTTTTTTGGTATTTCTTTCATTAGTCCATTGTTGACAAAGTCCCGAAATGTTTTGCTTGTCAGCAATCATTTTTTCATGATATGTAACTTTCAAAATACAGAAATCCTCGCATGATGCAATTTGCATCATATGATACAAAACACAGCATCATATTATGCAAAGTACGGGATGACTTCTTTATTTTGAAAGTTACATATCTTGAAAACTTGATTGCTGACAAGCAAAACATTTTGGGACTTTGTCAACAATGAACTAATGAAACAAATACCATAAATGTTTTGAGTGGAATTGTCATTTAATGACTGAATATTACTTTGAATATTACTTTGTTTGTGGCTGTTCATCTACAGTTGAAGTTGGAAGTTTACATACATCTTAGCCAAATACATTTAAACTCAGTTTTTCACAATTCCTGACATTTAATCCTAGTAAAAATTCCCTGTTTTAGGTCAGCACTTTACATTAAGAATGTGAAATTTCAGAATAATAGTAGAGAATGATTTATTTCAGCTTTTATTTCTTTCATCACATTCCCAGTGGGCTAGAAGATAACATACACTCAATTAGTATTTGGTAGCATTGCCTTTTAAATTGTTTAACTTGGGTCAAACGTTTCGAGTAGCCTTCCACAAGCTTCCCACAATGAATTGGGTGAATTTTGGCCCATTCCTCCTGAAAGAGCTGATGTAACTGAGTCAGGTTTGTAGGCCTCCTTGCTCGCACACGAATTTTCAGTTATGCACACACATTTTCTGTGGGATTGAAGTCAGGGCGTTGTGATGGCCACTCCAATACCTTGACTTTGTTGTCCTTAAGCCATTTTGACACAACTTTGGAAGTATGCTTGGGGTCATTGTTCATTTGGAAGACCCATTTGCGACCAAGCTTTAACTTCCTGACTGATGTCTTGAGATGTTGCTTCAATATATCCACATAATTTTCCATCCTCATGATGCCATCTATTTTATGAAGTGCACCAGTCCCTCCTGCAGCAAAGCACCCCCACAACATGAAGCTGCCACCCCCGTGCTTCATGGTTGGGATGGTGTTTTTCGGCTTGCAAGCATCCCCCTTTTTCTTTCAAACATAATGATGGTCATTATGGCCAAACAGTTTTATTTTTGTTTCATTAGACCAGAGGACATTTCTCCAAAAAGTATGATCTTTGTCCCCATGTGCAGTGGCAAACCATAGTCTGGCTTTTTTATGGCGGTTTTGGAGCAATGACTTCTTCCTTGCTGGGTGGCCTTTCAGGTTACGTCGATATAGGACTCGTTTTACTGTGGATATAGATACTTTTGTACCCGTTTCCCCCAGCATCTTCACAAGGTCCTTGTTCTGGGATTGATTTGCACATGGGGACAAAGATAATACATTTTGGAGAAATGTACTCTGGTCTGCACATGGGGACATCAGACCAGAGGACATTTCTCCAAAAAGTATGATCTTTGTCCCCATGTGCAGTTACAAACCATAGTCTGGCTTTTTTATGGCGGTTTTGGAGCAATAACTTCTTCCTTGCTGAGCGGCCTTTCAGGTTATGTCGATATAGGACTCATTTAACTGTGGATATAGATACCTTTGTACCTGTGTCCCCCAGCACCTTCACAAGGTCCTTGTTCTGGGATTGATTTGCACTTTTCACACCAAAGTATGTTCATCTCTAGGAGACGCATCTCCTTCCTGAGCGGTATGACGGCTGCGTGGTCCCATGGTGTTTATACTTGCGTACTATTGTTTGTACAGATGAACGCGTTTGGAAATTTCTCCCAAGGATGAACCAGACTTGTGGAGGTCTTTGCTGATTTATTTTGATTTTCCCATGTCAAGCAAAGAGGCACTGCGTTTGAAGGTAGGCCTTGAAATACATCCAAAGGTACACCTCCAATGGACTATGTCAATTAGCCTATCAGAAGCTTCAAAAGCCATGACATCATTTTCGTGAATTTTCCAAGCTGTTTAAAGGCACAGTCAACTTAACATATGTAAACTTCTGACCCACTGGAATTGTGATACAGTGAATTATAAGTGAAATAATCTGTCTGTAAATAATTGTTGTAAAAATGACTTGTGTCATGCACGGAGTAGATGTCCTAACCGACTTGACAAAACTATAGTTTGTTAATAAGTTTAGTTTGTGGAGTGGTTGAAAAACGAGTTTTAATGACTCCAACCTAAGTTTATGTAAACTTCTGACTTCAACTGTAATTCATTCGACTTTGTATATTTGATTTCCCTCTGCAGGATTATTATCGCATGTGGCTACTTCGCCCTGATTTTGAACACCTCCAACCTCAGTGGAGATCCCTATATCAACTGCTTCCTGTCTGGAGTTGCAGAAGTGCCAGCCTATTTCATTGCCCTGTTGCTGCTCAGATACTGTTCCAGACAGTTTTGCCAGTCCTCCACTCTCTTCCTAGGGGGAGCTGTTATTCTCTTCATTAACATGGTCCCAACAGGTAAAATTCATTGACCGTCTAAGAGGGAGACCTCATTTACAGATCTTTATAAACATCACCTAATTTACACCTGGTTGTCTCTCTATGTTTCAGATCTCCCAGGAGTGGCTATCTTCCTGGAGATGGTGGGGAAGTTTGGCATCACGGCAGCATTCTGTGTAGTGTACGCAGTCACGTCGGAGCTCTTCCCCACCGTGGTGAGAAACATGGCCATGGGGACGTGCGCCATGGCAGCACGCATCGGAACCATCATCTCACCCTTCATCATCTACCTCGGTAAGACCAATCAATCAGTTAATTAATCAATCATCAATGTCAATATTGGACTCTTAAAGTATACATATCCAATCTTGTAAGACCTGGATCACTACCCATTTCTTTGTTCAGTAGAGATTAACAAGATTGAGTGGATGTATTCGACAATGTCCCTCACTGTTAATTTGGTTTTCTGATGTTCAGACCTCTCCCTTGATATTGAAAATGTCTGTTTTATTTATTTGCAGGAAATTACTACAAGTACCTACCATACATATTGATTGGTAGCCTTGCAATACTTGGGGGTCTGTTCTGCTTCATTTTACCTGAGAGTTACGGCAAGGTTTTGCCAGAGACCATCTTACAGATGCAGCATATCAAAGGGTGAGTTTGACTGTCCGTCCGTCTCTACGTACATTCCTCCATCCATCTTGATGAAGAATTGTTTCAAACATGTGTTTTAATCTTTTCTACAGGTGTCGATGCAACACAGACCAAGACACAGAAAACGTAGATAGCAAATCAGAGTATAGGAAGGAATCTAAATTGTAAATCTTGTACTTTTTCTTCTAAGCTAACATATGGAATTGTTTGTACATGGTCATACCATGGATCGTTTAACTATTTGATTTAGAATTTTAGGACAAATTTAGGTATAAAAGAATATAGTGTATATAAAAAAAGTTAGTTGATAAAATATTGAAATTTGGCCTTAACTACTCTAACCCATAGAAACACATTGAATAACACATTCATAAATGGCAAAAAAGACAGTCAAAAAATAAAAAATAAGGAATAAGGTTTTGAAGTGTCTGTCCTATATCTAGGAGATATAAGAAAGTTCAGGAAATAAAAACATTTTGGACAAATATGGTTATGGACAAACATTTTGGACAAAGTTTACTAGTCCCGTGACACTAGTGGGTGTCGTAAAGCAAAACAGAGAACACCATCATGTTCATGAGATTCCCCTTACCACAGTCCTACAGTATAAGCTTGTAGCCCAAATGGATCGGACGCTACAGAAGTTGGAACATCAGCATTACCAAATTCAGATGAGTCATGTGGAGCTTGTGGTGGTCACAGAGAAAGATGGACGTTTTCGTGAGAAGACCGATTTTCAGGATGTATCAAGGTCTGACAAACACTGCTGTAGCTCGGCCACCTTCCTCTGCAGATGCGGAAGGACAACATAGCCTGATGTTGTGGATTGAGAAACAGCCCAATGCAAAATACATACAGTATCTCTAGCATAAACTGACAGATTTTGATGGGGATCATTATGTAACTTCGATTGATGCACAGGTGCGTCAAAAGACTGTTAAGGATTTTTATATGAATGTACTGTACACCTAAACATCATACAACCAGCAGGCAAAATGAATGGTTAAGTTACAAAACTTATCACAGCATTTGGACATTAATCGTGTAGAGGTTAAAAGATAAAGACAAGTTCCTCTTGAATTAATGTGGATGCCTGGCTGAGACAAGATAACTACATAACTCTTGAGTTATGCATGAAGAGTCCCATAACCTTGTAGCACTATTGTTAGAGAGGGGTAAAGATAAAGATTTTGTTCAGGCGCCAGGCAGGCATTAACCCTACCGAAAGGAAAAAAGTTGGATAGATAGAGTAGCACTACCACAGACACACACACCAGCAGAAGAGACTGCCTTGAGTGTAGCTTGTTTGCCAGATAGCCAGTGGAGAGAAAAGATAAGACACACCATATGAAACACACATCACAGCACAGGGGTAACCCAACCAATAATACCTCATACAATAATAATGGCTGAGAAATTTAACGGCAACTTCCTAGAAACAATTTACAAGAAAGAACTCAGTTATCAATATTAGAGGATTTGCAATAATCTGTAGTACCTCCCAGTGGAGGAGTGCAGAGGGTTTGAATGGGGGGAGAGGATGTGGGTGTTCATAGACAAAACCAAGGCTTTAATTAAAATGCCCAAAATCTTCTCAGCCACATGTCAATAGTACCACATCGCATCAATACAGTTCAAATAACAATACACAATAAACTCGCAGAGCAACCTCCCTTTAACTAAAATGTCAACCCAACTACGTCTGGCAGGGCAATAATAATCCAGCGACACTGAACATCAAAGGGAAGCGCATCGGGGAAAAAACTAAGTCTGCTGCAGCGAAAAGCCCAATAGAGGGAAGAGAGAGGCTTGCAATTGCACTGTCTGTCCATCTTATGGTTTGTTTGTTGCACTTCAAAGTTTCGCAACAATGTCGCTACTAATCCATGCGATCAATAACACGGGCGATCGGGTTAAAGACTATACAAACTAATCACTCTGAAAATAAACAAGACTTCTGCAGCGTTGCACACACTGTCAAACTGCCGTGCCAACCAAGAGTGTTTTACAGAGAGCCAGAAGAGCTATCTATATTTCCTCTTTTCTGACTGCTGATGCACTCTTAAAGTGACAGTGCATGGTGAAGACTCCATGCAGGATTTCATCACACTCCTCCCCCCATGATAAATCAAAGCCTGTAGAAACAGAGAGGATGAAGACTTTGGCACGTTCATGTTCCTGCTACACAAAACCAGGGAAGTCCTCATCATCAGAGTCCTCCAAGAAGAGGTCCTGCAGGTGTTGCTTTTGCCAGCGATCCAGCTCTTCTGCCGTTGGGTAGCAGGGCTTTAGGTCAACAACATGCACCGTTCACTGGCCTCAACTGCTACACCATACGATATGGACCTTTCCATCGCGAAGCTAGCTTGGCAGTGAACTGCTTGGACGACTTGGATAGATGATGAGAACGGACCCAGACACGAGACTGGGGTGGGAAAAACACGCTCGTCTATGTTTGTCATAATTTCTGAGCTGCCGTTGTTTGGCTTTGATTCTGCTGGCTAGCAAGGTGTGGTGGTGTTGGACTGCATCAAACCCTGGGCAGTCAGGTGAAACGTTGGAACTTTGCAAGACTCTGTTCATCGGACCTTTTAGTGGTCTTCCGAGATGGAGTTTGGCGGGAGTGACCCCAGAAGTCTCCTGGACCGCAGAATTCAGCGCAAGGCAAAACTCAGGAAGATGCTAATCCCACCTTGTTTGCTGATCCCCCATGAATGAAGCAATCATTCCCTTCAGGGTTCGGTTTACCCTCTCGGTCAGGTTGGTCTGAGGATGGTAGGCCGTGGTCAGCTTGGCAACTACACCCCAGTAAGTACAGAGGTCTTTGTATATTCCTGCTATGAACTGTGCACCTCGTTCAGAGAGAATTTGGTCCGGAATCTCGAATCTGGTAAAGATCTCCCTTCACAGAATTAGAGCAATGGCTGATGCAGTGGCTTTGCGGAGTGGAAACAACTCCACCCAGTGTGTGTAGTAGTCCACTACCACCAATAAAAATGAATCCCGGGTCCCCCGGCTGGGAGGAAAAGGTCCCATGAGATCAATTCCCAGCATTTCATTGAGATGGTTCACCATGGTCTGCTGCAGTTTCCCGGCAGGTCTGTCAATGTGTGGTTTGTACTTCTGGCAGACTTCACACGGTTGTACAAACATCTTGGTATCAACCCACATGCCTGGCCAGTAAGCCAGCTCTTGTAATCTTTGGTAAGTCTTAAGAACTCCAAGGTGGCGGCCACTCATGGGGTTGGCATGATACGCTTGGATCATCTGGTCACTCAAATGTCTGCATGCCAGGTCGCAGTTGTAAATGAGAACTTGTTCTCACCTGGTTAAAGAATGGTGAAATAAAAAAATGAAGTAACAAATGTAGAGGGGATGATGATGCGGTAATGAGTGCTGTGTGGTCCATCTTCTCTTGGAGTTTTTCGATACACTTTATCCTGAATTATGCTGAACTTCTCGTTGAAGCGACTCTTTGAGTCTTCTTCAGACTCACTCTTGTGGATTGCCATGATGGCGGCATCCTTCTGCTGTGCTCTCCACACATTCTCATCATCCAGAAGGAAGGATTCATCCAGACACTTAGCTGTAGTGTAAGTGCTGCATAAGGGAGGACAAACATTGGAAGACTCTGTGATCCGAGAAAGGGAATCTGGTAGAATATTTAGTTTTCCTTTGCGATATTCAATGATGAAGTCCAACATCTGCAGTCCGATAGACCAGCAAATAAGATGGCTGTTGGTCATGCCTGATGCCAGTACCCACTGTGGTCTGTGACAATGTGGAAGACCTTCGACTCCAAGTAGTAGCTCCATTTCTCCAAAGCTCAGACCACAGAGAGGCACTCCCTTCAAGTTGTTGAATAATTCATCTCAGCTGAATTAAGGGTGTGACTTGCATAGGCAATAACTTCTTCTGTTCCAGGTCCTATTTGTTGAGCCAAGACTGCTCCAAGTCCTGTTGGACTTGCATCCATGTACACAATGAAATTAGCATTCAGTTTAGGATGTCCAAGGAGTGATGAGACTGTTGAGTGCTTCAAATGCTTCAGATCTCCTAGGACAATCTCCATCAACCTATGGAAGGTCGCTTTCTGTTATGGCATTCAGCTTCCTGTAGTCTACACAGAATCGATATCCACCATTTTTCTTTGGAATCAAGACAAGCGGAGAAGCACATCTGGAATAAGAAGGTTCCACAACTCCTTTCTCCAACATGCTTTGGAGCTGGTCTTTGAGAATTGCCAGATTGGCGGGGGACAGTCTGTAGGGACGTTGCTTAAATGGGGACTTCATGCCGGGTATAGATTTTGAAGACGGTTGTACGGCCGGGTGTAAGAGTACAGACCTCACTGTTCTTCTCCAGCTGCCACCTCTCGTTCTACGACAGACATGCCTGTTCCACTGCTTGTTTGATGTAGAAATCAGAATCAGGTTTGCTTTTGCTCTCGAATAGAAGGGGGGATACAGCTGTAATCGGTGTGATAGCTGTGTTCTCTGGCTTCACTGGTGGAACTTGTTTTTGTATTTTCTTTGTATTTTCTCTGTCTTTGTCATTGTCTTCATCTTGACCTAGACAGAACTCTGAATAAGGTAGCAGGCTCTGAAATCAGTGCATTTCCAGGTTGAAATGGATGATGCCGGGAATGGTCAGAACTCAGCCAATAGGATGGTTTGGATATTGAGATGGTCAGTCCACTGAAGAACACGAAGTCCAGTCCAAGGACTACAGCAAATCCAAGACTTGGATCTGCAAGCATAGCCACAGGAAGGTTAATAATCTCATCATGCAGCTTTATTGTCATGTCAATCCAGCCCAAGGGAGTGGTAGGTTCTCCATTGGCCAAGTACAATGGTCCTTCCTCCCAGGTTCGAAGCTCCTTGTGAGGTAATGCCATGTTTCGCCACAGGGGCTCTTGCATCAGGGTGTAAGTTGCTCCAGTGTCGATTATGGCCTTCCTTCCCAGTTCCTAACAGTCAGAGGAACCAGTAGTTGTTGCAGAATAGGAATAAGACAGCTAGTTGTGCTGTCTGAAGTCTTCATGGTGGGCATTAAGGCCGACCCAATTGTATGCAAGCCACCACGCCTGTCTAGACTGTTAGTCTTCTGTCCTTTCTGACCTTTTCCTGAATTCTGATGCTGGCCATAGAGGGGGCAAGAACCTGGAGGACGTTGGACTTTACACTTCCAGCACATTACTGGATTTTTGTCTTGGATCTTGGGCAGAAAATGGCTGAGGCAGTTTAGCCCCAGGAGAGTTATTGGGATACCGGGATGAGGGATCAAGTGTTTGCGTTTGTAGGTGGTGCTTCCAGTCCTTCTCAAACTGAGTCCCAAGACACACCAGATCATCCACATTCTGGACATGTTCCCAAAGTTGACTGGCAAGGCGGGAGAACCATGTTCTTAAGAATGAGTTTGACCATCTCCTGCTCAGTAATATCAGCCTTCCATCTCCTACATAGAACTCCATAGGAGAAGGCAAAGTCTCGTATTGGCTCTGCTTCACCCTGGACTCTGTTAAGAACACGTACCACCAGTTCATCCTCATAGTCCTCTGAGAGGAAGGTAAGGTGGAAATTACAAGATTATGTTATAATACTTTAATTGCATCAAATGGTTGTTTTATGCAACAGAATAGAGGGTTCTTATAACATTATTGTGTCTCTGTGAACTGAAAGTGGGCCTCTGGGAGATAACACTGACAGGAGATTTACGATGTCTTTTGGGTGAATAAACCTAAACAGACCGCATTCCAGAGCATGAGTTAATGTTTCTGTTCTATAACGTACCAAAAAGAGATGACCCCAGGGTCAGACCTTGGTCTCTACATGAAGAAAACTGTTTTTACAGCAGATACTGTCTGCTGTGAATTATAAGTATATTTCATAAAAATCTAAACCTTGTGACCCATTCCATACATTTTGTGTTATAAGTTTGTCTCTCCTCATTTGATAGTAAAGAAATTAACCACCAGAAAGGATGAGAGGAATCTTTTTTTAAACTCTTCCCAGGTTGACATGTTCATTGGCTATCTTCCACAAGTCTCTTGCTGTGCCATGGAGAAACACTGCGGCGGGTGACAAAAACCTCCAAGTCAGTAAGGGGACGGATAGAAAGGAAATCATTACACTTAGATAGGAAAAACAGTGGATCAACATCATCTTCTGGGCTGCCAAAATTGGGGAAAAGTCGTTTTATAGGGAGGGAGCTAGAGGTGACATTACAGTGGCAAGGGGTCTCGGGGAAACGGTAGTTCTGTTGTTTAACACGATCTTCCTTGGGGTTTCTGTAGTGCTACCTGTTCCTATTCGCTTAATGACAGGGCCAGTGGCAGAAGTAAACCCTGAGGGAGGTGCAGAGGATTTGTCCAGAAGGGAAAAGCACTGCATTACCTCCTGATGTAGCTCCTCCAGTTGAAGGTCTGTGGCCTTCTGTGCTTTTTCCATTTCATTAGAGGACTCTTTTTGTGTTTGATCAATCAGAAATTGTAATTCCCCTTCGAGAGAGTTCTTCATGTCCTCCATAACCTCTTTCAGATAAGAACACACTCCCTTCACAACAGATGCTGTCTCCTCTGCTCTCTGTTTTTGTTCCTCCTCAAGATAGAAACTAACCATCATCTAGTCATAACCTATGAGTGTTTTGAAACTCTGCATTTTCCCTTGAACATCCTGCTTCAGAGAATCTTGCAAAGATTTCAGTCTCTGAACAGTTTGTTGTTTGTTTTCCTCGAGTTGACGGGAGAGGTGAGCCAAACTCAGCTGCACATCTTTCTGATAAGCCTCCACACTTTGAGTTTGCGAATGGCATTCTCCTGCATTGTCAAACTATGGTTACTGTGTGTCCATTGTAGTTCCATTTGTCCAGTGAGCAAAAATACACTTCTCACAGTCTGTCTGGGCAGAGTAACAGGAAGAGGTTGAGGGGAGGGTAATGGTGGAAAAGTTATGGGCGAGTCAGAAGCCTGAGGATAAGGGACAGTGCTACACCACATTGCGGAAAAAAATAAGTCTGCTGCAGTGAAAAGCACAATTGAGGGGAGAGGGAGAGAGTGGGTTGTTGACTTCAGGCTTGCAGTTGCACTGTCTGTCAGTCTTATGGTTCATATGTCAAGCTTTGCAACAATGTAGCTACTAATCAATGCGATCAATAACCGGTGCAGTCGCAAAAGATAACAACCACGACGTAGAGCGGTAACACCGGCGATCGAGTTAAAGACTTTACAAACTAACCACTCTGATAAAATCAACAAGACTTTCTGACTGCTGATGCGCTCTTAAAGGTGCAGCGCATGGTGAAGGCTCCATGCAGGATTTCGCCCCAACCTCTCTAGCCTCATCATTGGCTGCTGCTCCAGTTGTGTGCAATGGCCAAGCAACTGAAAGACAGTGTAAGCGGAAGTAGCCAAGTTAGTGATTATTATAAAATGAAATCACATTGGGGACCCTTTCAGTGGACGATTTTCTTTGCATTGGCTGCCAGGATCCTTCCTAATGGGTTTGTGAGATTGCCGGCCGATGCTCTCTCACATTGATAAGACAGAAATGGTGATATTGTAATAAATAGATTATTTTAAAACTTGCAGACCTACCAGCAGTCCCCTTCACAAACAGAACATTTAAACAAACTGAAACGTTTCAGGCAGCAGGCCACGGGTGTGAGCAATATGCTAATTAACAAGAAAAGGACTGGAGCTAAGCACAGGCAAAATCATAGAGGAAAATATTGTTCAGTCTGCTTTCTACCAGATACTGGAGAGATGAATTCACCTTTCAGCAAGATAATACCTTAAAACACAAGGCAGAATCTACACTGGAGTTGCTTAGCAAGAAGACAGTGACTGTTCCTGAGTGGCCTGGTAACAGTTTTGACTTAAATCTGTTTGAAAATCTATTGCAATATCTGAAAATGGTTGCCTAATAGAGATTAACAACCAATTTCACAAAGCTAGAAGAATTTTGTAAAGAATAATGGGCAAATGTTGCAAAATGCAGTTGTGGAAAGCTCTTAGAGACGTACCCAGAAAGACTCAGAGCTGTAATCACTGCCAAAGGTGATTCAAACAAGTATTGACTTGTCTAATTAAGACATATTAGTGTTTTACTTTTCATGATTTTGTTTTACTAATGTTTGAATTCTTCTTCCACTTCGAATATTTTGTGATGATCTAAATCCATTTTAATCCCACTTTGTAACACAACATAAAGTGGAAAAAGTCCAGGGGTGTGGAAACTTTCTGAAGGCGCTGTATGAAGGGGAAAAAGCTAGATCTAATGAAGCTAGCCATTCCAGCTTAGGCTTCATCAGTACTATGACGGTGGAATGGCCGTAACTATATATACAGAATATAGTACACAATCAAATAAATTACCGGTCAACATCTAAATATTGCTCCCAGCGTTGATCAAAGCTCAGAAAACGTATATTCTTGACCTGACTGAGTTGTAATCGTGCTTGCCTCTTTGCGAAGAAGTAGAATCATGAACAGCGGTTTGATCGTTATCTTCGCCTGGGTAGGCTACTGAGTTCTCACAATAACTATGCTTTACAGAGAGAAGGCTACTGAGACAGACAGCGATGTGATGCTCAGTGGTGAGGCTGAGGCAGGCTACAATGCATGCAGGAGGAAGCAGAGGAGACAGAGAGAGGAAGCAAACAGAGAGAAGTTAGTACAGTGGTTCCCAAACTAGGGGGTCGTCACTAGTTACCACAGTCACAAAGTCATAACTATGCCTAAAACCTGCCTGTTTCTAAAATGTATCTTCTTAAAATCTGATTTTAAACCTAACCCTAAACCTTAACCCTAACCACACTGCAAACCTAATGCCTAACCTTAAAATAAGAACAAAGAGCAAATATTTGTGGCTGTGGTAACCAGTGACAACCCCAAACTTGGGGTCGGGCCCCATGTGTGGTCTCCTGAGGAAATCTGTACTAATCTTATCAAACAAGTGAGAAATAAATTTAACAAAAAAAACAACAACATACAGTACCAGTCAAAAGTTTGAACACACCTACTCATTCAAAGGTTCTTCTTTAATTTTTAAAACTATTTTCAACATTGTAAAATAATAGTGAAGACATCAAAACTACGAAATAACATATGGAATCATGGAGTAACCAAAAAAGTGTTAAACATATACAAATACATTTGAGATTCTTCAAATTAACCACCCTTTTCCTTGATGGCAGCTTTGCAATTCTCTAAACCAACTTCACCTGAAATGTTTTTCCAACAGTCTTGAAGGAGTTCCCACATATGCTGAGCACTTGTTGGCAGCTTTTCCTTCACTCTGTGGTCCAACACATTGTTAGGAATGTTATGAATAATGACTAAACAATATCTACATTTTAAATAGAACTATAACTAATTAAACTCTACTCTGTTTTATTATATCTGATTAATAATGTTAATTCATAAGGAAGGGATTGTGTAGCATGAAACAGGGGGTAATTAAACATAATAAACACCATTCCAGCTGGGTTGGGGAGGAATGGATTGTGGGTTTTTAAGTAAGCAAAAAGGATCGTTAACCTATGGTTGAACCGACCCAATTTAGCTCTGGGATGTTTAGATAAGGCAGTGAGTGAGTGCCTCCCTGGGTTTTCCCTTATCTGGAACTGTCTTCTAAATAGTGATGGATGAAGGTGAAGACTCCAGAAGTTAATCTTGATATAGTGTGTGTGCTCTAGGAGGTTGGAATAAACTTTTGAACCTGCTTTGTCCTGGTCGATAGGAGGAAGGACATTTTATAACCTATGACGTCATATTTTGTAAATAAACTGTTGTTTGTGGTTCCATGGCAGCGCGCTCCGAGAATAAATACTATTATCTAATTTTGATAAGACTGGTCCCTGTCTATTTTATACAAATAAGAATCTTACAAATTCTTAAAAACAGACAGAGTGTATTTGATTAATGAACACATATAGGAATTATGAAATTCCTGTGACACTCATCCAAAACCATCTCAATTGGGTTGAGGTCGGAAGATTGTGGAGGCCAGGTCATCTGATACAGCACTCCATCACTCTCTTTCTTGGTCAAATACCCCTTACACAGCCTGGAGGTGTGTTGGGTCATTGTCCTGTAGAAAAACAAATGATAGTCCCACTAAGCGCAAACCTGATGGGAAGGCATATCACTGCAGAATGCTGTGGTAGCCATGCTAGTTAAGTGTGCCTTGAATGCTAAATAAATCACTGACTGTGTCACCAGCGAAGCACACCCACACCATCACACCTCCTCCTGCATGCTTCATGTTTGGAACCACACATGCAGAGATCATTAATTTACCTACTCTGTGTCTCACAAAGAAAATCTCAAATATGGACTCATCAGACCAAAGGACAGATTTCCACCGGTCTAATGTCCATTGCTCATGTTTCTTGGTCCAAGGAAGGATCTTCTTCTTATTGGTGTCCTTTAGTAGTGGTTTCTTTGCAGCAATTTGACCATGAAGGCCTGATTCACACAGTCTCCCCTGAACAGTTGATGTTGAGATGTGTCTGTTACTTGAAATCTGTGAAGCATTTATTTGGGCTGCAATTTCTGAGGCTGGTAACTCTAATGTACTTATCCTCTGTGGCGGTCCTCATGAGAGCCAGTTTCATCATCCCCCCCAACACACACACACAGACACCTTGTCACAACACAACTGATTGGCTCAAACACATTAAGAAGGAAATAAATTCCACAAATGAACAAGGCACACCAGTTAATAACTGAAATGCATTCCAGGTGACTACCTCATGAAGCCGGTTGAGAGAATGCCAAGCGTGTGCAAAGCTGTCATCAAGGCCAAGGTTGGCTACTTTGAAGAATCTCAAATATAAAATATATTTTGATTTGTTTAACAGTTTCTTGGTTACTACATGATTCCATGTGTTATTTCATAGTTTTGATGTCTTCACTACTATTCTACAAAGTAGAAAATAGTACAAATAAAGAAAAACCCTTGAATGAGAAGGTGTTGTAAAACTTTTGACTGGTAGTGTATTTTTTGAAAAATATATATATGGGGGATTGGAAATGATGCAGACAATTACATTGATAAAAGCCACGGTCAATCTGCAATATTAAATGCACAAATAACTTGGCTGACTATCAAGCTTAGATTAAACAGAACACAGCTAGCTGCATTTACTGTGTTTTTAAGCAGATGTTGTTCAAATGTCTTGCCTCCAAACCAGTCATACACAACTAGTTTGTCCTGCCAAGCCAATGCCATGAAAACAAATTAATGCCATGCCATGAAAACAAAAAAATAATTTGATACATTTGACTTTAGCTGGCTAGCAAGTTCACCAATTCACGATTAAAATACTGTCTGGGTCTTCACAATTGGCACTGCTGACTTGACGATTCGTTTTTTTAGTTGTTCATCTCTAAACAGCTGATAACCAGGACGTGATCGCCTGCTAGCTAGCCATCGTGTCCAACCAGCTAACTTAGCTTGCTTGAGTGAGTCAACATTTTAATTTTAAAATGTTTTAACATAATGCGGTGAATAAATAAACATAATATTTACATTTTACAAACTTCTTCCTCTGGAACATTTTCTCTTAAGCAGGGATTTCAGTTCGCCATTAATTCAGAGGTTTGGGAATTTTCGCTGTGTCGCAAGGTGTTATTGGATAGCCTCCACTGCGAAGGGAAAGAAAAAGTATGCTACCATGCGTGCTTAGTTTTCCAGACCTCCCAAGTACGCTTGTAAAACTTCCGGTAAACTTTGTACATATTTGCCTTTTCGTACTCACTATACAGTCTAGATAGAACACATGTATGCATTTTGGAACATAGCCCGTGTGTCCAAGTAGGCTACAAGTAGCTAGCTATGTGTGTGGAAAACATTTAATTACAGGTAAGATATTTAACTTGTTTAGTATAGTCCGTTTGTAACTCCACTCACTGCTTGTAGCTTTATAGTCTGTTTGTTTGTGTTGTTGGTCTTGTCTATTCTATCTAATACCAACTGGGACTCTAGGAAGTCCTACCCAGTTGACTACTTTAAAATGGTGGAAGCTCTCAATGGCAATGTCCATGCTAAAACAGGTTTTATCCATCTAGAGTTCTCTTTCTAACTCTATGGTCAGTCCCTAATGGTTTATTTGTTTGTTTTGCAGTGTTATGTGACATTGAGTACAAAGAGCCTCTGACTTCCTCAGTATAGTTCCTTGGTGTTCTGGTGGGAGGCTTCATCATAAGTTAGCTGTCCGACAGGTGTGTATTACAAACACAAGTTTGGAAAGAACAAAGAAGAATAACATTCATAAGGAATTCTGTGGTTCTTACATTGAGTTATTAGAATGAAAAGTGTAACAAAAAGGATGTTATGACTTAACAGTTAAAAAATAAAAAATACAGTTTTATTTGACCATTATTTAACTAGGCAAGTCAGTTAAGAACAAATTATTATTTACAATGACGGTCTAGGAACAGTGGGTTAACAGTGGGTTGTTCTGGGGCACAGTGGGTTGTTCAGGGGCAGAACGACAGATTTTTACTATGTCAGCTTGAGGATTAGATCTAGCAACCTTTTAGTTACTGGCCCAACGCTCTAACCACTAGGCTACCTGCTGCGCCCCCCCCCCAATTTAAAATACAAAAAAATGACAAAAAATAAAAAGTTTGGTAGACTTGATTTGGAATGTAGCAGTTCAAGAGGAATAATTCCATATCTTCACTGAGTATCTGTTCATTTCCATAAAGAAGATAAATAATACGCCCATTAGAGATTCTTATACCAAAAATGTATGGAATCATCAACCATGACTTTGAAAAGGTATTTGTATTTATAATGGATCCCCATTAGCTGCTGCAGCTACTCTTCCTGGGGTCCAGCAAAATTAAGGCAATTTATACCATTTTAAAAACATTACAATACATTCACAGATTTCACAACACACTGTGTGCCCTCAGGCACCTACTCCACCACTACCACATAATCACAGTACTAAATCCATGTGTATGTTATCGTGTGTGTGTGCATGTGTCTGTGCTTGTGCCAATGTTTTTGTTGCTTCACAGTTCCCTCTGTTCCATACGTTTTTTTAAATCTGTTTTTAAAATCTAATTTTACTGCTTGTATCAGTTACTTGATGTGGAATAGAGTTCCATGTAGTCATGGCTCTATGTAGTACTGTGTGCCTCCCATAGTCTGTTCTGGACTTGGGGAAGAGACCTGGGAAGAGACCTCTTGTGGCATGTCTTGTGGGGTATGCATGGGTGTCCGAGCTGTGTGCCAGTAGTTTAGACAAACAGCTTGGAGCATTCAACATGTCAATACCTCATAAATAAAAGTAGTTATGAAGTCAATCTCTCCTCCATTTTGAGCCAGGAGAGATTGACATGCATATTATTAATATTAGCTCTCTGTGTACATCCGAAGGCCAGCCGTGCGCCCTTTTCTGAGCTAATTGCAATTTTCCTAAGTTATTTTTTGTGGCACGTGATCACACGATTGAACAGTAGTCAAGGTGCGACACAACAAGGGCCTGTAGGACCTGCCTTGTTGACAGTGCTGTTAAGAAGGCAGAGCATCGCTTTATTATAGACAGACTTCTCCCCATCTCAGCTTTTACTGCATCAATATGCTTTGACCATGACAGGTTACAATCTAGAATTACTCCAAGCAGTTTAGTCATTTGAACTTGCACAATTTCTACATGATTTATTACAAGATTTAGTTGAGGTTTATGGTTTAGTGAGTGTTTTGTTCCAAATACAATGCTTTTAGTTTTTAGAAATATTTAGGGCTAACTTATTCCTTGCCACCGACTCTGAAACTAACTGCAGCTCTTCGTTGTGTTGCAGTCATTTCAGTAGCTGACGTGTATAGTGTTGAGTTATCCGCATACATCGACACTCTGGCTATACTCAAAGTAGCGGAATGACTTGAGCTTCCCTCCAGGCCTGAGGGCACAAGCTCTCTATGAGGCTTAAATTGAAGATAGACAACAATAATTATTTCACCTCATCCACACTGACTTTACGGAATTCAAAAGTACAATTCTTGTCTTTCATTATTTGGTCCAATATACTTTGATGTGTAGTGTCAGAGTTTGTTGCTGGCATGTCATCCCTAATATTGCTTATCTTGCCAATGAAAAAAATCATTAAAGTAGTTTGCAATATAAGTGGGCTTTGTGATGAATGAGCCATCTGATTCAATGAATGAAGGACACGAGTTGGGTTTTTTCCCCAAAATTTCATTTAAGGTGCCCCAAAGCTTTAACTATGATTATTTATATAATTTGTCTTTGTTTCATAGTGTAGTTTATTTTTTATTTAGTTTAGTCACATAATTTCTTAATTTGCAGGTTTGGAAGAAGCCCAATGTTCTTTTCCATGATGATATTACATCTTCGCCCAGTTATTCTCCCAAACTGGAAGGCATTCAGCGCCAGCTCTGTCTTTGTGGGCTTTGGTGGATTCTCCAACTCTGTGGTAGATTATGTGTTAGGTTTGTGACAAACTTTTATAATACACTACCATTAATTCCTAACTGTCCAACTTCCATGCAAATATTGGATTTATGCAATAGGCACAATACACCTTTGACCTGTGTACTGGTTGGTGTCTGCAGAATCCAAGATTCTGCATGGGGTTCAGCTCCCTGGGGGTGTTCATGGGATCTGGTTTGGGCCAAACGTTCATGCCAGCAGTGACCTACTTCATCCGTGACAGGAGGTGGCTCTTGGTGCCCATGGCAGAGTCTGGGCGGATGCACATCCCCATCTGGTGGTAAGTTGATGAATTGACACTCAACACAGTCTAGTTGAGGACCCTGGACCTGGTCTAAATGTACTAACTAATGTACTGTATGTTTTACTGGTTACATCCAGAGTTTCCCAGATGGCTGCTCTCTCAGAGAAGAGAGGAGAGGGCTGAGGTCATACTGAGAGACACTGCCAGGAGTAACAGAATCACAGCACCAGAGGTAATCTTCACTCCCTTAGAGCAATGGAGGCAAGTGGTTATCTTTATTGAATAGGTCAGAAAATCTCACACATGCACTATAGCTACAAAGATTGACTGTTTATTGCCAAAAAACAAACACAAAACTATATAGTGACAATAACAAACACAGCAAAATTGGGGTTGGAAGGGCTAAAATCCTGAGGTGGGCAGGGAATGTACATTGCTAACTTACATTGCTAACCTACAATAGGTTGAGGATGCCCGTGAAAAGATGGACAAGAAATATAATTTCTTGGACATTCTACAGAGCTGCAACATGGTCTCAGTCATACTTATTTGTTCTCTATTGTAGTAAGTCGTACTCTCCGTTGTATTAGTTTTATTCCTAGATATGTTTAAGATATCAGAGTCTTATCACTCAGTCCAGGCATTAAAAGGTAGACTAAGCATTATGACATTTGCCACGAGCAGCACCGCAGATATTGAGATAAGCTCACAGTCACACAGGAGGATCTACGCATGTGCACAAGTGTGCTTCACGCTGATACAGTGTTGTAGCTTCTGGGCCAAAACAGCAGATAATTTTAGCCTCATGCTTCAATGCTCTTAGTTGTTGCGGAAATACCGATATTTTGCTTACTTTGTGTGTGCAGTCTGCTTTTAACTACTATGAATTAAACTAGTCCTCTGTCCAATCCATGGTAAAGTTATAACATGCAACAACTAGTAAGCATATAGGACCAGTAGGTTTGCTAGGAGCAGTAACTGTATTGGTTAATAATGAATTGTAGGTCTACAGTCCCTCTACACCAGAGAGTATAGGAGCAAACCAGTTCAGAGTTCAATGTCATGGGTGGGTCAACTTTTAATTTGTCAATGACAAAAAACTGTCATAGACTAAATGAACTGCAATACACTTGTCTCAAATACAATAGCATAGCTAACAACACAGAAGGACCGTGGACCCCACCCCCCTTTTGCCCTCAGAACAGCCTCAATTCGTCGGCATGGACTTTACAAGGTGCCGAACGCGTTTCACAGGGATGCTGGCAGATGTTGACTCCAATGCTTCCCACAGTTGTGTCAAGTTGGCTGGATGTCCTTTGGGTGGTGGACCATTCTTGATACACATGGGAAACTGTTGAGCATGAAAAACTTAGCAGCGTTGCAGTTCTTGACACAAACTTGTGCGCCTGGCACCTACTACCATACCCTGTTCAAAGGCATTTACATTTTAAGCCTATTCACCCTCTGAATGGTACACATACACAATCCATGTCTCAAGGTTTAAAAATCCTTCTTTAACCTGTTCCCCCCCCCTTCATTTACACAGATTGAAGTGGATTTAACAAGTGACATCAATAATGGATCATAGCTTTCACCTGGATTCACCTGGTCAGTCTGTCATTAATGTTTTGTACACTCAGTGTATATTTGCATTATCATTAGAAATATGAGCTGATCAAATAACAACAATGTTTTCTACTTCCTTTTTATAGATGCGCACAGCTTCCACACCAGAGCCCTCCCCCCATTTGATCACAACAAAAAGTGAAAGTAAAATTGACTGCCATTAAAACATTGTGCGAGACTGTTATCCTTGGGTCCCTCAAACTTAATTTATATATAGGATATTTTACTATGGAATATGATCGTCTCACTGCATTTTAAGGTGAGTTTGTGTGATGTGAATATCAAAGGATAGGATAAGAATGATTTTGGTCTTAGTTGCTACCGTAGCAATGTTTTCATAGAAGATTAGTAGAAACATTGGTAAAAACTTGTATTTTTTGTGTTTCGGGTAAGAATATAATACTATAATACACTCAACTGTGTATTGATAATAAAGCAGTAATACCTGTTCATGCTTTGTTATAATCTGTTAGCCATATGCTATGTGAGAAAGCAAAAGTAAAAGTGAAAATGTTCATCTCTCATAGGCTGCTAGGAAACTCAAACCTTGACTTGCTGTAGGCTAAAACATAAGCAACATTGTTTCATTCAGACTTTATTATTGATCAATATTTAGAATGTATAGGACCCTATTTAACATGTATGCCATTTTCAAATACAGCTCTTTTGACTGTCGCGTTTCAAGGCCTGTGTGTGTGTGTGTGTGTGCCATGTGTGTGTGTACTTACGTGTTGAACGTGTTGCAGATAAATGTGAATATTATTACAGAACATTTGTTTTTCTGTACTCTAAAGTCTCTTTGGTGTCAGAGTTTGTGTATATTGGATCCCTAGGCAAATTGTCACTGGTAGGGTTTAATTTTCTCCCATGATGAAATCCATCCGTTTGTTCGTTATTCACACGAGATATCTAAGACAGCACTGGCCTGATTTTGACTAAACTTGGGTGAATGATATGTCTTGACATAGGCATTTACAAAATGACACTGATTGGCCCAAGGTGGGAGCTATAGTTATTAACTGAAATTTGTGAGTCGTAGCAGAAAGGCAGAGGCGAAGCGAGAGGGATAACTGGGCCCAAAATCTGTCTTCTCCAGCAGGTGGCTTTTTTTGACATGGAGTACAGGGAGTGGGTTAGAAAAAGAGACTGTAGGGCTTGACATTCAGGGCTGCCTGCTGGCCCGGCATCATCTGCCGAGCTAACCGGGCCAGTTAATCAAGCTTTCACATTTTCAAACTCCAAAACGTAATAAATAAGTAGATTTTCCCAACGTCTGACACTTCACACTTGTTATCAACCAGCATTTGGTTTCCAAGCAGAGGCACGAATGTCAAAGCCTTCCCTCTGCCTAGAGTGAGCCCTGCCTCAGTTAGGCTAGGTCCTGGATACTCACAGTCTCAGTGGATGTAGGAAGCCAGGAGAGTAGCGACAGGTGGGTAGCCAGGCCCACCACTCAGCAACAACAAAACATTTTTGTTTTATGTTTTTATGCCCTTTACTTGTCAGTGTTCCAAACAGGATATTATTTGTCTTTTTACCTAAACATGCAAACACCATCAGATATATTTCACAGCAAGCAGTGCACCGGGTTAGTCAGATTTTAATAAATATAACAGAACAGATGACCTGGAATGATATTCACTCCCATGGCATGGTTTGCCAAAAATAACTAAGGCCTGTAGGCCACGAAGGCCACGAATATGACAGCGTTGAGGCGGCAGGGTAGCCTAGTGGTTAGAGTGTTGGACTAGTAACCGGAAGGTTGCAAGTTCAAACCCCTGAGCTGACATGGTACAAATCTGTCGTTCTGCCCCTGAACAGTTAGTTAACTGTTCCTAGGCCGTCATTGAAAATAAGAATTTGTTCTTAACTGACTTGCCTAGTTTAATTTTTTTTTTTTTTTAATTGTCACTGTGCTTCTATGGCTATATGCCACTGCCTATTTCCTTTGTTCATTTAGCAAACAAGACAGCTCATAATCCAGTGTCTTTATCATTCAACATGAACGCCTGAGTCACGCAGTCTCCTCTAAACAGTTGATGTTGAGATGTTTGCCTGTCACAGAACTCTGTGAAGCATTTATTTGGGCTGAAGTTTATTTTGGCTGGTAACACTAATGAACTTATCCTCTGCAGCAGAGGTAACTCTGGGTCTTCCTTTCTTGTGGTGGTCCTCATGAGAGCCAGTTTCATCATAGTGCTTGATGGTTTTTGCAACTGCGCTTGAAGAAACTTTCAAAGTTCTTGAAATTTTCTAGATTGACTGACCTTAATGTCTTAAAGTAATGATGTATTGTAATTTCTCTTTGCTTATTTGAGCTGTTCTTGCCATAATATGGACTCGGTCTTTGTCACGTATACTCCCTCTCCGGAGCTCGAGGTCGTCAGGCTCTTCATTATTACGCACACCTGTCACCATCGTTACACGCATCAGTGCCTCATCAGACTCAATCACCTGCCTGATTACCTTACCTATATACAGTGGGGAGAACAAGTATTTGATACACTGCCGATTTTGCAGGTTTTCCTACTTAAAGCATGTCTGTAATTATCACAGGTACACTTCAACTGTGAGAGACGGAATCTAAAACAAAAATCCAGAAAATCACATTGTATGATTTTTAAGTAATTAATTAGCATTTTATTGCATGACATAAGTATTTGATATATCAGAAAAGCAGAACTTAATATTTGGTACAGAAACCTTTGTTTGCAATTAGAGATCATACGTTTCCTGTAGTTCTTGACCAGGTTTGCACACACTGCAGCAGGGATTTTGGCCCACTCCTCCATACAGACCTTCTCCAGATCCGTCAGGTTTCGGGGCTGTCGCTGGGCAATACGGACTTTCAGCTCCCTCCAAAGATTTTCTATTGGGTTCATACATACTTGTTCTCCCCACTGTATGTCACTCCCTTTGGTTCTTTCCCCAGGCGTTATTGTTTTTGTTCCGTTGTTTCATGTCTGTACGCTACTCGTGTTTCTTGTTTTGTTCCTTGTGTTATTTATTATTAAAAGTCACTCCCTGAACTTGCTTCCCGACTCCAGCGTACACATTAGTCTTTTACCAAATAGGGCTATCTTCTGTATGCCAACCCTACCTTGTCACAACACAACTGACTGGCTCAAACGCATTAAGGAAAGAAATTGCACAAATTAATTTTAAACAAGGCACACCTGTTAATTGAAATGCATTCCAGGTGACTACCTCATGAAGCTGGTTGAGAGAATGCCAAGAGTGTGCAAACTGCCATCAAGAAAAAGGGTGGCTACTTTGAAGAACCTAAACATATTTTGATTTGTTTAACACTTTTTCGGTTACTACATAATTCCATATGTGTTATTTCATAGTCTTGATGTCTTCACTATTATTTTACAATGTTGAAAATAGTGAAAAAAAAAAAGAAAGAAAAAAAACCTTGAATGAGTAGGTGTGTCCAAACTTTGACTGGTACTGTACATTTGTGTAGAGTTGCAGGAAATGTGCTTTTAAACAGCTACATTTTCTCTCAGCCTCATCATAAAATGTGCCGAGTACCATGAGATTAGTTATAAAACTGCACATCAGCACAGGCATTCAAAAGTCCTCCCCGTTTTTCAGTCTTGAAAAATGGAATGCTTCTAACCGAGAGTCAACTTACCTTGATACTTAAAACTTAAAGCCAAACTGTCATTAACATGGTTCTTCAATAGTTATGCACAATACTTGTTGGATGCACATTTGGTGTAGAGCTGTTTAATTACGCAGTGATTTTTTCACACATCATCTGGTCCAAGGAGGTATTTTCCAAATGATAACCAAGTGACAAACAGCTGTTGTGATCGCTAACCCTCCCCTAACCCAGACGACGCTGGGCCAATTGTGCGCCGCTCTATGGGACTCCCGGTCACAGCCGGGTGTGACACAGCTTGGGATTGAACCCAGGTCTGTAGTGACACCTCAAGACCGCTGTGCCACTCGGGAGGCCCAGGGTCTTGTTAGATTTAACAGAGAAAACATCAAGGTAATGAGTTCATGTTTTCATACACCCTAAAAATGCTGGGTTGTTTGGATGACCCATTTGCTGGGTTGTAGGCATTGGGTCACTTAGTTGGGATGTTTTCTTTAAAAAGAGCAAGGTAGGGTTGTTATTGCTGGGTTATTGAGATATGACCAGTGGCTGGGTTCATTCTCCCACCGAATTAAGAAGATCAAAGTGATCTGGTAAGCTTGTGAATCAGGATTGTTGAGTGGAATTTCGACAAATGGGCAAGACATTAGCTAGCTAGCCAGTGCCGTGTGTGATAGCAAACATTTTCGTTTTTTGTTGAATTTTGAATAGCTAACTAACTATGTCAGTGCCTGTAAAAAGCTTGTCTCCTGTAAGCCTAACGTTAACTTTACTGTGTGGTGCATTGTTTCACGTCAGTTAGCTAGCTAGATAACTTAGCTAGCTAGCTCAAACTAGGTTCCTCATCCAGTTTGGCTAGCTAGAACAGCTAGGCCTAGTCCCTGTCTCTGAGTTAATTTAACATGGTTGTAGCTAGTTGGCAAGCTTATAACTCATGATTTTATGGTGGTCCAGTTACTGTATGTTTTATCCTAATTGTTAAGGTCAGGGTTAAGTTTAGGAGTTAGGTTAAAGGGTTAAGATCAGTGTTAGGGGAAGGGCTAGCTAAAAAGCTTAGGGTTAGCTAACATGCTATGTAGCTAGCTAAATAGTAGTAAGTAGTTGAAAAGTTGCTAATTAGATTCCAACTCTCAACCTTTCGGTTTCTAGATGTTTGCTTTATACGCCCACCCATCCAACCTACTTTTGTTTCTGTCTTAAGTAACTATTGGTCTTATGTAACCACACCAAATGTAACATATCATACACATTTTTATGACCCGGATTTACATTTACTATGTTACGTCTAGTCTGAGACCAGGCTGCAACATCAGGCAGGTGTGCTATTTTAGCAATCAGCATTATGATTGCTATGATTGCAGCATTATGATTGTCTGATGCAGCATTGTGGCTACATGGATGAAGCATGGGGCAACTCATCTGCATTGTTTACCCCAATGGGCTAATCATGATCTTGTTGTTTGTTTAATGTCCAAAGAACAACTCACACTGGCACAAATAGAATTGTGATTTTTCCAGTGTTTATAGGCTTACAGTTTACCGATCTTTCTATAAGTAATGGGGCCAATGTCACATATTGGCCCCATTATTTATAGAAAGATCCACCTATACACCAACATAGGCCTAGGAGGGTCAAATATATAATACATTGTTTAAGCAGGGTTCATACAGACATTGGCAAGTCAAATCCATTGACTTTTTCAAGCACTTAATTGTAATTTAAGGACCTAAATGTTATACAATTGTATAATGTATATAACTGTAAATATAGGGTCTAAAATAGAACACCCATCCCCCAAAAAGCATGCAAAAAGTATAAAAGAAAAGTAGGCCAATACCACTTTAAGAATAAAACATTTTTAAGGCCTTGAAATTCAAATTATTATTACATTCTAAAATATGTGAGAATAATGTGGACATTGCCTTACTAAATATTTAGACTGAATGCATGCGTGGCAATTTTTTGGTAGTCTATCTGGCCAATTTAGGCAAACGTAATACATCCATGAATAGCGGAAGTATTCATCTCACCATCACTGTTTTTATAATGAGAAAGTGGCCAAAAACAAGGTTCCTTTTTTAATGGAAGGATTTGTATGGAAAGCCAAGTTGAAGCCGACAATGCATGTTGTTATCTCCAATAACCGCACGTGGTTTTACCGCAAATCAACAACCTTGATTTGAAGCGGCGGGAAACAAACAAAAGTGGCCACAACTCTCACAAAAACTGATCTAAAATGAAATCACGGATAATTAGAAGGGAGCAGAAGAACGTATAAATTAGCTACAATAATGACATGGACTTTTCAAGTACCAAATTGAGTTCCAAATGTAGGCCTATTCCAGTAGTTGAATTTCTGAGCGAGCTCCAAATTCAAGTAGACCGCTTAATTTTTATTTGACTTTTATTTAACTAGGCAAGTCGGTTAAGAACACATTCTTATTTACAATGATGGCCTACCAAAAGGCAAAAAGCTTCCTGCGGGAAAGGGGCTTGGATTAAAAATAAAATATAGGACAAAACACAAATCACGTTATTTTGACCTAGCACTGTTGGGTTATGTGAATGACCGCGCACACACGCACACACACAATGGCCTTTCCTATTGCTCAGAACATGCTATATATATACAGTCTATTGTTGTGTGCAGGTATTTAATCTGCATGGAGTCCAGCCACTTTGTGCATGGTTTAAAGCAGGGGTGAGAAGAGTACTGCAATTGCCTGCTCAAGTAGCAGTACTGTTACTTCAATGATAATTTTGTTAGTGGTTTAGATGGTACATTGATTCTCTACACTATCCTTGCTTGTTTTGTCACAAAATGAAATTAGGTGAACTATTATAATTTTAGCAACCAGGAAATGGTGTAGCGATTTCTGCATAGTGCATCTTTAAGTGGAGAGTCAAAATGGATAGCCTAAACTTCGATGAACAATTGAGAAAATAATTGATTTGATTATGTTAAAATAACTGTCTGCATTCAGACTGAGACTAGCTAGCTAGCTAACTCAAACCCCTAGCCTAGCTAACAGGTTCTTTCCTATACTTCAAGTGAAGGATGAAATCACCCACGATTGAAATTCTGCGTGCATAACTGTTATCATGTGATCTTGGCCCGGGACCAGTGCTTAATTTGTAAATCGGGAGGTGCAGGAACAAAAAGTGAGAGAGAGAATGGGGTGACCTGGTGAGTTATGAGGTACCTGAATGCATAAGAAAATGATCACCTTTATATTAATGCATTGCATTCATATCATCGCATTTGCGTAGTGGCATAGGGCGGTAGAGTAGAGGCACTTACAGAAGTTGCACACCTGGGGAACATTTTAGTAGCCTAGGGCCCGGGAAAAATGTGGCCTTTTATAAACGCATGTCATGCAATTCTAACATTTTACATGACTGGAGACTTTGGTAGAATATTTTTTAATACCGCACAAATAATCGAAATGACAGGCTACGTTGACATTGATAAACTGAGATCAATAAAAACAACCCTGTCTTATACCCATCAAAAGCCTAGGCCAAGATGTGTGGAGACATATTGTAGGCTACAATATGCGGAGGAAATTATAGTCCTAAAAATGCTTTCCCGCTTCACTGACTCACCCAATGATACACAGCTCACTCACTGGTTATTGCCGATACGCTCGAGCCGAATGCCGATTCTGTCTTGTTTTACTTTGTAAAACAATATTTGGAAGTTGATCAAATATTTTGGTAGCCAACAGCATAGAGTTTTCTACTTTCAGCAGGAGCCATTTGCTTTCCAACCTGTGTGTCCCCTCGATTGTATTTTAAATATTGCTTAAGGCCTGTTTTGTCTACATGCAGTGTTTTCCACTGACAGATTTGCCGCGCGTTCCCTGCTGTAGGCTATTCCTTGTTATTGGGCTACAATCAACAGCTAAATTAGGTGATTTTTTAAAATAAACTATTGATCCTCTGTGGTTAAAAGGTAGGCCTGCTCATGGTGTAGTAGGCTATTCTATATTATTTCGTTTATTTCTTAACAGACAGCAGTAATAATGACAAATATATTCCGATTTATCAGGGGTGCTACAGTTCCTTCAGAACCCTTCGCGCGGTTCTATACGGAAATCAATTATGAAGAGCAACACTGGAGAGATGAGAGTTGCATGCGTATTTCGTTACAATGTTGCGCAAAACATAAACCCGCCCGGCCCACCCCGAATCAATTACAATATTAGGCTCGGGCTGCAAATCTACCTTTTCACATAGTTTTTTTGTGGTGGCAGGATAATTAAACTTAGTCAACTCGCATGAACTTTTATCGCTTTTGTTCAAATTTTTACATTGCAAAAAGTGACAATTATTTTTCATGCCACGAGAGGTACCGGGTCCAGCCAAATAGGTTCCAGAAAAAAACTGTCCAAAACAGAGAGGTGGGGATCCGGCCCAAATTAAGTACTGCCGTCCGTGACAGTAATTTTCACTTCTTAATAGCCAGGTGTGGCACTGGCAAATTTACCTGAATGTCAAGTCTTGGACTGGTACCCAGGCTAACTGCCTTCCATTTTTGAATACATGAATGTACATTTTTAGATTGGCAATTTGAGTATCTGGTCAATATAATGGCTAATCTGCATCATCCGTGGGGGACGACATGTTTACGGTTGTCCTAAATGTGTAGGGTGGTGTTTTTTAAATTCCCAAATATTCTGTGTAGGCTGGCCCATTGTATAATGTATTAAATCAATGCATCATATTACATCTTTCCTTGTGACATATGTGATTGATGTAACAACATTACATTTTATTGGCAAGAAATGTACCACTTCACAGGCAAAATAACTATTTAATAGAAGACCACAAGATGTCGCCAATAGTATACTCTAAAAATATTGCTTGCCCTTCAACCTGCTCTTGCGAGGACTCCGGTTACTCGACTAATTCAGTTTATAACAATGAAAACACAGATAAACTCATCTTGGCCATGTGTCATATGGTTATTACCATGACAGTATTGTTCTTGTTAAACAATTTGTGTGTGGTACTTGCATTACTGTGAAGAGAGACTTGGTGTTTGGAGGGCTAGTTTTATCACTAAGCCTAAAGTTAGTTAGAAATGGCATGCTTGTCTACAATGCACTGGGAGGCCTTTATGTATGCATGTAATTATATTGAATTATAAATAAATACCTATTACAGGCATCAAAGTCAAGATGATGATATCTCACTCTATTTGCATTATGGAGCCAGAACACTGAGATGCTTTTTCCTAGCGTTTTGCATGTGTGGATCGATGCCAAGCAGGATGTTTGTCTTAATTGTAAGGCAGTGATAGTGATCAAGGTAATTGTGACCAACTAGGTCAGAAAATGCAGTACACCCAGACTTGTGAGCCAAAATTCCAATGTGAGGTCGAGTACTGGTGTAATCCTGATGTGTCTACAGGTATTCACCTCAAACAATTAGCCCACAGAAAACAAACTATATCCTGCTTAAATCCCCATTCAGATTCACATCAAGGATCAATCAAGTCTTTCATAACAAAATTGTTTTTATGCAGCTGATGCATTCCATTCCATGGCCTAAATAGCACGTCTTTGGTATGTGTGTCAAGTCAGCCACTGATATATAGTCTAGTTGTTTTTTAAGGGCCAGTATAATTAACTGGAGTTTGTCAGTGTTGTGTATTGTGTGAACAGTATCAGGGCTGAGCCATTGTAGTAATTATCAGAATTATAGTTTTATTGTCATCAAACCTATTGAAAACAACTGTCCATGACATGGTTAGCCTATTGTGAGGTCTTTGTTACTGGAATGTCACTATGATGCTCTGTTTGGCATTATTGTCTGAGAGGGCTACACATTACAGGAGCATTCCGTTTTCTATAAATGGGTTGCTTGTTTAGCAACAGAACTGACGCGTGCACAACTATGGGGCAAAACAGACCGGGTTGGCTTTGACTGTTGACAACATGTAAACTATATTTCGTCTCCAATGTTTATTTTAAACATAAATAATTGTCACAGAGCACAAAACAAGTGTTGTCTCAAATACATCGTTAGAGTTATTGGTTATCTAGCTAGATGTTGTTGTTGCCATATTAGCATGACATGGAATCAGTCAAAACAAGTCAAGGAAACTAGCTGAAATGAGCCCTTTATGATTCCCAACATGGCCGTTTCTTGTCATTGTTGTTAGCTATCTGGCCATCCAGAATCTCAACACAACACAAGGACATCTGCCCCATTCAAGTGTGCACATCATTTTCGTGATGTTCTCTGCTAACACATCTATAGAATAAAAAAACCTTACCAAACAAAGCATCATGATACTTGTAAATGAATGGAAGCCTCCTCATGTGAACAATTGACGGTGGATTCCAAATGGAGGGTTTCCTGTAAATGCCTGTCTTCTGCTCAGTGGCAACACTCCCTGGTAACAGGCCCACATTACAGCCAAGCAAAAGTCACGTGATTTTCAATAAATTGGACCTGTAATTTTAAGCAGAAGTCACAGCCTGCTACAGACATAAAACGTGCTGCAATTTGAGCGTTTCCACTGAGATTGTTTAGAGCAGCATACTACTTACTGTATGTTAGTTGTATTTTTGATTCATCAGGTCAGAGGGAGGATGAAGCAATGTTCAAGGTTCTAAATGTTATAAACCTTGTATAATATTTGACTTATCCCAAAATAGTTTGTGGTTTTGTTTTTCACTTTTGCTACTATATTTCTTTATTCTGATTTCTGCACGTTATTCTGACATTTCAACACTTGAGTGGTTATCAATGATACTTGTTCAAATTAATTTAGCCTTAAAGATGATTTTGGGAAACCGGGCCCAGGTCTTTGTAGGAATATTGGGTTGAAATAAATACTTATTTCTGTTGTTTAGCTAGGTTTATATGCATAGAGTATTATTGCCTTGACACTGACTTTTCACATTTCTTACATGCTGAGTAGAAGCACTTCAACGAGACTGGAAAGCATTTTTTGCAACATGACCTTTATACGTAGAGAGGAGGATTTATATACACATGACTGTGGTGGGAGGCCTTTGTTCAGTGTCAAAACGCTTCCTTTTCCCCCCTTATTTTGTGACCAACCACTCTCTTAGTTAACATAATGAGGCCTAGGGGGCTACTACAGATTATATTTGCACTTCTTGTGCAGTCCACATGGTCATGCATGGGAACTGGAAGCTTTAGATAAGCCGTTATTCCCAAAGACTCAATGTCAATCAGCAACTTGATGGATTTTGCTTATCCATCCTACTCTTGATCTCACAATTTACTAAAAGGGAAGGCCTACTTGAACTGATATACTACTGTACAATTTATGAAGACTGTTCTTTTTACGTCTGCAAGGAACACTGTTGCATTTTACAAGTATTTATACTTTATACTTTTTACACTGAGGTTACGCTCAGAGTATGAAAATCTGTATTCACAGATCAATAGCTATTCTCTTGGTAGAAAATCAAGCTACAGTGGCATCATCCATGATATATTCTATATTCGCATCGACATTGCATAATGATGTATACATTGGCAATTTGGTCACACAGCCTACCAACTGCACCAATGTGTTGTGTTAATGCAGTAGTCTTTGTATTCTGCACCTTTTCCATTTACCATAACAGCCCTGCTTTAAATTCCAACAGATGCAATGTACCTTGATCAACTTTATCATCCCACGCCCTACCACGAAGTTATAGACGTCACACTGGCAATGCCAGACATTCCTGGTCTCTGTGTGTTTCAGAAAAATAGTCTCTGGTCTACCCAGTAAATCAGGAGACAGATGCAGAGGTTGCATCCCAAATGGCCAGAGGCAGGGAGACTTAGAGCCTGAATCACCAAGGGATCTCTTTCTCATTTTCAACCTGCTCTCAGCTCTTTGGCTGTGACCCAAATGGCACTCTATTCCATATTTAGTGCACCGCTTTTGACCAGGGCCATTAGGTCTCTGGTCAAAAGTGCACTGTATGGCATTATTAGTATTTTAATGCACTGCAGTTGCCACTGCAGTTGCCACTGCCAAAACAGTACATACCTGACCCCTCTTTCTAGCACTGGAACCCTAATGGCTGCTTATGAAGAGGAGATGCATTACTCACCGTAAATGTGCATCAGTTCCCTGAGTTACTATTGTGAGGAGTAGCTGTGATTGAATGAGTTGCACTGTCATCAAATAACTTGGCATGGAACAGGTTATCTAGCTGTGCCCTAATTCCAAGTATACACACCATTCCTACTACCCTCTTTCCGGGTGTGATTGCATGCGTGGTTGCATGCAAGTGTGTAGGTGTGCCTGCAGAAGGGTTCTTTGAAAAGCTGAACAAAGGGTTCGAAGTCAAGTCTGAAGATACAGTAAACAGTTACCGGATAGTTCAGATTTTCCATCTGTTGATGCTTTACAGATGGTCGTAATATCAACAATATATCTGTTGATTAGCAACTGCTTGCTAAGATTACGGTTAGGGTTAAGGTTAGGGCTATGATAAGGGTTAGATCTAGGGTAAGGGTTAGTAGATAGTCTGTAGAACATCTACAGATGGACTATACAAATAAAGTATTAACCAGTTACCATAAATAGCCTTACTTGCCCAGGCATGGCAATCTAGCTTTACCTCCTGCACACTACCAACACCAGTCCTTTAATCTGTATGCCATGCTCTTTCCCGGTGGTTGTGTGGGTGGTTGCGTGCCAGTGTGTAGGTGTACCTGCAGAAGGGTTTCTGAAAAAGCCAAACAAAGGCATCAAAAACCTGAAAATCAAGTTGGTCTGTTGTTGTTTTGGCCTTTGTTATGATTCTCAACATTCATTTATATAACTTTGCTGTGATGTGTCAAATATGTCTACTGCTTATTAGTTTCAGGTTGTGAGTTTGATGAATGGTTTAGTGGTGAAGGAAGTTCTTGAACATAGGGGTTTAAAGTGGAGGTGATGGCATTGTGTTTCAACGAGATGCAACATGATCTCATCAATGGAGGTCTTGAGCTTTATGTTACGTTTCTAACATAACAGTATTATCAGCACCATATCACAGTGGTTATTGATCTCCCATTAATGCATGTCCATCCAATGTGATTATACGCCTTAGTGCAATAACTCATCTGTAATAGTGGACTTTGCATACACCAAACTGAGTTTAATATCAGCAAATGTACATATGTTCAAAATGTGTGCATATCAGCTGTGTCTAGACAATGACTCCTATATGCATTCCATTGTTGAGCATTGGTATTCAGAATCGCTGTACTAAATCCGACTGTAGTGGCCTCTGCTCTTTTCTAATCCACTCTACTTTCTCTGCCTATTGGCATCCCGTCATTAAGTAGGTCTGTGATCATAATCAATCCTGTTGGCTTTTTCACACATTCTGGTGCAAAGACATGTGGGCAGGTGTAATAAGGCAGGTGATAAAGCCAAGGTGTATCTGTCGCATCTGGCTTCCTTAGTTAACCAACGGAGGACAATGGGCTCTGATTATCATCAAACAGCGAAGTGATTGGTTCCTTGGTAACCCTTGGCTTTGATTGAGTGAGGGCAAATTATAACCCATCATTTTGAGATTGTTGAAATGTCAACCTCACCCACAGTTTTATTGAGATATTCCATCATTCATTTTGCGACTTAATTAATCACACCACTTACACCGCTTTATATTTATTTCACCTTTATTTAACCAGGTAGGCTAGTTGAGAACAAGTTCTCATTTACAACTCCGACCTGGCCAAGATAAAGCAAAGCAGTGCGACACAAACAACAACACAGTTACACATGGAGTAAAACAAACATGCAGTGAATAATATAATAGAAAAAGGTCTTTAATACAGTGTGTGCAAATGAGGTAGGTTAAGGAAGGTAAGGCAATAAATAGGCCATAGTGGCGAGATAATTACAATATAGCAATTAAACACGAGTGCAGAAGATGAGTGCGCAAGTAGAGATACTGGGGTGCAAAGGAGCAAAATAAATAACAGTATGGGGGATGAGGTAGTTGGATGGGCTATTTAAAAATGGGCTATTGTCACACCCTGACCTTGTGACCTGCTTTTCCCAGTGTCTGGTGGAAAGCAGACAACCAGGTTTTCCTATAGGATTTTGCCTGTGCTCAGCACCATTCCATTTATTTTCTTATCCGGAATAACTCCCCAGTCCTTATTGATTACAAGCATACCCATAACAGGATGCAGCCACCACTATGCATGTAAATATGGAGTTGTATTCAGTAAGGTATTGGATTTGCCCCAAATATAACAGGAAAAAAGTTAATTGCTTTGCCACATTTTTTGCAGTATTACTTTACTGCCTTGTTGCAAACAGGATGCATGTTTTGGAATATTTGTAGTCTGTACAGGCCTCCTTCACTCCAGGCCTCCTGTCAATTAGTGACTGGGTGTATTGATACACCATCCAAAGTGTAATTAATAACTTCACCATGCTCAAAGAGATATTCAATGTTATATATTTTTGTATCTAACAATAGGTGCCCTTTGCGAAGCATTGGAATACCTCCCTGGTCTTTGTGGTTGAATATGTTTGAAATTCAATGCACAACTGAGGGACGATACAATTATCTGTATTTGTGGGGTACATACAGTGCCTTGCGAAAGTATTTACCCCCCCTTGGCATTTTTCCTATTTTGTTTTCTTACAACCTGGAATTAAAATAGATTTTTTTGGGGGGGGGGTTGTCGCATTTGATTTACACAACATACTACCACTTTGAAGATGCAAAATATTTGTCGTGAAATAAACAAGAAATAAGACCAAAAAAAACGAGAACGTCAGTGTGCATAACTATGATGCTGCCGCCACCATGCTTCACTGTGGGGATGGTATTCTCAGGGTGATGAGAGCTGTTGGGTTTGCGCCAGACATTGGTGGGCGGCCCGATCTTGGCAGGTTTGTTGTGGTGCCAAATTCTTTCCATTTTTTAATAATGGATTTAAATGGTGCTCTGTGGTATGTTCAAAGTTTAGTTTTTTTTATAACCCAACCCTGATCTGTACTTCTCCACAACTTTGTCCCTGACCTGTTTGGAGAGCTCCTTGGTCTTCATTGTGCCGCTTGCTTGGTGGTGTTACAAACTCTGGGGCCTTTCAGAACAGGCGTATACAGTGCCTTGCGAAAGTATTCGACCCCCTTGAACTTTGCGACCTTTTGCCACATTTCAGGCTTCAAACATAAAGATATAAAACTGTATTTTTTTGTGAAGAATCAACAACAAGTGGGACACAATCATGAAGTGGAACGACATTTATTGGATATTTCAAACTTTTTTAACAAATCAAAAACTGAAAAATTGGGCGTGCAAAATTATTCAGCCCCCTTAAGTTAATACTTTGTAGCGCCACCTTTTGCTGCGATTACAGCTGTAAGTCGCTTGGGGTATGTCTCTATCAGTTTTGCACATCGAGACACTGACATTTTTTCCCATTCCTCCTTGCAAAACAGCTCGAGCTCAGTGAGGTTGGATGGAGAGCATTTGTGAACAGCAGTTTTCAGTTCTTCCTACAGATTCTCGATTGGATTCGGGTCTGGACTTTGACTTGGCCATTCTAAAACCTGGATATGTTTATTTTTGAACCATTCCATTGTAGATTTTGCTTTATGTTTTGGATCATTGTCTTGTTGGAAGACAAATCTCCGCCCCAGTCTCAGGTCTTTTGCAGACTCCATCAGGTTTTCTTCCAGAATGGTCCTGTATTTGGCTCCATCCATCTTCCCATCAATTTTAACCATCTTCCCTGTCCCTGCTGAAGAAAAGCAGGCCCAAACCATGATGCTGCCACCACCATGTTTGACAGTGGGGATGGTGTGTTCAGGGTGATGAGCTGTGTTGCTTTTACGGCAAACATGACGTTTTGCATTGTTGCCAAAAAGTTCAATTTTGGTTTCATCTGACCAGAGCACCTTCTTCCACATGTTTGGTGTGTCTCCCAGGTGGCTTGTGGCAAACTTTAAACAACACTTTTTATGGATATCTTTAAGAAATGGCTTTCTTCTTGCCACTCTTCCATAAAGGCCAGATTTGTGCAATATACGACTGATTGTTGTCCTATGGACAGAGTCTCCCACCTCAGCTGTAGATCTCTGCAGTTCATCCAGAGTTATCATGGGCCTCTTGGCTGCATCTCTGATCAGTCTTCTCCTTGTATGAGCTGAAAGTTTAGAGGGACGGCCAGGTCTTGGTAGATTTGCAGTGGTCTGATACTCCTTCCATTTCAATATTATCGCTTGCACAGTGCTCCTTGGGATGTTTAAAGCTTGGGAAATCTTTTTGTATCCAAATCCGGCTTTAAACTTCTTCACAACAGTATCTCGGACCTGCCTGGTGTGTTCCTTGTTCTTCATGATGCTCTCTGCGCTTTTAACGGACCTCTGAGACTATCACAGTGCAGGTGCATTTATACGGAGACTTGATTACACACAGGTGGATTGTATTTATCATCATTAGTCATTTAGGTCAACATTGGATCATTCAGAGATCCTCACTGAACTTCTGGAGAGAGTTTGCTGCACTGAAAGTAAAGGGGCTGAATAATTTTACACGCCCAATTTTTCAGTTTTTGATTTGTTAAAAAAGTTTGAAATATCCAATAAATGTCGTTCCACTTCATGATTGTGTCCCACTTGTTGTTGATTCTGCACAAAAAGTACAGTTTTATATCTTTATGTTTGAAGCCTGAAATGTGGCAAAAGGTCACAAAGTTCAAGGGGGCCGAATACTTTCGCAAGGCACTGTATATACTGAGATCATGTGACAGATCATGTGACACTTAAAGTCCAGCTGTGTGCAATCTAACTAATTATGTGACTTATTTAGGGGCTTATTAGCAAAGGGGGTGAATACATATGCACGCACCACTTTTCCGTTTTTCTTAGATTTTTTTAAACAAGTAATGGTTTTCCATTTCATTTCACCAATTTTGACAATTTTATGTATGTCCATTGTATGAAATCCAAATAAAAATCAATTTAAATGACAGGTTGTGATCCAACAAAATGGGAAAAACGCCAAGGGGGATGAATACTTTTCAAGGCACTGTAGATGAAGTAGTCATTAAAGAATCATGTTCAAATCTGCTATTGCCGCCTCCCGAGTGGGGCAGAGGTCTAAGGCACTGCATCGCAGTGTCGCGGCATCACTACAGCCTGGGGTTGACCGGGAGTCCCATAGGGCGTCGCACAATTGGCCTAGCGTCGTCCGGGTTAGGGTTGGGGGTTTGGCCAGGGGGCTTGACATGACTCATCACGGTCTAGCAACTCCTTGTAATGGGCCGGGCGCCTGCCGGCTGACTCTGATCGTCAGTTGAACGGTGTTTCCTCCGACACAAGGCACTGTAGATGAAGTAGTCATTAAAGAATCATGTTCAAATCTGCTATTGCCGCCTCCCGAGTGGGGCAGAGGTCTAAGGCACTGCATCGCAGTGTCGCGGCATCACTACAGCCTGGGGTTGACCGGGAGTCCCATAGGGCGTCGCACAATTGGCCTAGCGTCGTCCGGGTTAGGGTTGGGGGTTTGGCCAGGGGGCTTGACATGACTCATCATGGTCTAGCAACTCCTTGTGATGGGCTTGGCGGGTCATGTTTCGGAGGACGCATGACTCGACCTTCGGCTCTCCCGAGGCCGTTGGGGAGTTACAGCAATGAGACAAGATCATAATTGGATATTATTTAGTCATTTAGGCTTGCCATAACAAAGGGGTTGAATACTTATTGACTCAAGACATTTCAGCTTTTAATTTTTAAATGGAGCATCAGCATTTGCGGGTTAGATTACAGGCTCAGAATGGCCAGAAACAAAGAACTTTCTTCTGAAACTCATCAGTCTATTCTTGTTCTGAGAAATTAAGGCTATTCCATGCAAGAAATTTCCAAATTTCCAAGAAATCTCATACAACACTCTGTACTACTCCTTTCACAGAACAGTGCAAACTGTCTCTAACCAGAATAGAAAGTGGAGTGGGAGGCCCCGGTGCATGACTGAGCAAGAGGACTAGTACATTAGAGTGTCTAGTTTGAGAAACAGATGCCTAACAAGTCCTCAACTGGCAGCTTCATTAAATAGTACCCGCAAAACATCAGTCTCAACATCAACAGTGAAGAGGGGACCCTGGGATGCTGGCCTTCTAGGCAGAGTTCCTCTGTCCAGTATCTGTGTTCTTTTCCCCATCTTAATATTTTATTTGTATTGGCCAGACTGAGATATGGCTTTTTCTTTGAAACTCTGCCTAGACGGCCAGCATCCCGGAGTCGCCTCTTCACTGTTGACGTTGAGACGGGTGTTTTGCGGGTACTATTTAACGGAGCTGCCAGTTGAGGACTTGTGAGGCATCTGTTTCTCAAACTGTGTTCATTTAATAAATTAAAATGTACGCCTACCACGCTACACCTTGGTCCGATCCTTTCAAACAACGAGCGTTACAGAAGATCCCACCACAAACGGACCAAGCAGCGTGGCCAGGAGGAGCAGACATCCTGGACATGGGAGGATATATCTTGGACGGTAAGGGATCCTGGACGTGGGAGGAGATCCTGGCCGGAAAGGATGGTATGGGAGCAGACGGAGGCAGTGAGGGAGGAACAACGACGACACCGGGGTTCGCGACCATGACGGAAGCCCGAGAGGTAGACCCCAAAATTTTTTGGGGGGGAGGCACAGGGTGGTTGGCGGAGCCAGGGTTTGAACCAGAGCCAACTCCCCGTACTCACTGTGGGGAGCGTGTGACCGTTCCGGCACCATGTTTTGCGGTGATACACACTGTCTCCCCAGTACGCATCCACAGCCCGGTGCGTTCTGTGCCAGCTTGCCGTGCGAAAGTGGGCATCTGTCCAGGACAGGTGGTGCAGGCTCAGCGCGCATGGTCTCCAGTGCGCCTCCTCGGTCCAGGATATCCTGTGCCGGCTCTACGCGCTGTATCTCCGGTGCGCCTTCACAGCCCAGTGCGTCCTGTGCCAGCTCCCCGCACTTGCCGTGCGAAGGTGGTCCTTTGTCCAGGACGCGTTCTGCCAGCTCTACGCTCCAGACCTCCAGTGAGCCTCCACGGTCCAGTATATCCTGTGCCGGCTCCATGGCACGAAGCCTCCAGTGACGATCCATGGCCCAGAGCCTCCAGTGACGATCCATGGCCCGGAGCCTCCAGTGACGATCCATGGCCCGGAGCCTCCAGTGACGATCCATGGCCCGGAGCCTCCAGCAACGGATCCCGGACTGGAGCCTCCAGCGGGGGTTCCAAGCCCGGAGCCTTTTGCGACGATCTACGGGCGGAGCTACGAGCGGAGAGGGACCTGCGTCCCGCACCGGAGCCGCCACCGAGGGTAGCTGCCCACCGGACCCTCCCCTATGGGTTCAGGTTTGCGGCCGGAGTCCAACCCTTTGAGGACTGTCACGCCTTGACCTTAGAGACCCTTTTAATCCACTATTTGGTTAGGTCAAGGTGTGACTAGGGTGGGCAATCTGTTTTCTATTTCTTTGTTGGCCGGGTATGGTTCCCAATCAGAGGCAGCTGTCTATCATTGTCTCTGATTGGGGATCATACTTAGGCAGCCTTTTTCCACCTGTAGTTTGTGGGATCTTGTTTTTGGTACTGTGCTGTTTAGCCCTACTAGACGTTTCGTTTTGTATTTGTTTTTTCGGTGTTCTTTTAATAAATTAAAATGTACGCCTAGCGCGCTGCACCTTGGTCCGATCCTTTCATCGTCATTCGTAACACACACACTACAGTGATGTAGTGGATAAATGTATAAACTACAGTGGGCAATCGAGATAAGATGAACAACCACCAATATACAGTTGAAGTCGGAAGTTTACATACACCTTAACCAAATACATTTAAACTCAGTTTCTCACAATTCCTGACATTTAATCCTAGTAAAAATTCAATGTCATAGGTCAGTTAAGATCACCACTTTATTGTAAGAATGTGAAATGTCAGAATAATAGTAGAGAGAATAATTTATTTCAGCTTTTATTTATTTCATCATATTCCCAGTGGGTCAGAAGTTTACATACACTCAATTAGTATTTGGCAGCATTGCCTTTAAATTGTTTAACTTGGGTCAAACATTTCGGGAGCCTTCCACAGGCTTCCCACAGTAAGTTTGGTGAATTTTGGCCCATTCCTCCTGACAGAGTTGTTGTAACGGAGTCAGGTTTGTAAGGCCTCCTTGCTCGCACATACCTTTTCAGTTCTGCCCAAAAATATTCTATAGGATTGAGGTCAGGGCTTTGTGATGGCCACTCCAATACTTTGACTTTGTTGTCCTTAAGCCATTTTGCCACAACTTTGGAAGTATGCTTGGGGTCATTGTCCATTTTGAAGACCTATTTGCGACTAAGCTTTAACTTCCTGACTGATGTCTTGAGATGTTGCTTCAATATATCCACATAATTTCCCTTCCACATGATGCCATCTATTTTGTGAAATGCACCAGTCCCTCCTGCAGCAAAGCAGCAAAGCACCCCCAAAACATGATGCTGCCACCCCCGTGCTTCAAGGTTGGGAGGGTGTTAGTCGGCTTGCAAGCCTCCGCCTTTTTCCAAACATAACAATGGTCATTATGGCCTAACATTTCTATTTTTGTTTCATCAGACCAGAGGACATTTCTCCAAAAAGTACTCTCTTTGTCCCCATGGGCAGTTGCAAACCGTAGTCTGGATTTTTTAATGGTGATTTTGGAGCAGTGGCTTCTTGCTTGCTGAGCGGCCTTTCAGGTTATGTCGATATAGGACTCGTTTTACTGTGGATATAGATACTTTTGTACCCGTTTCCTCCAGCATCTTCACAAGGTCCTTTGCTGTTGTTCCAAGATTGATTTGCACTTTTCGCATTAAAGTACGTTCATCTCTAGGAGACAGAGCTGTATGATGGCTGCGTGGTCCCATGGTGTTTATACTTGTGTACTACTGTTTGTACAGATGAACGTGGTACCTTCAGGCATTATGAAATTGCTCCCAAGGATGAACCAGACTTGTGGAGGTCTACATTCTGTTCTGAGGTCTTGGCTGATTTGTAAACGTTTCCCTATGATGTCAAGCAAAGAGGCACTGAGTTTGAAGGTAGGCCTTGAAATACATCCACAGGTACACCTCCAATTGACTCAAATGATGTCAATAAGCCTATCAGAAGCTTATAAAGCCATGACATTATTTTCTGGAATTTTCCAAGCTGTTAAAGGCACTGTCAACTTAGCGTATGTAAATTTCTAACCCACTGGAATTGTGATACAGTGAATAAGTGTAATAATCTGTCTGTAAACAATTGTTGGAAAAATTACTTGTGTCATGCACAAAGTAGATGTCCTAACCGACTTGCCAAAATTATAGTTTGTTTAACAAGACATTTGTGGAGTAGTTGAAAACCGAGTTTTTTAAGGACTCCAACTAAAGTGTACGCACTTCAACTGTAAACGAAAACATATGACATTTTTAGAACTGTATTGTTTGCATTTTGATTGCATTTTAATGTAGGCCTATAGGGAAGTTAAGCCATGAAGCATATCTACTTTGTTTTAACTCCTCACTTGTTTGATAAGATTAGTACATATTTTCTGAAGAGACCCCAAGTTTGGGGTTGTCACTAGTTAACACAGCCACAAAGTCAAAATTGGCAACAATAATAAAAAAATATTGGTCTTCATTGAAGATCAGGGTTAGGCATAAGGTTAACAGTGTGGTCAAGGTTCAGGGTTTGATTTAAAATCAGATTTTAATAGGAGATTGTGGAAATAGGCAGGTTTTATGAATAATTATGACTTTGTGGCTGTGGTAACTAGTGACGACTCAAGTTGGGAACCACTGTACTAACCTCTCTCTCTGCATGTGTAACCGATGTGAAATGGCTAGCTAGTTAGCGGGTTGTGCGCTAATAGCGTTTCAAATCGGTGACGTCACTTGCTCTGAGACCTTGAGTAGTTGTAGTTGTTCCCCTTGCTCTGCAAGAGCCGTGGCTTTTGTGGAGTGATGGGTAACGATGCTTCGAGGGTGGCTGTTGTCGATGTGTGCAGAGGGTTCCTGGTTCGAGCCCAGGTAGGGGCGAGGAGAGGAACGGAAGCTATACTGTTATACATGCTTCCTTTTTCTCTCTGTCTCCACTGCTTCCTCCTGCATGCATGTCTGTCTCAGTAGCCTTCTCTCTGTAAAGCATAGTTATTATGAGAACTTAGCAGCCCACGCAGGCAAACATAACGATCAAACCACTGTTCATGATTCCGCTCCTTCACAAAGAGGCAGGCGCAATTACAACTGTCAGATCAAAGCTTACTGAGCTTTGATCAATGCCGAGACAAATATTTGGATCTTGACCAGTAATTTACTTTGTGTACTATATATACACTGCCTTCAGAAAGTATTCAGACACATTTACTTTTTCCACATTTTGTTACATTACACCTGTATTCTAAAATGTATTAAATAAATAAAATATCCTCCAGGAATTCACACACAACACCCCATAATGACAAAGCAAAAACAGGTTAAGAATTTTTTTGCAAATGTATTAAAAATAAAAAACAAATACCTTATTTGCATAAGTATTAAGACCGTCACGTCTGGAGGAAACCTGGCACCATCCCTACGGTGAAGCATGGTGGTGGCAGCATCATGCTGTGGGGATGTTTGTCAGCGGCAGAGAATGGGAGACTATTCAGGATCGAGGGAAAGATTAACAGAGCAAAGTACATTGCAATCCTTGATGAAAACCTGCTCCAGAGCCCTCGGGACCTCAGACTGGGGTTAAGGTGGACAATGACCCTAAGCACACAGCCAAGACAATGCAAGAGTGGCTTCGGGACAAGTCTCTGAATGGCCTTAAGTGGCCCAGCCAGAGTCTGAACTTGAACCTGATCGAAGAGTGTGCAAAGCTGTCATCAAGGAGAAGGGTGGCTACTTTGAAGAATTTTAAATATAAAATAACATTTGTTTAACACTTTTTTTATTACATGATTCCATGTGTTATTTCATAGTTTTGATGTCTTCACTTTTATTCTACAATGTAGAACATAGTAAAAATAAATAAAAACCCTGGAATGAGTAGGTGTGTCCACTTAACACAAATATAAAACGCAACAAGGATCTGTACACAGTTCCTGGAAGCTTAAGATGTCCCAGTTCTTCCATGGCTTGCATACTCACCAGACATGTCACCCATTGAGTATGTTTGGGATCCTCTGTATTGAAGTGTATGACAGCTTGTTCCAGTTTCCACCAATATCCAGCAACTTCACATAGCTATTGAAGAGCAGTTGGACAACATTCCACTGGCCACAATCAAAAGCCTGATCAACTTTATGCGAAGGAGATGTGTCGCGCTACATGAGGCAAATTGTCACGTACGTGAGGAGACGGACCAGGGCGCAGCGGATGTAGAGTTCCACGTATTTATTATAAAAGTGAAACTTAGCAAAAACAAAACAAGAAATCGATATACTAACAAGGTGGGAAAAATGCTACCTAAATATGATCCCCAATTAGAGACAACGATTACCAGCTGCCTCTAATTGGGAATCATACAAATCACCAACATAGAAAAATTAACTAGAACACCACATAGAAATAATAAACTAGAATATCCCCAGTCACGCCCTGACCTACTACAGTGACAGTACCCCCCCCCCCCCCCCCCCCCCCAAAGCTGCGGACTCCAGCCGCAAAACCTGAAACCAAATTGGGAGGTTAGGGGGGGTGATTAGTGTCGGTGGCGGCTCCGGTGCGGGTCATAGCCCCCGCCCAGACCCTGAAACCGACCATGGCTGGGCATCGGCGCAGAGAAGCGCTCCGGACTTTGTGCTGGGCTGGTCGTCGTGCTTGGACTGGACACCGGCGCTGAGGAAGGCTCTGGCCTAGGAGCGGGACACGACGTCGTGTCTGGACTGGACACCGGCGCAGAGGAAGACTCCGACCTTGGAGCGGGACTGGACACCGTACCTGGAAGCTCCGGACCGTCGACCGTCGCAGGAGGTTCTGGACCGTGGCAGGGGGTTCCAGACCGGGGACCATCGCAGGGGGTTCCAGACCGGGGACCGTCGCAGGAGGTTCCAGACCGGGAACCATCGCCGGAAGCTCTGGACTGTGAATACGCACTGGAGGCCTTGTGCGTGGAGCCGGTACAGGTGGCACCGGACTGGTGAAACACACTTCAGGGAGAGTGCGGGGAGGAGATGCAGGACGTATTGGACTGGGGAGGCGCACTGGAGGCCTGATGCGTGGAGCATGCACAGGTGGTACCGGATTGGTGACACGCACTTCAGGAAGAGTGCAGGGAGGAGACACAGGTGGTACCGGACTGGAAAGGCGCACTGGAGGCCTAGTGCGTGGAGCCGGCACAGGTGGTACCGGACTAGTACCACCTCTGGCAGCTCCTGGCTGACTGACGGCTCTGGCAGCTCCTGGCTGACTGACGGCTCTGGCAGCTCCTAGCTGACTGACGGCTCTGGACAGACTGGCGGCTCTAGCAGCTCAGGACAGACCGGAGACTCTAGCAGCTCAGGACAGACGGGAGACTCTAGCAGCTCAGGACAGACGGGAGACTCTAGCAGCTCAGGACAGACGGGAGACTCTAGCAGCTCAGGACAGACGGGAGACTCTAGCAGCTCAGGACAGACGGGAGACTCTAGCAGCTCAGGACAGACGGGAGACTCTAGCAGCTCAGGACAGGAGGAAGGCTCTGGCAGCGCTGGACAGGCAGGAGCACCTGTAGGCAGAACACGGAGAGACAGCCTGGTGCGGGGGGCTGCCACCGGAGGGCTGGTGCGTGGAGGTGGCACTGGATAGACCGTACCGTGCAGGCGCACTGGAGCTCTTAAGCACTGAGCCTGCCCAACCTTACCTGGTTGAATGCTCCCGGTAGCCAGGCCAGTCCTGCGAGGTGGAATAGCCCGCACTGGGCTGTGCTGGCGAACCGGGGACACCATGCGTAAGGCTGGTGCCATGTATGCCGGCCCGAGGAGACACACTGGAGACCAGATGCATAAAGCTGGCTTCATGGCACCTGGCTCGATGCCCACTCTAGCCCGGCCGATACTAGGAGCTGGAATGTACCGCACCGGGCTATACAGCACTGGTATAACACGGTGCCTGCCCGGTCCCTCTCTGTCTCCGGTACGCACGGGAAGTTGGCGCAGGTCTCCTACCTGGCTTCACCACACTCCCCGTGTGCCTCCCCCCAAGAAATGTTTAGGGCTGCCTCTCAGGCTTCCAGCCGTGCTGCCTCCTCATACCAGCGCCTCTCTGCCTTCGCTGCCTCCAGCTCTGCCTTGGGACGGCGATATTCCCCTGGCTGTTCCCAGGGTCCTTTACCGTCCATAATCTCCTCCCAAGTCCAGGAGTCTTGTGTTCGCTGCTGCTGCCAGTTACCACGCCGCTTGGTCCTTTTGTGGTGGGTGTTTCTGTAACGGCAGATTTCCTCTTTGTCTGAAGAGGAGTAAGGATCGGACCAAGATGCAGCGTGGTAAGTGTTCATGACGATTTATTAAAAAAACTGAACAATGAAATACAAAACAATAAACGAAGTGATGAAAACGAAAACCGAAACAGTATTGTGTGGCGACAAACACCCACAAACCAACAGTGAAACCCAGGCTACCTAAGAATGATTCTCAATCAGAGACAACTAACGACACCTGCCTCTGAGAACCATACTAGGCTGAACACAAAAACCAACATAGAAAAACAGACTGCCCACCCCAACTCACGCCCTGACCATACTGAATAAAAGACAAAACAAAGGAAATAAAGGTCAGAACGTGACAAAACCAAAGGGAGTGACATATATAGTGCAGGTAATCAAGGTGGTGATGTAGTCCAGGTGAGTGTCATTATGAAAGTAACGATGGTGACAGGTGTGTGCCATAACGAGCAGCATGGTGACCTAGAGGCCGGAGAGGGAGCACACATGACAATATTTTTATTTTGTACAGGCTTCCTTCTTTTCGCTCTGTCAATTAGGTTAGTATTGTGTAATAACTACAATATTCTTGAGCCATCCTCAGTTTTCTCCTATCACAGCCATTAAACTCCGTAACGGTGTTAATGTCACCATTGGCTTCATGATGAAATGCCTGAGCAGTTTCCTACCTCTCCGGGGAAAACTGAGTTAGGAAGGAGCCTGTATCTTTGTAGTGACTGGGTGTATTGATACACCATCCAAAGTGTAAATAATAACTTCACCATGCTCAAAGAGATATTTCATGTATTTTATTTTTACCCATCTACCAATAGGTGCGCTTCTTTGCGAGGCATTGGAAAACCTCCCTCGTCTTTGAGGTTGAATATGTTTGAAATTGAATGCTCAACTGAGGAACCTTACAGATAATTGTGTGTGGTACAGAGATGAGGTAGTCATTAAAAAAATCATGTTCAACTATAATTGCACATAGAGTGAGTCCATCCAACGTATGGGACTTGCTAAGCACATTTTTACTCCTGAATTTACTGAGGCTTGCCATAACAAATGGGTTGAATACTTATCGACTTAAGACATTTAAACTTTTAATCAATGTTTAAAAAATTGAAATCATTCCACTTTGACATTATGCGATATTGTGTGTTGGCCAGTGACAAAACATCTCAATTGAATTCATTTTAAATTCAGGCTGTAACACAACAAAATGTGGAAAAAGTAAAAGGGTGTGACTAGTTTCTGAAGCCACTGTATATGTTTAAACCCAAATAACGACTATATGTTGTGTTTTTGAATGAGTGGGCTGGGCAGTCAAAGGTAACTTATTTTCACTGTGGGTAATGTTTGCAGAAAAGCAGAGTTACTGCATAACACACCCTTGGTGAAGAGTCAGGATGTACAACCATGAAGGTTAATGAGGCCTGAATGTTAGGGGAATACCAAAAATAATTAGTCTATTTTATTGTGGTAAGGGAAGTTACCCTGCTGTGCTGTGTTGGGGTAGTGTTACTGAGCTCATTTCACAACCATCAAAACAACCAATTTTAAGCTGCTGCTTGTTCAGAAGCAATACATCAGCACCTTTTTAAAGTGGTATATATCTTCTCAAAAACATAAAAGTTTACTTTTATGCCTGAGAATACATCTTCTGGTAGGGTACTGTTAACATACTGTTTATCTGTACCTAATAGGTGAAACTGACTACCAGCATCAGTTTGCTCGATAGCATCCTAGTGATAGATATATATTTTCTTAAATCACATAGGATTCACATTTGTATTCCTAAGCATTAGTAATCAAGCCTCGCACAAACAGACATCAATGGAGCACACAGATGATTGTATTATCACATTCACATTAATTCTTAGAATATTACTTACGATGCTGTATTAATATCAGTGATGTAGTGGTAAAAGATGGGTAATGGGTAAACTGTAAACTCCAGTAGGCGATCGACCACCTATAATAAACGAAAACGTATTACATTTTTAGAACTGTATTGTTTGTTTTTTTATTTCATTTTAATATAGGCCTATAGGGAAGACAGGCCTACATTAAAATGAGATGTTCATATTGAAACATACCTTCTTTTTAAAAGTTCCTAACTTGTTTGATGAAATTAGTACACATTTTCTCAGAAGACCCCACATGGTGCCCCTAGCCCAAGTTTGGGGGGTTATCACTAGTTACCACAGCCACAAAGTAAAAATTGGTTCATGAAAACAAGAGCTTTTTGGTCTTAATTTAAGGTAAGGGTTAGGCATAAGGTTAGCAGTGTGGTTAAGGTTAGGGTTATGGTAAGGGTTAGGCATAAGGTTAGCAGTGTGGTTACGGTTGGGGTTTGGTTTAAAATCTGATTTTATGAAGACAAATTGTAGAAATAAGCAGGTTTTAGCAAGAATTATGACTTTGTGGCTGTTGTAACTGTAGACGGCCCAAGTTTGGGAACCACTGTGCTAACCTCTCTGCTTGCTTCCTTTCTCTCTGTCTCCTCTGCTTCCTGCATGCATAGAGAGAAATTGTAATGGCATCTTTTTCTAGGCACTAACTCAGCCATTGCTCGTTGGGCAAAGCCTATAAGGAAAATAAATGCAGTTATTGGAGGGTTTATGGATAAACGCAGAAAATAACGTATGTGATAAACAAGTTTAGGAGAGCTTATACGTTTGTTCTATGAGAAACTACATCAGCTAATGACACTGTGAATTTATTTTCAAATAAAAAACACAAATCACATAAAACCATCATAATTCAAAAAGGTAATGTTAACTGACTTCTATTATCTCATAGAACAACATGTATACAATTTCCTAAATCTGTGTCAACCTCAGACCTTATTTTGAGCGTTTATTCCCAAACCCTATTCTTTTCCCATAGGTATGGTTGAACAAACCAGAGGTAATATATTTCCGGATATTAGGACTACAAAATGGTGAGCTTTATTGCAGCCTTCCTCAGCCTCACCCCTGAGCGCATCATCACTGTTCTGCAGTTGCCATGGCGCCCTAGCAGCAGCCTAAGCAGAGAGTTCCTGTACATTTTGTAAATATTTAGGTAATTTGTTAGTTTATGGCATGTTTTTTAACGAACACTTTGTTTTAAAGAATGACCAATTAATCTATCTAATGAATGTATTTTAATCAGAATCCACCACAGCGTTAAGACAAGCTGGCAAGGAATTTGTTTGGCTAGCTAGCTAGTTAGCTGTTTCGATTCCAATGCCAACAGTGTCTAGGTGTTGAGGATGGAAAGAAGCCGAAAGCAATATGGCAGAGGTGTGCAATAATGAGGATCGTAGGGAGGTCAAAGTTACAAGGCTGCGCTTGATTTAACATTGAAATGTGGTGTGCTTTCTGGGGCCACATAATTACCGTACCAGCATCCAATGGGTGCTTCGTTTTGGTAGTAGTGAATGAGTGGCTAGCTAGCTACCTACTGAGTCCATGGACTTTTGTGGCTAAACTAAAACAATCTGACAGTTCTACTACGGAAAAGCCAGGAACGGCGAGACACATTGATGAGACCGCACTGCCTGCCTCCAGACTCTCCCCCTGTTAGACCACCTCCCTCAGTTGACCACTCAATTCATGAACTTTCTAGTGACTGTCCATCCCCTTATGTTGTTTTTCTAAATTAATTGTAATTTTTAGCTTTGAGATTCTTAGAAAAGTTAAGTTGAATAAATGATTAATCACTGTCTCAGTAGCCTTCCCTCTAAAGCAAATGTATTGTAGTGACCCGCACAGACAGCTGTGTGTTATGTGTGAGGTTATTAGTTGGTTGTGTTGTACTTACCAGTACCCACTGTTCGCGGGGTCCGACATGCCAATCAACCTGCTATCTGCCAATCACGGGAATGCCTGGAGTGTTCTGGAGCCGGGCTTCCTGGTGGTTGGCGGAGTGGCGTGGAGGGGGGTTGGGCAGGGGGATGGAGAATTGGAAGTTAAGACCAGGTTTAGCCATTGTTCTCTCTCTTACGTCTGGCTTTCACAAGCGAAGGTCACGGTTGTTTTATAGGGTATCCTTCATTTATTTGGCGTGGGCTACGGCCAAACAGTAGCCTGTGAGAAGTTGGGTTAATAAACCGTAAATTCGTAAACTCAATCCTCTGTCTGGACAATTGTTATTTTATGATCTAGTCGAACTCGGCTAGGCAAACCGAACGAGTGTGCTCGCATACTCCTAGAAAATAGTTTTGCTTGAATGACAAGAAAAAAGTGGCAATAGTACCGTTTGTCCATCTTGAGACACCGTAGCCAGTATACACTTCTTCAAACTAGTCAGTATTAATAAAATCAGTTATTAATTTTGACATTTATGCAGACACGATCTTAGTCACGCAATTTTACATCTGACTAAGAGGTTTGGTGCAGTACTTCAAGTATGTTTTGTTGTTGCATGAAAATTGTGTCTCTTGTTGAAAGAAACAATTCATTGAAGAATTCCTACTGTTGACCAGTCACCGAAGAAGGGGCGGAAACCGGCTACCAACGCGAGGATTTTTGTGTTCACAAACAGACGAAAAAACATTAGCCGAAGATCAAAATTATCAAAATGTCGACATAATATATGCACAAACTGATTCGGATGGGAAGCATGAGAATGTATTTAGCCTTTTGAGAAAGAAGTGAACGTGCTCTGCTAAAAAGGCAAAGCCGGGCGACGTTCCACTCGTTCGTAAAAGAAGCAGGCGCGATTAGAATGGTCAAATCAAGAATATAAGAGTTCTGACCTTTGGTCAACGCTGTGTACTGTTTCTTTTATTATTATAAATAAGAGGTCCTGACCTCGGTGTCCTTAAGGCCATGAAGGTGCAGCTAAACCCACAATGTCAAAACGTTTCACCCCATCATTTCTGAAGACTGTCAGGAGTCACTGAAATCCCTGACCAGTGATCAAATACCAACATTTTTATTTTATTTAACTAGGCAAGTCAGTTCTTATTTACAATGGCCTACACTGGCCAAACCCTAACCCAGCCAATTGTGCGCTGCCCTATGGGGCTCCCAATCACAGCCGGTTGTGACACAGCCTGGAATCGAACCAGGGCCAGTAGTGCCCAGGGATAATGGGGAGCAGATCAGTGCACTAAGGGAAACCCGCCATAGACTATAGATATACACTTACAAATTCCAGTCGGCCACACTGGCATTTCATTTTTTTTAAAGACACCATCTCAGCTTCCATCCTCCCAGGCCATGCCAACTTTCACACATCATGGGGATCTGTGGACTGACCCAAAAGCCTGGTATATATCAGCGAAGACCCTCCCCTAATTGCAAAACAGTGCACCTGGAGACAAATACCACAGAGATACTATTAAATTCTAATTCCTAATTCTATGACAAATACATACACCTGGGTTAATTAAGATATACACAGGTCACAATAGGAAGGAAAGCGATAGTTCTTTTTACAGTGCATATTGTATTTATCATTGATAATAGGGGACATTGGTGGAAGGTGGTGGAACTGACAGGACCTTTTCAGAACGTCTGCAAGCAGCCAGCAGATGGTCTAGCCGGATAGACATGTCGATCAGCTCATCCAAGCTAAGCGTAGTGTCCCGACAAGCCAGCTCCCTGCGGACGTCCTTTCTTAGGCTACACCTGTAATGGTCTATCAGGGCCCTGTCGTTCCACCCAGCTCCAGCGGCCAAAGTCCGGAAATTCAGCGCAAAGTCCTGCGCACTCCTCGTCCCCTGCTGGAGATGGAACAACCTCTCACCCGCTGCTCGGCTCTCCGGAGGATGATCGAACACAGCCCAGAAACGGCGGGTGAACTCCAGGTAGTGGCCCCTCGCTGAGTCGGGCCCATTCCAGACGCCGTTGGCCCACTCCAGGGCCCTACCCGTCAGGCAGGAGACGAGGACACTCACGCTCTCCTCGTCCGAGGGAGCAGGCCGAACGGTGGCCAGGTAGAGCTCTAGTTGTAGCAGAAATCCCTGGCACCCCGCCGCCGCTCCATCCGTCGTAGGCGTGATGCGCAGAGCGCTGGCACCGGATCCCGCTGGAGGAGATGGTAGAGTTGCTGGTGGTAGGGTAGTGGGGTAGTAGGGAGACCACTCCTCTCCCAACGGTCCATCCTCTCCATCATTTGATCCATTGGTGATCCGATGCGATGGAGGATGGACGTATGATGAAGGACTCTCTCCTCCATTGTGGGGAGAGGGGTGGTCACTGCTCCTGCTGACTCCATCTGGTGTTTTGCGGGCTTCTGTAACGTCGGGTGAGTGATGAATGAGGAGTCAAATGCAGAAGGCGAAGTGAACGGGAAAAACGCTTTAATGTCCTTCAAAACGTAACAGGTCCAAACATGGGTGAATGCCCTAAAACACTGCCGCTAAACAAACCCAAAACCTAGTTACAAACACTGGACAGCACAAACACGATACATCACCAAACGTAACAAACCAGCAAGCCCGCACAAACACCAGCGGGCAAAACGAACTTAAATAACACCCATCCCAAAACCCCAACAAGTAACAGGTGAAAACAATTAGACAAAAACAAACGAAAAGGAAAAAGAGATTGGTGGCAGCTAATAGACAGGCGACGACGACCGCCGAGCGCCACCCGAGCAGGAAGGGGAGCCACCTTCGGTGGTATTCGTGACAGCAGTGTTCAATACTTAAAGTAATAAAGTGACATCCCCACCCATATGGTTATATTTTTAAGGTGTAAGTACTATTAACTTTTTGACACTAAATTGCATGAAGTATTCTGAACTATAACGATTCATTTTTTTAGTGAACATAAAAATGCAGGGTCCCTTCCAAGTCAATTATTAACCTTCATTAATATATTTTTTTAAGTTTAAGTAGTTTTGATTAATAATTTTCAGTGGTCGTGTCTTACTGTTTAATGTTGTTTAATGTATTTGACAATATCTAATTTTATCCCACCTTAGGAGGCATTGTTGAGCACATTGGTCATTCCTCTAACAGTAACTGGAGGTAGAACTGTAAGCATCACAGGATGTTGCATTAACCCCTGTTATTAAGAGTGGTGACTATAACTTTGTTGATTGTGGTAATGGGTTGTCTCATTGTTGAACATCAATTTGCCAGATGGTTTTGATATCTGTTCATCATGATCAATTACACCTCATAGTATTAAGCATTTTGTTGTGCTATCTTAGAAATATAATTTTCTTTCTTCAAGTATGCATACAACATTGTGAAAAAGTATCATTAAGTCTACACATTTTTAATTACCCACAATCCTCTACAAACATAGGTACGTGGTGCTATTAACTATTCATAACTTGCAAAAACCTAATAATTCTATATCAGCACAAACACAGATGAATCAAGTGTTTTTACTCAAATATCAATACGTGTGAATACTACTTTATAATTTTAAGTAAAGGCATAAAACATCAAATCAAGAAAGAAAAACATATAAAAAACATTTGACTTTAAAATGTTAAATAAACTTCAAGAACTTTGGATTAGCAGAACACAAATATAGTTATAGTTACTCAATAACCTAATATTTGTTAACAGTACTCAAACATTAAGCAGTAAGAAATCTTATTGACATACAGTATGAGTTAGGACCACTTTTGTGATTTGAGTTCTACTGATCATTGGAGATGTGTGAGTAGACACTACTCAATTTCTTTAAGTTAGGCAATTACTTTTTACATTGCAGTTGTCAAAGCAGTTTGACCCGTTTCCAAGGAATGTAACAAACTTGACATGAAAAATGTGCAGCAGTATTCAACAGTGTTTTATAGGCTTGAGGCTGATAATGTAATTCCTCTCTAATGTATTTATGGCTAGGATTAATCATGTGATTTACACACAATGCTGTGTTAAGTGACCTTCACCATTAAAATAAACCCTTTCATGCTCAGTTAAAAGCACTGTCACTTTTATGAATGCCACTAAGAGACTCCCTTTAAAACTGTTTCCAAGAAAATATTATTTCATATGTATTGGATTGATTTTACGATTATTACACTGTTACTATAACCTCGCGTCAGGCTGTTGTCACTGCAGTACTGCAGCTCCCCATGTCTCTTCGACAGCAAACTAACAAATCAGGTTATACAGGCTCATCAAAACATCTCTAAAAGTCTGTCCACTTTGTCATGGCAGATATAAGAAGTATTAGATAATAGGTATATTATACTATACACACTATATGCACTACAAAATAAGTTGGTATTTTATTTATTTTGTATAAAACAAACCACAACACAAATATTCAATACAAATACAGTATTTACAGATTCAATACACAAAACAGTACATCTTTAAGACTTTTCACCGAAATTAACAGACATTTTTTCACCATAGTTTGTTATGAATGATTATTGTCCTGGAATATACAGCTATATACAAGTGTAAATAACGGATTTTATTTTCACAGTAAAACAGAAAAAACTGATATAGTTTTGCCCACCCAAGTGGAGAGTTTCTGTGTTGAGCTGGCAACGGGATAGGTGCCCTCATATCAACTATGGATCTTGTAAATCATCAATACAGCTATGAGCACAATGATTTAACAAAGACTAGAAACACAGTAGAGCATGACACTTGGTTAAAAACTTCCTGTCAAAAATGCTATATCACTTCAGAGATCCACCAACTGTCACAGAACAGCAGAGGTCAAATGGCAAAGATGGTGTAGCTTAAGGTTCAGAGGTCACGAAATAAAGAAATATTTTAGACTGTAGAGTCAGAGTGAAGTCTTTTGTTTCTGAACAGTGTCTGAGAAAGAGTAGGCAGGGCTTACAGTGGCCAGGAAATCCAGGCATGGCTCAAAGTGGGCAAGAGATCTGTTGGAGATAACTGGTCGTGCTGTTGTTCAGTGTGTTGTTCAGAGCCCAATGGTCGGTGTAAGAGACGAGATCTTCAGCCATTGGTAGGCCTGGGCTCAGTTCTGTGTATAACCGTAGCTCTATTTCCGACCCTATATGGAAAACAAAACAAAGCTGGTCAGTGATGCAAGAGAAGCACAGCTGAATGAAGTTACAGATTTCCTCTATGTTGTGCAATGTTGAGAGCAGCCTTGTTAGAGGATTTTGATGTAATGAAGAAAAACAACTGAAACTTAGGCTCCGGTGTAATCATTCAGTTCTTATCTCTGCCATCTGTTTACCTTACATGCATTATTATGTTTCACACCTTATAAATATGAGAAGGAAATTCTATTGACTGAAATACGTTCCTCAATCGTCTGACACATATACATTTTTTTTCTCAAATATGTTTCTAAATGCCCTTGGATTCCATCAGTTTTATTTTCCTGTTGTAGTCTTTCATTTTGACTAGCAAATGTTTCACAAAGACAATACATGCAGACATGATGAAACCCTGCCGTTGAACACTACAGTATAACAAACAGTCAGATTCCCTCTAGCATCATTTACCTGAGTTATCACTCCATTGGCTCTCTGGACTGTGGTTAGACTCTGCAGTGTTGTATGTCTCTACTGTAGCTACTTCATTGCTCAGGAACCCCTTGCTGTTTACACTGCCTGGCAGCTCCAATTGCTCCAATTGCTCCCAATGCTGTGCAATCTGAAAGAGCAAAACACAGGGGATGAGCCTGGTTGCATTTTTGCTTGGTTTAACTGTGTTAGAATTTGTTGTATTCAATGCAGAATACCTGGTAAACATGGGTATTCCTGATAATGAAAAAAGCACACTGAACATGTACTGGTAGAGACAAACTTACCTCAATAAGTGTTTCTTCGTTCAAATCTTCATAGTCTGTAAAGTTGAAGGAAAATTGACATGAGCATTGCGCAAACCTCAATTATATTTGCAGCCCACACTCACACACAGAGTTGAATCAAACCCAAGCATCCAGCAAGCTTAATCTTACCTGTGGAGTGATCCGGTGACACTTGGAAAGACGAGTAGTAGTTGATGCTGTCTGGTCCTATTTCCACAGAGGTGATAAAGTCTGGAACATCAGGGTCATTGACAGAGCCATCAAGATATGACGCTGCTGTGATGGTCTCCCCTAGGTTGTCTGAGCTGTCGACTTTGTTCTCCTGTATCTTTCTGTCCTCCTGCAGGTGTGTGTTGGTGTTGCGATCCTCGAGGCAGTGGGTTGCACTGTTGTCCATTTCCTCTGTCTTGATCTTTAACCCCTAGAGGAGGAAACAGCAAAACATTAAATAAGATTGTAATATTCATCTCTGTTGTCACTGGTCTGAATACAGCCAGCTAAATATACATGCACCGCTCTTTATTCAGCAGAGGGAAAACAGTACTACAAGTGATGATAAGGGGATTCCAAAGATTGTTGCAGTTAAAAAGTAATATAACCTTGTCATTTTTCTTTGCATCCTTTGCTTTTGACCTCTTGTTATTTGGCTTTGTGCTGACGCTCAGCATTTTGTAAACGCGCACCGCTCCTGACCCTCTGTTGATGCTCTTGTCTTTCACCTCCTTGATGTCAGGAAGGGAGTTCATTGCACAGCGGAAATTAGCCTTCCATGTCTTAGGGTCTGGTGTAGTCTCGCCTTGTATGAATTTCCCTGCATCAACAGACAAGTAATATCATTGTTATTACGATGCAGGAAGTAGATTGAAAAACCCTAAGGTGCTGAAGTGCATATTGTTCATCTAGCAAAAATCCATTATTATAAGAGGGGCTATTCCACACTAGGTAGTCTAAGTATGTGTAATTTGCTCACCTGTGTGCATGGCCCATTGCTTGAATAGACAGGCATCCTTGTTCAGGTCCCATCCATGACGTGCAGCATGCTTCCATGGGATGGAGAATATCTTCTTGTCCTGGACAAAATCACAAAGAAATGGGTTTCAAATTAGCGCCTCCTATCTCTCACCCCAGTGTCTCTCCTGTACACGCTTAGTTGTTATTTATTTTTTAATTTGTTTATTTAACCTTTATTTAACTAGGCAAGTCAGTTAAGAACAAATTCTTATTTACAATGACGAGTAGTCCTGTTCATGGATAATAGTACTAAATATGTTGTGTGACATCAATACCTCGACTGAGCTCTCTTTATACAATGACAGTGTCTTTGTAGATAAAGGAAAAATCCTTAGATGAGTTTGACGAGCAGGAAAGTCTTACCTTGTCCACCCACACCAATCCACTGATGGAGTTGGACTCAATCTTATCCTCCAGCCAAGGCCTCATTCTCATCCTAGACACAGGCATGGTTCCTGGGAGATCAAGGAGAAGAGATAAACTTAGTTTTAGGCACATGGCATTTGGGGTAGATTTACAAGCACGTCACTCCCACCCACTACCCTGCTCAGTTAGTGCAGATGTTTAGTGCGCTCAGTGAAGTTCATGACCAGGAAGTGTGATGTAGCTACTATGACCATTGCCAACAACTGGCAAATTACTGGAAATATGTGCAAATCAGTGAAAGACAGCAGTACTACTAGTATGTCCATCATGTGCATTTTAGGACTACATTGAAATTATTTTAAAGTGTTCTAATTAACTTATTCAAGCAGATGCACGGTTATACTATACAGTGGTATAAAGTACTTGAGTAAAAATACTTTAAAGTAGTACTTAAGTAGTTATTTTGGTGTATCTTTACTATTTATATATATTTTTTTGTTAACTTTTACTTTACTACATCTCTAAAGAAAATAATGTACTTTTTACTCCATACATTTTCTGTGTTTACATTTTGATCGCTTAGCAGCACAGGACATGTCTCTGATCTGGCGGACTCGCTAAACACGTTTGTAATGATGCGAATGAGTGTTGGAGTGGCTATTTATAAATACATAATAAAACAATATAATGGTGCCATCTGGTTTATAAGGAATTTGAAATGATTTATACTTGTACTTTTGATACTTAAGTATATTTAAAACCAAATACTTTTAGGCTTTTACTCAAGTAGTATTTCATTGGGTAACTCTTTACTTGGTAATTTTCTATTAAGGTCTCTACTTTTAGTCAAGTATGACCATTGGGTACTTTTTCCGCCACTGATGCTATATCGCTATTTATGTTGCATTCGAGGTTAAAGGGGGCGAGTTCTATAGCTCTTGAAAAGAACGAACAGACGTATTCAACCACGCACACTTTAATCGTGCACTGAACAAGCGCATGCATATTTTGACCAATCCATTACAGTGCCTCTAAATTAGTGTTGCGACCTTGACCCACTAAAACTTGCAACTTTATATTTTAACTAGAACTCTTGAAATGTCATAAATATACTACTGCAAAACTGCAACAAATTATAACTGCATTGTTCCATGTCTCGTTAAATTCACAAATGAGCGCATCGCGCACACCACTTTGCTTCTAGCCTCGTGTCAAGCGTAAATAAGATCTGTCAATGTGTGGGATATATGTGCCAAATGACAAAACACACGCTGCTGCACACATGGAAAACAAATCTCAGTCAATTGAATAGAAAATAGCATATACTATAAATTACAAGTATATCTGCTATAAATATGTACAAAGAGCACTAGCACAAACACAACGTTTCCACGTAGCCCAGTGCATGCAATAATAACATAAAATCACTTACAGCTACAATATGATGTCGCTTAATCCCGGTGATTTGTAATTGAGCCTAAAAGCAGGTATTTCCTTTTGTAAAGATGGAGCGGGAAGTTATTCCTCTGTGATTCCTTGTAACATTTATATCCACTCAGGTCTTCCTTTACAGTGTGTACAATCTACTGAAGGAAACTGGTTTTTATATAAAGTGGGTGGGATTTCCCCAATATAGTATCATGCACACCCTTCATTGGTGGGGGAGACAGTTTGGGCAGCAGTCCGCATCTGCGCTGAGGCAGAACTGCGCGTACAGGCGCGCTCAAACTTCAGGCAACATGATTTCCGAGAAATCATGCTGTTGTGAGAGATAAGGTGTGACGAGGAAGTCTTGAGCATAGCCAATAAACGAATATATTGCATGATCCTGCATGTAGCATGATCACGACGTATCAGTTTACAATATATTGGCTCAGTGAAGTAATCATTCCACATGAATTCCCGCCAATTGTCCTAAATAAATACACATAATTAGATAATAAGATTGCGCTATTGGGTGAGTGGCCTATGCATTTTCTGTTATCGATGCAGTTATGTCCCGCAAAGCATCAAACAGCCAAAATCCAGGCAAACCCTTCAGAATAAATTGTAGTCGAGACGCGCTTTTCCGGGAAATGGTGTAGTTATTCAAATCAACGACAGGGGCAGTCTTGACTCTCCAGTTGATACAGAGTTGTGTCAGACTCCAGTTCAGACTTCATGTTGCTGGCAACAGTGTGTTTCTTGTTTACGTAAGATAAACAAACAGGGGTGGACTGGCCACTCGTTAGCAAGGCCCACCCAATCAGATGTAGAAAAAAAGAATTCAAATGTATTTACAAATGTAAAAAATTACACTCTTTACTTGTCAGTGTTCCAAACGGGATAGTATTTGTCTTTTTACCTGAACATGCAAACACCATCAGATATAATTCAAAACAAGCAGTGCACTGGGTTAGTCAGATTTGATGAAATACAACAGATTACCTGGAATGATATTCACTATCACAGGATGGTTTTGACAAAAATAACTAACTGAAAGCCACCCCAACAAGCCACAAATATGACTGCAGTGAGGCATATGCCACTGAATGTTTCATTTGTTAATTTAGCAAACAAGATGTATCATAATCCAGTGCCATTTTCACAGTCAACACACCTACATTTTAGCTTTAGTTAGCTTTAAAATGCTAAATGTTCTCTCAGCCTCATGGCAAAATGTGTAGAATAACATGAGAGTTGCAATAAAACTGCACATTTTTCTCTGCCCCATGCCAAAATATGTAAAATTGCAGGTGGTTAGCTTCTTTGAGGGGACCACAGTATTTTAGCTAGCTAACATTAGCATTGCTAGCTATTTTTGATGAACTTCGCTAGCAATAGAAATATTTACATCTCTTGTCAATATGGCTACATCATAATATGGCAAAGATGTTTACGACAAATGATTTGCCTACTTTAGCAATGTCATCGGATTTCCATGCCACTCTAAGTTAGTGTAATTTAGACGAAACAAATATCACGAATATCCGGTCAAAAGTTTTAGAACAACTACTCATTCAAGGGTTTTTCTTTATTTTTACTATTTTCTACGTTGTGGAAAAATAGTGTAGACATCAAAACTATGAAATAACACATATGGAATCATATAGTAACCAAAAAAGTGTTAAATGAATCAAAATATATTTTAGATTTGAGATTTTTCAAATAGCCACCCTTTGCCTTGATGACAGCTTTGCACACTCTTGGCATTCTCTCAACCAGTTTCATGAGGTAATCACCTGGAATGCATTTCAATTAACAGGTGTGCCTTCTTAAAGTTTTGGAATTTCTTTCCTTAATGCATTTGATACATAAGATAGCCCTATTTGGTAAAAGACCAAAGTCCATATTATGGTAAGAACAGCTCAAATAAACAAAGAGAAACGACAGTCCATCATTTAAGACATGAAGGTCAGTCAATACGGAACATTTCAGGACGTTGAAAGTTTCTTCAAGTGCAGTCGCAAAAAAAACATCAAGCACTATGATGAACTGGCTCTCATGAGGACCGCAAAAGGAATGGAAGACCCTGCTGCAGAGGGTAAGTTCATTAGAGTTACCAGCTTCAGAATTGCAGCCCAAATAATTGCTTCACAGAGTTCAAGTAACAGACACATCTCAACATCAACTGTTCAGAGGAGACTGTGTGAATCAGGCCTTCATATTCAAATTGCTGTAAAGAAACAACTACTAAAGGACACCAATAATAAGAAAAGACTTGCTTGGGCCAAGAAGCAATGGACATTAGACCGGTGGAAATTGTCCTTTGATCTGGAGTCCAAATTGGAGATTTTTGCTTCCAACTGTGTCTTTGTGAGATGCGGTGTGGGTGAATGAATGATCTCTGCATGTGTGGTTCCCACCTTAAAGCATGGAGGAGGAGTTGTTATGGTGTGGCGGTGCTTTGCTGGTGACACTGTCTGATTGATCTAGAATTCAAGGCACACTTAACCAGCATGGCTACCACAGCATTCTGTAGCGATACGCCATCCCATCTGGTTTGTGGTTAGTGGGACTATCATTTGTCTTTCAACAGGACGATGACCCAAAACATACCTCCAGGCTGTGTAAGGGCTATTTGACCAAGAAGAAGAGTGATGGAGTGCTGTATCAGATGACCTGGCCTCCACAATCCCCCGACCCCAAACAATTTCAGATGGTTTGGGATGAGTCAGACCGCAGAGTTAAGGAAAAGCAGCCAACAAGTGGGAACTCCTTCAAGACTGTTGGAAAAGCATTCCAGGTGAAGCTGGTTGAGAGAATGCCAAGAGTGTGCAAAGCTGTCATCAATGCAAAGGGTGGCAATTTGAAGAATCTCAAATATAAAATACTTTGATTTGTTTAACATTTTTTGGGTTACTACATGATTCCATATGTGTTATGGATGTAGATGTACCATTTTCTACATTGTACAAATAAAGAAACTCACTTTGAGTATGAGCTCTAAAACTTGTGACCGTTAGTGTATGTCTAGAATGATTTATTTCAGCTTTTATTTCTTTCATCACATTCCCAGTGGGTCAAAAGTTTACATACACTCAATTTGTATTTGGTAGCATTGCCTTTAAATAGTTTAACTTGGGTCAAACGTTTCGGGAAGCCTTCCACAAGCTTCCCAAAATAAATTGGGTGAACGTTGGCCCATTCCTCCTGACAGAGCTGGTGTAACTTAGTCAGGTTTGTAGGCCTCCTTGCTTGCACATGCTTTTTCAGTTCTGCCCAGAAATGTTCTATAGGATTGAGGTCAGGGCTTTGTTATGGCCACTCCAATACCTTGACTTTGTTGTCCTTAAGCCATTTTGCTACAACTTTGAAAGTATGCTTGGGGTCATTGTCCATTTGGAAGACCCATTTGAGACCAAGCTTTAACTTCCTGACTGATGTCTTGAGATGTTTCTTCAATATATCCACATAATTTTCTTCCCTCATGATGCCATCTATTTTGTGAAGTCCACAAGTCCCTCCTGCAGCAAAACACCCCCACAACATGATGCTGCCACCCCCGTGCGTCACGGTTGGGATGGTGTTCTTTGGCTTGCAAGTATCCCCCTTTTTCTCCCAAACAGAACGATGGTCATTATGGCCAAAAAGTTATATTTTTGTTTCATCAGACGATTTCTCCAAAAAGTACAATCTTTGTCCCCATGTGCAGTTGCAAACCGTAGTCTGATGTTCTCATGGTGATTTTGGAGCAGTGGCTTCTTCTATGCTGAGCGGCCTTTCAGGTTATGTCGATATAGGACTCGTTTTACTGTGGATATAGATACTTTTGTACCTTTTTCATCCAGCATCTTCACAAGGTCCTTAGCTGTTTTTCTGGGATTGATTTGCACTTTTCGCACCAAAGTACATTCATCTCTAGGAGACAGAATGCCTCTCTTTCCTGGGTGGTATGTTGGCTGCGTGGTCCCATGGTGTTTATACTTGCATACTATTGTTTGTACAGATGAACGTGGTACCTTCAGGCGCTTGGAAATTGCTCCCAAAGATGAACCAGACTTGTGGAGGTCTACAATTTTATTTCTGAGGTCTTGGCTGATTTCTTTTGATTTTCCCATGATGTCAAGCAAAGAGGCACTGAGTTTGAAGGTAGGCCTTGAAATACATCCACAGGTACACCGCCAATTGACTCAAATGATGTCAATTAGCCAATCAGAAGCTTATAATGCCATGACATCATTTTCTGGAATTTTCCAAGCTGTTAAGGGCACTGTCAACTTAGTGTATGTAAACTTCTGACCAACTGGAATTGTGATACAGTGAATTATAAGTGAAATAATCTGTCTGTAAACAGTTGTTGACTTGTGTCATGCACAAAGTAGATGTCCTAACTGACTTGCCAGAACTATAGTTTGTTAACAATAAATTTGTGGAGTGGTTGAAAAGCGAGTTGTAATGACTCCAACCTAAGAGTATGTAAGCTTCCGAGTTCAACTGTATATATACAGTACCAGTCAAAAGTTTGGACACACCTACTCATTCCAGGGTTCTTTTTTAAAACTATTTTCTAGATTGTAGAATAATAGTGAAGACATCAACACATAAGGAATCACGTAGTAACCGAAAAATCTTAATCTATTTTATATTTGAGATTCTTCAAAGTAGCCACCCTTTTCCTTGATGACAGCTTTGCACACTCTTGGCATACTCTCAACCAGCTGCACCTGTAATGTTTTTACAACAGTCTTGAAGGAGTTCCCACATATGCTGAGCACTTGTTGGCAGCTTTTCCTTCACTCTGCGGTCTGACTTATCCAAAACCATCTCAATTGGGTTGAGGTTATGTGATTGTGGAGGCCAGGTCATCTGATGCAGCACTCCATCACTCTCCTTCTTGGTCAAATAGCCCTTACACAGCCTGGAGGTGTGATGGGTCATTGTCCTTTTTAAAAACAATTGATAGTCCCACTAAGCGCAAACCAGATGGGATGGCGTATCACTGCAGAATGCTGTGGTAGCCATGCTGTTTAAGTGTGCCTTGAATTCTAAATGAATCACCAACAGTGTAACCAGCAAAGCACCCCCACACCATCACACCTTCTCCTCCTCTATGCTTCACGGTGGGAACCACACATGCAGAGATCATCCGTTCACCTACTCTGTGTCTCACAAGGACATGGCAGTTGGAACCAAAAAATTGTCTTTCTTGGTGTCCTTTAGTGTTGGTTTCTTTGTAGCAATTTGACAATGAAGGCCTGATTCATGCAATCTCCTCTGAACAGTTGATGTTGAGATGTGTCTGTTACTTGAACTCTGTGAAACATTTATTTGGGCTGCAATTTCTGAGGCTGGTAACTCTAATGAACTTATCCTTTGTAGCAGAGGGAACTCTGGGTCTTCCTTTCCTGTGGCAGACCTCTTGAGAGCCAGTTTCATCATAGTGCTTGATGGTTTTTGCGACTGCACTTGAAGAAACTGTCAAAGTTCTTGAAATGTTCTGTATTGACTGACCTTCATGTTTTAAAGTATTGATGGATTGTTATTTCTCTTTGTTCTTGCCATAATATGGACATGGTCTTTTACCAAATAAGGCCCGTTAAACAGAGAACCCGTGCAAAACGCACGGAGGAACAAACAAAGTTCCGACACTCATACACTTTACGTAACTGTGAAAACAATCAACGGTCAATCCAACCAAGCACATAACAATAAAAGACTCATCCCGCACAAACTTAGGCAGGCAACAGGTTACAATTATACATACAGAAATTAACGCAAATGAAACGAGGTGTGAACAGGAACCAAAGACAAAACAAACAGAAAAGGAAAAAGGGATCGGTGATGGCTAGTAGACCGGCAACGCCGACCGCCGCCCGAACAGGGAGAGGAGCCACCTTCGGTAGAAGTCGTGACATGCACTACTTTATACCAGAGCCCTATAGACATTTGATCAAAAGTAGTGCACTACTTTCTCCCAGAGCCCTATGGACATTTGATCAAAAGTAGTGCACTATAAAGGAAATCGGGTACCATTTGGGATGCAAACAGTATTCATTCACCTGTGTGATCTGGTTGCCTGCCTTTGTTTAACATGTTTAAAGTGGCCATGTTTGTATTTTCTGCGGAGGGAGGAGAAGAAGCGTGTGGCTGGTGGCACGACAGAACATGACAGATGGGAGGTCCTGACCATGACCCACTTGATACCACAATAGGGCAATTACGTCTCCCTTCCATGGCTCCCTCCCCGGCTCCCTTAGGAGACTTCCTCCAAGAAGTTTCTAAGGTTGCTCATAATGTGTCCTCTCAAAACAAACAAAACAAAACATACAATGGGTACAATGAATGAATGAAATGTTATTTCCGTGTCAAATTGCCAATTGACAACCCATCCCTTATGGGATTAATTGACACATAAAAAAACATAAACATAAACATAAACAAACATTACAATAATTCCCTATGGTAATTAAATTATAATTATTCTTCCAGTGTTCTCTGCATTGCGCATCACATAAAGAGTGAAAAAATATATAGAATTATTATTTTTAAATAATATAATCAATACATGATAGCATATAAGGTTATCCAAACAATAATCACATCCCTAGAGCATGTGTAGGCTAGGCTAGGCCTACTCAAAATGGTGTCGAAATTAACCAGTTGTGTAAAATAGGCTACAGTATGGTGTGACACATAAACAAACATTACAATAATTCCCTATGGTAATTAAATGATAATTATTATTCCAGTGTTCTCTGCATTGTGCATCACATAAAGAGTGAAAACATATATAGAATTATTATTTTTAAATAATATAATCAATACATGATAGCATACAAGGTTATCCAAACAATAATCACATCCCTAGAGCATGTTTAGGCTAGGCCTACTCAAAATGGTGTCGAAATTAACCAGTTGTATAAAATAGGCTACAGTATGATCTATGTATGACAAGCCAAGAAGTAGAAATGTATCTCTGTGTGCGGTCCTATCAAATGGTCACGCACATTTGACGTTGCAGCAGCCGTAATACACGAAGAGTGTCGGACCAACGCGTCAAACTTGGTTTTCGTTAGCAGAGAGCCGGGAGAAACTCCAGGTGCCGCATTGGTTTAATGGACTTAATCTGCCAAACAATCATCTCCCACACTCTTCCCCCTAACCCTCCTCCATGCACTAATGACGCGTTCATGTGCAAGTTGAAACTAGGAAACTCTGAAATTTCAGACTTTCCGCGTTCAACCAGTTAGCAGGTCGGAGTTACTTAGTTCCGACTAGGACATGAACGTGCTAGCACACAACAAGCACAGAGCCACGCCTCACAGTTGTGTGATTCGCTAAAATTAAATGATGACGAATACTAGACTCAGTAGGTCACGCCTATAGAATTATATGGTCACTCCCACTAAAGAAAGATTTGAATGGTAGATATCCCAGGTTTACATGCCTGTGCGGAGGACAGGCTTTAGCCTTTTGGTGGCCCTAAACAAGATTTTGTTGCGGCCCCGCACCTTGCGTGCAAAACATTTTAGTGGCCCACCTCTTGTTGGTGGAGAGGAAAAAAAAGTACTTTAATTTCCTGCAAATTCTACACATGTTGCCTTGGGGCGTAGACTAAATGTTGCCGTTTTAAAGCAAGTTATCTGCAATTCTACACATTTTGCCATGAGTCAGAGGGAAAATGTTCTAATTGTACAACTCATTTCATGCCATGACTCTTGTTTTACCATGGGGCAGAGAGAACAAATTACAGTTTGACTGACATAGCAAGAGGAAAACTGCTGATGCAAAACCAAATGTATAAATTGCACCTTGTGTATTCTACTATTCTAACGCCTAACAGTAAATTGAGACCCGACTGAGTTAGGGGGTCGGGGCCCACTAACTGCGGGGGGCCCAAGCCGACCGCCTATGTCGCTTATGCCCAGGGCCGGCCATGGCTGTGGCAATTGCCTATAGATGAGGTTACATCAGCAGCAGCAGAAGGGATGGGCACTCCCCTTGCTGTGTAGGGTGAATTTTCAAGGTGATGTTAATTCAGGGGTAGTGTCATGTCACGTGACAAGTGTATCTCCAACCCATCTCACTCTTGGGGAATTGTGAATTAGCAAATTTACTGAAATGTACCTAGTAAACCCAACTCTAGAATCCGCTATGACTTGCATAGCCCACTGTAGCCTAGGCGATATACCTCCCGATAATAAAATGCCGATATGTAGGCTACATCTATTACAGGACAGAGACTACACAGAACTATTATCAAACATCATCATGAACATTATCTAAATCTAATCATGTACAAAAATCAAACATCAATTTGGTCTGTTAACGCGTTTATACACAGCACCCATGCTGCCTTGCATGTTGGTAAAATAAATGTATTCGTGTAGTGAATAAAAAAGAAAGAAAAGAAATAGCCCGCTATAACAGCCTACCGCTATAGTCACCCTTACAATTATCCCTGCATAACCTTGCTACTCGCGCATCTCCCCTCTGACGCAGGCTAAACCCTTTAATTTCAGTGGGTAGGCCGTTGCGAAGGGCAGCCTATAGACTACCTAGAGGTTATATAAAATATATAGTCCAGGAGGATTTGTATTCGTTCATATTTGAGGAGGCATTTTTCTTATCTTCTCGTGTGCACCTATACTCATTTATGCTCTCCAAGGCAAATAGGCTCCTGTAACCGGTTGGACGTTGCACGCTGTATTGACTGGCTCGCAGTAGCCCAGTATTACTCGTTGGTTCTCATAATCTCCCAGATTGCCGGCTTGTACTGCAGTCGATGCTGCAGTTGTAGGCTCTTGCACCGGGCTGTGTGCTGCGACAGCAGACTCAATGAGAAAGGAATGCTTGCCTTCGTTCTGATCTCTGGGTCTATCTGGATTATATTAGGTGAGTTTCATATATTTTCATTCATTATGTTCACCATAGAATAGCAGGTGCCATGTATTGCATGTAAATTATTTTTACGGGTGCAGTTTCCATATTTAGAATAGCCTATAGAGTGGCCTGCATGATATGAATACATTTTCTGGATACAGTTATTCGCGTCCGGCCTACGAGGAATGCCTCTTGGAAAGGTTATCTTTATGTGCTTACCTGCCGTTCTGACAGGGTGTGCACCACTATAACGTAACCTATTTGATGAACTACTCTTAATAATAGGCAACACCAGTTTTTTGGACATCTTCACAGAACAACGATTTTATTCTAATCCGGCTTTGCAATTACAGGCATATGGCATGACATGGGCAAGATCATAGCATACCATAACGCCAAAATTCTACGCATACGACAAATGGGTCGGTACATTTTTTTCTTCACTTAGGCCTAGATATTATTTTGTGTTTTAATGAATTATACATATTTACGGTAGCCTATTCTGTATACGAAGTTATTCCACATGACATGCTTCAAAATGAAAAAGTATTGTCGGCAGGCTAAGGTAATGTGCAATAAATAGCCTACTATAGGGTACGCTATCTCTGCGTAATGAAAACCACCTAGCAACTGCATGTTGCCTATCAGTGACTCAATGACTGATACTAGCATGCATCGTTGTAAATGTAAGCAATTATCAGACAGTCAGACAGATATAAATAGAACAAAATATTGTATATTTTGCAAGCCATAATTGAATGTAGGATATGTCTTTATTGCGACGTGGCACAGTGGTTGCCGATGAATGTTTGCTTCTAAATCTACCCCTGCCATAGTGTGACGTGCACCTTCACGCGCTGAAGCGGTCTTGTCTGATTGGAAGGAGCTGTTCAATGGTGAGGGTCCTGAAACACTGCATCCAGTCCGAGCATATTTAGCACTCTCTGGAGTAACGGTCTGTAAAACAGTTTTATTCCGCCAGTCAGGGGCATGGGGTAAAATGTGACCATTTTAAAATACATTTGGGCATATACTCAACATATCAGCATGTTTGATCTATAGTAACCTCGTGCCCAAAATATAAAGTAGACAAGCCTAAGGCCAGTACTTCTGTTGCGTTCTCAACGTTTACTTTACAGCCATTGTACGCTGTCAAATGCTACTCCTCGTCATGCATAATGCATTGTTTTAACATCTGAGGTACTACACAGGTAAACCTATTCTTTTTCCCCTCTCAATAATTTACAGGACAAGACACATGCTCCACTCATCACAGACTGAGAAAGCATATGTGCGTCTCAGTTGAAACGTTTTGCCAAAATTCTGTATTTTCTGAACATTGTAGGCTGCATTTCTCAATTAGCTTACCTTTTAAGTCATCATGAAACCTTTCTAGGCTGTATGAAGTAATATTACAGGCCTACCAGTGGTAGTTAAGTGTTGTCTATGTAATTTAGGAACATTGCAATCAAAGTGTACATAATATCAAGCTCTGTACAGTAGGCTATGCTACTACTATATACATGAGGTGTTCATTTACATTATGTTATGTCAGACCTATAATACGGGTATGACCAAACATTTATTTGTACTGCTCTAATTCCATTGGTAAACAGTTTATAATAGCAATAAGGCACCTCAGGGGTTTATGGTATATTGCCAATATACCACGTCTAAGGGCTGTTTCTAGGCATTCTGCGTTGCATTGTGCCTAAGAACAGCCTTTAGCTGTGGTATATACCACACACTCCCAGGCCTTATTGCTTAATTAACAGGTTCATATTCATATTTATGTAACCTCATAAAAATCCATCACATATATTGGACTACATTGACCAAACGGAAAGTACTGAACAAGGGTTACGTCCTCTCCTGATTCATCACATGCTTTACTGGGTTTCATTAGATCACTCTTAAAAAGCATTGCCTGACATCCCCTTCCTACAGAAAATCACACATGTCGTTTTACAGACTGTATACTACAGTACTGAGTACATGCACACATCTACAGACAAACGCACCCACATACAAACAAACTCCTGCTTGTTTGTATGTGTGTGCGTTTGTCTGTAGATGTGTGCATGTACTCAGTACTATAGTATACAGTTTGTAAAACGACATGTGTGATTTTCTGTAGGAAGGGAGGCACTCTGGGTTTAGGGAGTGGGAGGGAGGATGGGGGAGAGAGCGAGAGTAGCTGCAGCGTCTGCTCAGGGTGGTGTGATACGGTGGCCAACCAGGCACAAACTAGGCCAAACGCGTTTCTCCTTTACCCCCTCGCAGTCCTCGCTGAGTGTAATCATAGGTTTGTAGAAGTCAATTGGGAAATCTGATACAGTCAGATGCGTTTCAGCACTCCTTTAAGTGTACACCACGAGAAGCTAGTGTGCCCTGTTCCCTTATTAGTGCTGCTGCTTTTCCTCCTCGTGTGGCATGGAAGGTGTGGATGTGCGCAGCATGCATACAATGGGCTTAAAGTGGTTGTGAACCTGCAGAGGTGACACTGTGGTAGGGAGGAAGGGAGAGAGTGAGCGAGAGAGAGGGGGAGGGAGGAAGGAAGGAAGGAAGGGAGAGAGAGGGGGGAGGAAGGGAGGGAGGGAGAGAGAGAGAGGGGGAGGGAGGGAGGAAGGAAGGGAGGGAGAGAGAGGGGGGAGGAAGGGAGGGAGGGAGGGAGGGAGAGAGAAAGAGCTAACAGGCCTTAATCTCATGGCAGCAGAGGCTTATTGCTGGGTACTCTCTGCAGATGGGGAGAGGGGGCGGGACTCAGGCCAAGTGTGCATGGTGTGTTCCTCCCCCTTGATTTAAGCCTCTGAGGTCAACCCTACACCTTCCATTCACAACCCTTGAGCTACCGGTAGGGTGCATGAACAGTAACCAAAGATACAGTGGGCCTAGCTACATTTCTTTTGTTTATTTAGTGAGTAAATATATTTCTTAAAACTGCTTTGTAGGTTAAGGGCATGTAAGTAAGCATTTTACAGTAAGGTGTACAACATACCTGTTGTATTCGGCGCATGTGACAAATAAAAATTGATTTCAAAAGGAAAGAAACAGTACATGTATGGAAAATTAACTAAGTGGACTCTACACAGTAAAACCGGATAAGTTCTGGCTACTCAAAGTTTTGAGGAAACCAATTACCTAAAAAAAATGTGTTAAACTTAAATAGCTGAATTGAGTAGTACTAATTTGATATGAGTAATACTAATAAAAAAAATTGTAAGATATTGGAGCCAGGCCTCCAATAATTTCCCAGTATCCCTTTCGATTGAATTGTGGAATTACCACCCATGAGTGTATTTTTTTGTGACAGAGACATGGTTGTTAAATTCATTGAATTTCAGTTATGTGGCCTTCACCAAGTGAGCTCCTAGGCAAATGTTATCGATATAATTGAAGCATTACATATATCATAAGGCCTTATACAGTCGACTGAAACTCATAGTTTACAGCCCACATCAGGCCTGTAAGTAGGATTCAAAATTCCACCAACTTTCCCAAAAACATTTCCAGTAATTTTCCAACCAGGATTTCTGAAAAACCTGGAAAATCTACCAACATTTTGCATCCCTAACTGTAAATCCCATTATGCTGGCTTCAAAGTGATTCCTATTGGATTTGTTAGGCTTTCCAAGAGTTTAAATTTGTATTCACCCACAACCTGCATTGATGACTGCCAGGGTTAAGAACCTGTTGTGACTAGGGGGCAGTATTTTCATTTTTTGAAAAATAACGTACTCAAAGTAAACGGGATATTTTGTTAGGACAAGATGCTAGAATATGCATATAATTGACAGCTTAGGATAGAAAACACTCTAAAGTTTCCAAAACTGTAAAAATATTTTCTGTGAGTATAACAGAACTGATATTGCAGGCGAAAGCCTGAGAAAAATCCAATCCGGAAGTGCCTCATGTTTTGAAAGCTCTGCGTTCCAATGCGTCCCTATTGAGCAGTGAATGGGCTATCAACCAGATTACTTTTTTCTACGTATTCCCCAAGGTGTCTACAGCATTGTGACGTAGTTTTACGCATTTATGTTGAAGAATACCCGTAAGTGGCTACATTGTGTATGTCACGTTCTGACCTTTATTTCCTTTGTTTTGTCATTATTTAGTATGGTCAGGGCGTGAGTTGGGGTGGGCAGTCTATGTTTGTTTTTCTATGATTTTGGGATTTCTATGTTTCGGCCTAGTATGGTTCTCAATCAGAGGCAGGTGTCATTAGTTGTCTCTGATTGAGAATCATACTTAGGTAGCCTGGGTTTCACTGTTTGTTGGTGGGTGTTTGTTTCCGTGTCTGTGTTTTTCACCACACGGTACTGTTTTGGTTTTCGTTCGTTCCACGTTTATTGCTTTTGTATTCAGGTGTTCATGTGTACTATTTCTTATTAAAAGAACCATGGACACTTACCACGCCGCATATTGGTCCTCCGATCCTTCTCGCCTCTCCTCTTCAGAAGAAGAGGAGGAAAACCTTTACAGTGTAAGTGGTCACCTGATGGCTCTCAGAGTGATTCTCGCCTAAAATACAGAGGTAGCCATTTTTCCAATCGGTCCTACTGAAAAACCAATTGTTCCGGTTAATATATTATCGAATAGATATTCGAAAAACACCTTGAAGATTGATTATAAACAACATTTGCCATGTTTCTGTCAACATTATGGAGCTAATTTGGAATATTTTTCGGTGTTTTCGTCACCGTAATTTCCGTTCGATTTCTCAGCCAAACGTGAAGAACAAACGGAGCTATTTCGCCTACAAAAATATTTTTTTGGGAAAAAATGAACATTGGCTATCTAACTGGGAGTCTCGTGAGTGAAAACATCCGAAGCTCATCAAAGGTAAACGATTTAATTTGATTGCTTTTCTGATTTTCGTGACCAAGTTACCTGCTGCTAGCTGGACATAATGCTATGCTAGGCTATCGATAAACTTACACAAATGCTTGTCTTGCTTTGGCTGTAAAGCATATTTTTGAAAATCTGAGATGACAGGGTGATTAACAAAAGGCTAAGCTGTGTCTCAGTATATTTCACTTGTGATTTTCATGAATAGGAATATTTTCTAGTAATATTTATGTCTGTTGCGTTATTCTAATTAGTGTCAGTCGATGATTACGCTCCCGGATCCGGGATGGGGAGTATCTAACTTAGAACAGTGGGAGGAAACTACCTAAGCCATTTAAACTAGAACAACCATTTCAGTAACGGGTGCAAAAATTTAGTGATTGGATTAGTTTAGAAAAAATATATTTATCTTTGTGTAGCATAACATTTATTCAATCAATCACGCCATGTACATGCAGAAACACAGATATCAAAAACATGTATTTTTTAAATCTACCTGCAGTAGAGCATGCTTGGAAAAAAGTTAATTTGTTATCATATCTTTAAAAAAAATTGTTGGTGTGACTTCTCGTTTAGTTTTGAGTCAGTACCACATACACATTTTAAGTAATAATGACTTTTAATTGATTTTGAGTGCAACTTACTATAAGTATTTTAATAAAAATGACTAGGGGTTTACAGTGTATCTGCTGCCTTAGGGTGGGAATTAAATAAAGGAAACTAATGTATATCTCGCTGTCTGTGTACCCCTCCAGCCACAGAGATCTTGAGCTCAGTGTCCCGAATAACACAAATAAGGCTGGGTAAGGCGACTTCTGTGATTGGTCCATCTGATCAAGGTCGTTATTGTTGAGGATGATGCTGAGCAGCTCTTCAGCTGCCCTGTACCCAGTACAGTAGTACTCTTCCTGGGCTAAATATATCTGGCTTTGACCTGTGAGTGATCCTCCAGTAGCTTAGTGTAAGGCTGGGTTACTATAGGACAAAGTGCAGAGAACAGACATTCCCTATTGGATGAGAGGATAGGCTAACCCTCTAACCCTGATACAGATACACTCCGGCGATAGTCTAATGACGATGATGGGCTGCCATCATTAAGGGGAAGGGTCTTCAACTGTTAGCCCCTTGTTTACATCCAAGCTTTCTTACTCTCCAACTGGGGGACTTGACTTCCTCAAAGGTTGATTGGGTATTTTACTTTTGTATCCTACCTGGACAACGTTTAGCCTGGCCTAGTCTCAGGTTGATATGGCTCCTCAGATAGCCTCTACCGGTCACAACGGGACAGGTATCGTAGCCTCACACAGGTTATGTTGTGTTACCACTTAGTGCTCGGAAGGCATCCATCAACTCTGGGGTGGAGCAGACTGGGACACATCACATTATGCTACCCTGTTTCAGTGGAAAGGTTCAGTCAACAGTTAGATGAAAATCTTTCTCTAATATACTATTAGGCCTATAAAGTCTCTCACCAAGATTTTGTGAATGCTTTCCATTGCATACGCATTGTTACAGGGATGCTACAATGTGATGACTAATGTTGTGACTTTACATGACATTGTAACAAGGACATAAGTAGACATGTAGTGACATCATCAATCCATATTCCTGTGATTAATTCTGGCCTGTTTGTCTGTGGTGTTTCGTGTTCAGTATGTTACTGAACTCAATGGCCATTGAAACAACTGCTAAACAAGCACTGAACAGCAGGTTGACTGGTGTTTGTGTTGAGGTGGGTAGACTTCCCCAGACCAGAGCCTTTAATGGCTCTACCTTGAAATCAATAGCCTCAATAGTGTCAGCTAGTTTGGTGTAATTAGAATGAATAATACATTGACACACAGACAATGAAGCACAATGTGATCTCCTGAGATGGACCAGGATGCCCGTGTTGTTCAATCATGTACCCATTCTTCAGGCTAGCGTGTTCGATTCAACTAGCCCAGGACTAGCCTATATCTACACGTACCTTTGCAGTAGAGTTTGACATTTCCCTCTGCTCTATTGTTACCACAGATGCTAAGCTATGTACTGTAAGCTTTGCAGAGCAACAGGAAGGGAGCGTATGGCATGTGTGTCTCTGATTGCCCATTCAATGAAAGCAAATGTGTGACCTACTGTGTATTCCCTTTATGCTTCCCATGTTCTTCCCCCTCTGCCACGTTACTCACACCTCACATCCTGCCAGCCACCGCCTGTGGTCCTGCTGCCACATGTAGCCTACAGCTAACACGCACGCAAGCACGCACATGTTGACTTTCATTCATATCCCCCAGGCTACTACAGAGCATCTCCTCCGCCACACACGTTGACAGTAGCACACACAATCTCATGCATTCACATGCACAACATGCAGTCATGTGCACAGTCTCGCTCACTCGCCTGGTATCAGCAGGCATCCCCTCTCCCTCGGCGACAGTGTGGCCAGGCAGGCTCATCGGGGACGGTTGTAACCCAGAAATCACACCAGCATGTATGAACTCAGAGTGTGTTCCAAATGGCACCCTATATCCTATATAGTTCACTACTTTTGAACAGAGCCCTATAGGCCCTGGTCAAAAGTGGTGGGAAATGAAAGGGAACAGGATGCCATTTGGGACCAGGAGGAGTCTCCCTGCCAGGGTCTGTATAGCTGTGTCACTGGTTAATGTAGCAAAGGAGCAATATATACAGTTCACCCCATAATGAGAAAACATTATTATTATTTTTTTTTGCAGATGTATTAAAAATAAATAACTGATATAACATTAACATAAGTATTCAGACCCTTTACTCAGTACTTTGCTAAAGCACCTTTGGCAGCGATTACAGCCTTGAGACTTCTTGGGTATGACGCTACAAGCTTGGCACGCCTGTGTTTGGGGAGTTTCTCCCATTCTTCTCTGCAAATCCTCTCAAGCTCTGTCAGGTTGGATGGGGAGCATCACTGCACAGCTATTTTCAGGTCTCTCCAGAGATGTTTGATCGGGTTCAAGTCTGTGCTCTGGTTGGCCACTCAAGGACATTCAGAGACTTGTCCTGAGCTCTCTGGAGCAGGTTTTCATCAATGATCTCTCTGTACTTTGCTCCGTTTATCTTCCCCTCGATCCTGACTAGTCTCCAAGTCCCTGCCGCTGAATAACATCCCCACAGCGTGATGCTGCCACCACCATGCTGCACCGTAGGGATGGTGCCAGGTCTCCTCCAGATGTGACGCTTGGCATTCATGCCAAAGAGTACAATCTTGGTTTCATCAGACCAGAGAATCTTGTTTCTCATGGTCTGAGAGTCCATTAGGTGCCTTTTCGCAAACTCCAAGCGGGCTGTCATGTGCCTTTTACTGAGGAGTGGCTTCTGTCTGGCCACTCCACTATAAAGGCCTTATTGGTGGAGTGCTGCAGAGATGGTTGTTCTTCTGGAAGGTTCTCCCATCTCCACAGAGGAACTCTGGAGCTTTTTCAGAGCGACCATTGGGTTCTTGGTTACCTCCTTGACCAAGGTCCTTCTCCCCTGATTGCTGAGTTTAGCCGGGCGGCTAACTCTAGGACGAGTCTTGATGGTTCCAAACTTCTTCCATTTAAGAATGATGGAGGCAACTGTGTTCTTGGACATTCAATGCTGCAGATTTTTTGGTGCCTTACCAAGATCTGTGCAATCCTGTCTCGGAGCTCTATGGACAATTCCTTTGACCTCATGGCTTGGTTTTTGCTCTGACGTGCACTGTCAACTGTGGGTGCCTTTTCAAATAATGCCCAATAATTTAAATTTACTACGGGTGGACTCCAATCAAGTTTTAGAAACATCTCAAGGATGATACATTTAAACAGGATGCACCTGAGCTCAATTTTGAGTTTCATAGCAAAGGGTCTGAATACTTATGCCAGTGTGATATTTCTGGTGTCTTTTGAGAGAAAAATGTCTGAAAACCTGTTTTCACTTTGTCATTATGGGATATTGTGTGTAGAATTAATTTAATCCATTTTAGAATAAGGCTGTAATGTAGCAAAATGTAGAAAAAAATCAGTGGTTCTGGATACTTTCCCAAGGTACAGTATTAAAACAAGACTGATGTTTTCCTCTATAACAACACAACTTAACCCCAATGGGCCTCGACAGACACTCTGGACAAGGAAGCTGTGGCTAGGTCACATGACACCATCATCCCGCTGTGGCAATAGATTCACACATCATGTTTTAGATCTGTTTGACTTTTACATGCTCTCTTGGCAGGGTAGCCATATGTAAATAATGTGTATCAATGGACTGTGTGTGTGTGTGTGTGTGTGTGTGTGTGATGGCCGGTGTAGCTCTGCTCTTTGATCTCTCTGGCAGTGTAATTCACCCTCATCAAGACTGAAAAAGGCTGAGATGGATATCGGACAGACGCCGCTGTCTGCCACTTCTGGGTGTCAACGTCTGGTCTAATGGACAGCAACAACCTTAGCTACTGAACTTCTAGGCCTAAGCTTATATGATAATAATACTCTGAAACAAGGAAGGCGAGGATGATAAAGCCATAGAAATAAGAATGAATAGAATGGACTTGGAAGCTCAAACCCTGGCAAATGACTTGAATGGAGACGCCTTTTCTATTCATTCTTATTTCTATGAGTATAGCAGTGTGGAAATCAGTTTGTGTAAAGCATTGTTTTCCAAACTTTTTATAGTCCCGTACCCCTTCAAACATTCAACATCCAGCTGAGTACCCCCTCTAGCACCAGGGTCAGCGCAATCTCAAATGTTGTTTTTTCGCCATCGTTGTAAGCCTGCCACAAACACTATACTACACATTTCTTAAACATAAGAATGAGTGTGAGTTTTTGTTACAACCCGGCTCGTGGGAAGTGGGTTGTTATTTCGCTGAACACTAGGTCCCTAACCCTAACCATTCATTTGATTTTTTTCAGCGAAATAGTATTTGAAAATGTGAAGAATTTGTGTATTTTTTAAATACATGTTTTTTTTTTATGTTTGCAAATCACATTTTTATTTGGCAGACCCCTGACGGCATTGCTCGTAAAGCAAACCTTTGTACCAGGCATCGTATATCATTATGAGCAGTAATAGTATTACCGTCATTACTTATTATTGTAACCTTTCTGTAACTTTCCCAGAGAGGGTACTGATAGGGTCATACACCTCATGACCAAAAATAAGTGGACACCTGCTTGTTGAACATCTCATTCCAAAATCATGGTCATTAATATGGAGTTGGTTCCCCTTTTGCTTCTATAACAGCTTCTGCCCTTCTGGGAAGGCTTTACACCAGATTTTTACATTTTTAATTTGACCTTTATTTATACAGGTTTTTCTCATTGAGATAACATCTCTTTTCCAAGAGAGACCTGGTCCAATAGCAGCAGGGGGAACAACGTTTCAGACACAACTTACATACACTAACACAACATTAAACAAAACTTACATACACTAACACAACATTAAACAAAACTATAAAAACACACATACAGTACAACTAAAACATTTTACATCTTGACTAAAAACAGCTGGCCCAAAAACATTTACACTCTTCTATGATATACAGTGCCTTGCGAAAGTATTCGGCCCCCTTGAACTTTGCGACCTTTTGCCACATTTCAGGCTTCAAACATAAAGATATAAAACTGTATTTTTTTGTGAAGAATCAACAACAAGTGGGACACAATCATGAAGTGGAACGACATTTATTGGATATTTCAAACTTTTTTAACAAATCAAAAACTGAAAAATTGGGTGTGCAAAATTATTCAGCCCCCTTAAGTTAATACTTTGTAGCGCCACCTTTTGCTGCGATTACAGCTGTAAGTCGCTTGGGGTATGTCTCTATCAGTTTTGCACATCGAGAGACTGAAATTTTTTCCCATTCCTCCTTGCAAAACAGCTCGAGCTCAGTGAGGTTGGATGGAGAGCATTTGTGAACAGCAGTTTTCAGTTCTTTCCACAGATTCTCGATTGGATTCAGGTCTGGACTTTGACTTGGCCATTCTAACACCTGGATATGTTTATTTTTGAACCATTCCATTGTAGATTTTGCTTTATGTTTTGGATCATTGTCTTGTTGGAAGACAAATCTGCGTCCCAGTCTCAGGTCTTTTGCAGACTCCATCAGGTTTTCTTCCAGAATGGTCCTGTATTTGGCTCCATCCATCTTCCCATCAATTTTAACCATCTTCCCTGTCCCTGCTGAAGAAAAGCAGGCCCAAACCATGATGCTGCCACCACCATGTTTGACAGTGGGGATGGTGTTATTCAGCTGTGTTGCTTTTACGCCCAACATAACATTTTGCATTGTTGCCAAAAAGTTCCATTTTGGTTTCATCTGACCAGAGCACCTTCTTCCACATGTTTGGTGTGTCTCCCAGGTGGCTTGTGGCAAACTTAAAACGACACTTTTTATGGATATCTTTAAGAAATGGCTTTCTTCTTGCCACTCTTCCATAAAGGCCAGATTTGTGCAATATACGACTGATTGTTGTCCTATGGACAGAGTCTCCCACCTCAGCTGTAGATCTCTGCAGTTCATCCAGAGTGATCATGGGCCTCTTGGCTGCATCTCTGATCAGTCTTCTCCTTGTATGAGCTGAAAGTTTAGAGGGACGGCCAGGTCTTGGTAGATTTGCAGTGGTCTGATACTCCTTCCATTTCAATATTATCGCTTGCACAGTGCTCCTTGGGATGTTTAAAGCTTGGGAAATCTTTTTGTATCCAAATCCGGCTTTAAACTTCTTCACAACAGTATCTCGGACCTGCCTGGTGTGTTCCTTGTTCTTCATGATGCTCTCTGCGCTTTTAACGGACCTCTGAGACTATCACAGTGCAGGTGCATTTATACGGAGACTTGATTACACACAGGTGGATTGTATTTATCATCATTAGTCATTTAGGTCAACATTGGATCATTCAGAGATCCTCACTGAACTTCTGGAGAGAGTTTGCTGCACTGAAAGTAAAGGGGCTGAATAATTTTGCACGCCCAATTTTTCAGTTTTTGATTTGTTAAAAAAGTTTGAAATATCCAATAAATGTCGTTCCACTTCATGATTGTGTCCCACTTGTTGTTGATTCTTCACAAAAAAATACAGTTTTATATCTTTATGTTTGAAGCCTGAAATGTGGCAAAAGGTCGCAAAGTTCAAGGGGGCCGAATACTTTCGCAAGGCACTGTATACATCGATCAAGTGTTTAAACTCCACCAATGGAACTACAGTAGATCATACAATTTTTAAATGTTCAGGAGAGAATTCCAGGACCACGGAGCTAAGTTACTAAAACTATTTCTACCATGACCTGTTCTAATTTTTGGTACTGTTAGAAGCAAATGAGAATGGGACCGTAATTGATATTTATTTACCAACCTGACTAAAAAAGAACAGAGATAAAATGGCATTTGACCCAATATGGCCTTATAAATCAGTGTATACCACCAGTGTTTAAGCCTACACAAGGTCAATGACAACCAGCCAACAGCGCTGTAGAGATCACAATGATGTGTTAGACATTTTTGATTTGTAATGATCCTGAGGGCTGCATGCTATACTGAATCAAGTGCTCTCAGGGTAGTGGTTGAGGCCTGCATATATATAACATCACTAAAATATAAAACCGCCAGTAATGTACATCGTCCCCGCTCCTTCCTGGCCTCAAAAGAAAAACAAGCCTTATGCCGGTAATAAAAACCTATTTTCAGCTTGAGCTTCCTTATCAAGTTCTCTACATGCTCAGTGAAGCTCAGCTTATCATCAACCCACACGCCCAAATATCGGTACACTTTAACTTGCTCCATAGTATGTCCAGCTAATGGAGCAATGACATGATTATTAACATGCCTGGCATTTGAAAATACCATGCATTTTGTTTTACCCGAATTGACAACCAGCTTTAAATCATGCAGATTCTGTTGTATGATGCTAAATGCTCTTTGGGCATTTTCAAAAGCTAAAGATAAACTACTACCACTTGAATAAAGAACAGTATCATCTGCATAAAAATTAACATCTGCTGTTTCAATAAGATCCCCAATGTTGTTGATATACAAAATGAACAACAGTGGGCCCAAAATAGAACCTTGCGGAACACCTGAGCACAATTCTATGGACTCTGGATTTACAACCATATGCCATTATACATTGTGTACAATTTGCTAGGTAATTTATAAACCAATCTAGAGCATGACCAGTAATTCCACAACATTTTAACCTTTGCACTAACACAGCATGGTCCACGGTGTCAAAAGCCTTCGACAAATCAATAAAGACAGACACACAATGTAACTTCTTATCAAAAGCACATGTTGGAACATTGCTGCTGTGACTTGCTTCCATTCAGCCACAGGAGCATTAGTGAGGCACTGATGTTGGACGATTAGGCCTGGCTTGCAGTCGGCGTTCCAATTCATCCCAAAGATGTTCAATGGGGTTGAGGTCAGGGCTCTGTGCTGACCAGTCAAGTTCTTCCACACCGATCTCGACAAACCGTTTCTGCATGGACTTCGTTTTGTGCACGGGGGAATTGTCATGCTGAAACAGGAAAGGCCCTTCCCCAAACTGTTGCCACAAAGTTGTAAGCACAGAAATGTCTAGAATGTCATTGTATGCTGTAGTGTAAATATTTCCCTTCACTGGAACTAAGGGGCCTTGCTCGAACTATGAAAACCAGTCCCAGACTGTTATTCCTCCTCCATCAAACTTTACAGTTGGCACTATGCATTGGGGCAGGTATCGTTCCCCTGGCATCCACCAAACCTAGATTAGCCCATCGGATTACCAGATGGTGAAGCGTGATTCATCACTCCAGAGAACGTGTTTCCACTGCTCCAGTCCAATGGCGGTGAGCTTTGCACCACTCCAGCCAACGCTTGGCATTGCATATGGTGATCTTACGCTTGTGTGCGGCCATGTAAACCCATTTCATGAAACTCCTGAAGAACAGTTCTTGTGCTGACGTTGCTTCCAAAGGCATTTTGGAACTCAGTAGTGAGTGTTGCAACCGAGGACATGCGATTTTTACGTGCTTCAGCACTCGGCGGTCCCGTTCTGTGAGCATGTATGGCCTACCACTTCACGGCTGAGCCGGTGTTGCTCCTAGACGTTTCCACTTCACAATAACAGCACATACAGTTGACGAATTGACTTGTTGGAAAGGTGGCATCCTATGACGGTGCCACGTTGAATGTCACTGAGCTCTTCAGTAAGGCCATTCTACTACCAATGTTTGTCTATGGAGATTGCAAGGCTGTGTGCTCGATTTTATACACCTGCCAGCACCGGGTGTGGCTGAAATGACCGAATCCACTAATTTAAAGAGGTGTCCACATACTTGTGTGTGTGTGTATATATAGTGTGTACTGTAGTTAAAAACACTCATACTTGTCAGTTTTGACAGAAGAGGAAGTGTGGCCTGTTCTCTTTTGGTAGATGAAGGGTTTCACACGGTGGCTGCTGTAACTGTCATTGCTGCGGTCTATTTCTGCTGCATAGTGAACCAAGAACAACAAGGAAATGAATCTGATTGGCAGTGCGGTGTTGTTATGTGTGACTCGCACCACTAAGGACGGGAGAAAGAAATTCAGCATTTAAACCGTCCACCAACCTGCCACACTGAATAAAGTATATTATACATCATGGGCTGGGCTTCATGCTTGATTGTATAGTTTTGTACTGTATTTGTATTCGGCTTTTCTAAGTTTATCTCTGACTTCTAAAGCTGTATGGTACAATACATACTTTATATAGTAAAGATCTACTGTGTTGTGGGATCAAGCTAAAGCCTTATTCTGTAAGTCATAACCCTGCATCTCCCCCTCTCTTTCCCTCCCCCTCCTCCCTCCCCCTCTCTATCTTCTCCTCTCTTTCTGCCCCCCTCTCTTCCCTTCTCTATCTCTCTCCCCCCTCCTGCTATCCCACTCCAGAGCTGAGTTCCACCCTGATGGAGAGGATACAGACCCAGGAGCTGCAGAGCAGTCTACAGCTGCCAGAGCTGGATGAGTTAAACCAGTTCTTCCGCTCCCTGCCCATCTCCACACTGGTGGGCATCGGTGCCCTGACCGCCGTGCTGGCCTACTGGCTGGCCACACGGCCACGTGCCATCTCTCCTCCCTGCAATCTCCAACACCAGTCTGAAGAAGTGGCGGTAAGCCAACGAATCACGATACAATACTCCACCTAGATCTGTATTCGCAACATGTCTCAGAAAAGCAGTGCTGATCTAGGATCTGTTTAGTCTTTTAGATCAAAATGAATAATACAGGGTGTACCTGATCCTAGAACAGCACTTTCTGAGATGCTTTGGGGCCGATTCAGACTTAGAAATGAATGCCTTTCCTGCGCACTTCTCAGTATTTGGTCGCATAACACGCTCTTTAGGTGTGGCTACCTTGCACGCTCTGAATACATTTAATTTAACTGCTGAAAACCCTGCCACTTGCAGGCCAACAGATTTCCTTGTGGAGTGGTCATTCGATAGGTTATTTAGTACATTTAGCTTAAACCATCCCTTTAAACAGACTTACTCAAATATATGGAGAGAACGGGTTCAGAATATCAGGAATCAATAAAAGAAAGCTATTTAAATACACACATTCATCTCCATTTCAGCACCAGTTGGTAGATTTAAAAATACTCTGATCTTGTAGGTTATTTAGGTTTAGGAAAGTATTTATGAATCATAAGAAACAGATTTGGAGAGCCTTTACACATGAAAGAAAGAAAACGGTGGTTTGATTCATTCTGAAAAAGAGAATTACATTTAATTTACGCCCGCTTGACTCAGGCATATCCTCACAACAGCCCAGTTTCAGTTGGCAAATCAGAATTTTCAGAATTTTATTTTTTTTACTCACTCACTCACTCACTCACTCACACACACACACACACACACACACACACGGATGCGCAGACAGTTTTCAGGTACAGTTTCAACTCCACTGCTTCCTTTTCTTTAGCAATTTCCTTCTTGCTTTGAGTAGCTCTCATACTGAGTAACTCTCATGCACATGCCCAGTTGCCACAAACCATAATGGCCTCTTTACTCAATTTATCAGGAGAGGAATGGAAGGTATTTAAACCCCCTAGAGTCAATCTAAGTAACAATAATAAATAAATAAATCCCCATCAAAATCTGTCAGCCGATGTCACACTTCCGTATCTGCGGTGAAGTGTCAGAGCTGGAGCAGTGTTTGTCAGACCATGAGACATCCCAAAGTTCTGTAGCGTTTGAACGGTTTGACTAACTATTATGACCACTATATGGAAAGGGGAGACTTTCGCCAACATGATGGTGTTCTCCATTTTTCTCTACAACCCCCACAAGTGTCACGGGACTTGTCTGAAGGTAACTGATACTGGTTGAAAGAAATTACTGGAAGTATGAAGGTAGTTTTCAAAAGGAGTTAAATATGTGTAAAAAATATATATATATATTTATTTCCTGGGCTTACTCATTTCTCCTAGATATAGGACAAACACTTCAAAACCTTGTTTCTTATGATACATTTATGAATGTGTTATTCAATGCGTTTCTCTTGGCTATAGTAGTAAAGGCTAAATTAAATGTTTTATCAAATAATTATTTTATTTATGTTTATATCTAAAAGGGTCCTACAATTCTAAATCAAATAGCTAAATGATCCATAGTATAACCATCTTAAAACAATTCAAATGTCAGCTTAGAACCCCCCCTTTACTACTATAAACAATCACAGACTGACTTAGGTGTCAGCAACCACTCCGGCTTCAATCAGAGTAAGGCCTAAAGACGGATATTCGACGTGTAAACCAATCTCTCTTTCTGCCCTGAGGCTTCTGTACTGTACCTGTTGAAGCATGTATAAAAGCTGGCAATTTGCATAATAACAATAATAATAATGGCTCCCATAGCTTAGAGAATAAGGATTTGGATTTGGAATATATATTTGGACTACATCCAGAAATAGCCATGTTGTTACTTTGGTGTGTGTGTCCTAGCCTCACTGTCTGTGTCTATCTCCTCATGTCTGTCTGTCTGTCTCTAGCATGAAGATGGGGTTCGCAGGTCCATGCTGGGGGACAGCCCCAATAATCTGCTGACACACTACCACGAGGATGCCAAAACCATGTATGAGGTGTTCCAGAGAGGCCTCCACATAGCCGGTGTGTACACACACACACACACACACACACACACACACACACACTGTGGTCTGAAAAAGTGCTGGTGCACTGTCTGTGTGGTCTGTCTGGTGAGGGGATAAAGTACTATCTAGATTACCATGGCAACTGAGAGCATTGGAAGTAGCATCTGAGGTGAGGCCTAAAGTCAGACTGCGGACAGACTAGACTGTGTATACAGTACCAGTCAAAAGTTTGGACATACCTACTCATTCAAGGGTTTTTCTTTATTTGTACTATTTTCTATACTGTAGAATAATAGTGAAGACATCAAAACTATGAAATAACACATATGGAATCATGTAGTAACCAAAAAATTGATTCTTCAAAGTAACCACTCTTTACCGTGATGATGTCGTTGCACACTCTTGGCATTCTCTCAACCAACTTCATGAGGTAGTCACCTGGAATGCATTTCAATTAACAGGTGTGCCTTGTTAAAAGCTCATTTGTGGAATTTCTTTCCTTATGCATTTGAGCCAATCAGTTGTGTTGTGACAAGGTAGGGGTGGTATACAGAAGACATCCCTATTTGGTAAAAGACCAAGTCCATATTATGGCAAGAACAGCTCAAATATGCAAAGAGAAACGACAGTCCATCATTACTTCAAGATGGAACATTTCAAGAACTTTGAAAGTTTCTTCAAGTACAGTCGCAAAAACCATCCAGTGCTGTGATGAATCTGGCTCTCATGAGGACCACCACAGGAAAGACCCAGAGTTACCTCTGCTATGATGAATCTGGCTCTCATGAGGACCACCACAGGAAAGACCCAGAGTTACCTCTGCTATGATGAAACTGGCTCTCATGAGGACCACCACAGGAAAGACCCAGAGTTACCTCTGCTATGATGAAACTGGCTCTCATGAGGATCACCACAGGAAAGACCCAGAGTTACCTCTGCTATGATGAAACTGTCTCTCATGAGGACCACCACAGGAAAGACCCAGAGTTACCTCTGCTATGATGAAACTGTCTCTCATGAGGACCACCACAGGAAAGACCCAGAGTTACCTCTGCTATGATGAAACTGTCTCTCATGAGGACCACCACAGGAAAGACCCAGAGTTACCTCTGCTATGATGAAACTGGCTCTCATGAGGATCACCACAGGAAAGACCCAGAGTTACCTCTGCTATGATGAAACTGTCTCTCATGAGGACCACCACAGGAAAGACCCAGAGTTATCTCTGCTATGATGAAACTGGCTCTCATGAGGACCACCACAGGAAAGACCCAGAGTTACCTCTGCTATGATGAAACTGTCTCTCATGAGGACCACCACAGGAAAGACCCAGAGTTACCTCTGCTATGATGAAACTGTTCCTCATGAGGACCATCACAGGAAAGACCCAGAGTTACCTCTGCTATGATGAATCTGGCTCTCATGAGGACCACCACAGGAAAGACCCAGAGTTACCTCTGCTATGATGAAACTGGCTCTCATGAGGACCACCACAGGAAAGACCCAGAGTTACCTCTGCTATGATGAATCTGGCTCTCATGAGGACCACCACAGGAAAGACCCAGAGTTACCTCTGCTATGATGAATCTGGCTCTCATGAGGACCACCACAGGAAAGACCCAGAGTTACCTCTGCTATGATGAATCTGGCTCTCATGAGGACCACCACAGGAAAGACCCAGAGTTACCTCTGCTATGATGAAACTGGCTCTCATGAGGACCACCACAGGAAAGACCCAGAGTTACCTCTGCTATGATGAATCTGGCTCTCATGAGGACCACCACAGGAAAGACCCAGAGTTACCTCTGCTATGATGAAACTGTCTCTCATGAGGACCGCCACAGGAAAGACCCAGAGTTACCTCTGCTATGATGAAACTGTCTCTCATGAGGACCGCCACAGGAAAGACCCAGAGTTACCTCTGCTATGATGAAACTGTCTCTCATGAGGACCACCACAGGAAAGACCCAGAGTTACCTCTGCTATGATGAAACTGTTCCTCATGAGGACCATCACAGGAAAGACCCAGAGTTACCTCTGCTATGATGAATCTGGCTCTCATGAGGACCACCACAGGAAAGACCCAGAGTTACCTCTGCTATGATGAAACTGGCTCTCATGAGGACCACCACAGGAAAGACCCAGAGTTACCTCTGCTATGATGAATCTGGCTCTCATGAGGACCACCACAGGAAAGACCCAGAGTTACCTCTGCTATGATGAATCTGGCTCTCATGAGGACCACCACAGGAAAGACCCAGAGTTACCTCTGCTATGATGAATCTGGCTCTCATGAGGACCACCACAGGAAAGACCCAGAGTTACCTCTGCTATGATGAAACTGGCTCTCATGAGGACCACCACAGGAAAGACCCAGAGTTACCTCTGCTATGATGAATCTGGCTCTCATGAGGACCACCACAGGAAAGACCCAGAGTTACCTCTGCTATGATGAAACTGTCTCTCATGAGGACCGCCACAGGAAAGACCCAGAGTTACCTCTGCTATGATGAAACTGTCTCTCATGAGGACCGCCACAGGAAAGACCCAGAGTTACCTCTGCTATGATGAAACTGTCTCTCATGAGGACCACCACAGGAAAGACCCAGAGTTACTTCTGCTATGATGAAACTGGCTCTCATGAGGATCACCACAGGAAAGACCCAGAGTTACCTCTGCTATGATGAAACTGGCTCTCATGAGGACCACCACAGGAAAGACCCAGAGTTACCTCTGCTATGATGAAACTGGCTCTCATGAGGACCACCACAGGAAAGACCCAGAGTTACCTCTGCTATGATGAAACTGGCTCTCATGTGGACCACCACAGGAAAGACCCAGAGTTACCTCTGCTATGATGGAACTGTCTCTCATGAGGACCACCACAGGAAAGACCCAGAGTTACCTCTGCTATGATGAATCTGGCTCTCATGAGGACCACCACAGGAAAGGCCCAGAGTTACCTCTGCTATGATGAATCTGGCTCTCATGAGGACCGCCACAGGAAAGACCCAGAGTTATCTCTGCTATGATGGAACTGTCTCTCATGAGGACCACCACAGGAAAGACCCAGAGTTACCTCTGCTATGATGAATCTGGCTCTCATGAGGACCACCACAGGAAAGACCCAGAGTTACCTCTGCTATGATGAATCTGGCTCTCATGAGGACCACCACAGGAAAGACCCAGAGTTACCTCTGCTATGATGAAACTGGCTCTCATGAGGACCACCACAGGAAAGACCCAGAGTTACCTCTGCTATGATGAATCTGGCTCTCATGAGGACCACCACAGGAAAGACCCAGAGTTACCTCTGCTATGATGAAACTGTCTCTCATGAGGACCGCCACAGGAAAGACCCAGAGTTACCTCTGCTATGATGAAACTGTCTCTCATGAGGACCGCCACAGGAAAGACCCAGAGTTACCTCTGCTATGATGAAACTGTCTCTCATGAGGACCACCACAGGAAAGACCCAGAGTTACTTCTGCTATGATGAAACTGGCTCTCATGAGGATCACCACAGGAAAGACCCAGAGTTACCTCTGCTATGATGAAACTGGCTCTCATGAGGACCACCACAGGAAAGACCCAGAGTTACCTCTGCTATGATGAAACTGGCTCTCATGAGGACCACCACAGGAAAGACCCAGAGTTACCTCTGCTATGATGAAACTGGCTCTCATGTGGACCACCACAGGAAAGACCCAGAGTTACCTCTGCTATGATGGAACTGTCTCTCATGAGGACCACCACAGGAAAGACCCAGAGTTACCTCTGCTATGATGAATCTGGCTCTCATGAGGACCACCACAGGAAAGGCCCAGAGTTACCTCTGCTATGATGAATCTGGCTCTCATGAGGACCGCCACAGGAAAGACCCAGAGTTATCTCTGCTATGATGGAACTGTCTCTCATGAGGACCACCACAGGAAAGACCCAGAGTTACCTCTGCTATGATGAATCTGGCTCTCATGAGGACCACCACAGGAAAGACCCAGAGTTACCTCTGCTATGATGAATCTGGCTCTCATGAGGACCACCACAGGAAAGACCCAGAGTTACCTCTGCTATGATGAAACTGGCTCTCATGAGGACCACCACAGGAAAGACCCAGAGTTATCTCTGCTATGATGGAACTGTCTCTCATGAGGACCACCACAGGAAAGACCCAGAGTTACCTCTGCTATGATGAATCTGGCTCTCATGAGGACCACCACAGGAAAGACCCAGAGTTACCTCTGCTATGATGAATCTGGCTCTCATGAGGACCACCACAGGAAAGACCCAGAGTTACCTCTGCTATGATGAAACTGGCTCTCATGAGGACCACCACAGGAAAGACCCAGAGTTACCTCTGCTATGATGAAACTGGCTCTCATGAGGACCACCACATGAAAGACCCAGAGTTACCTCTGCTATGATGAATCTGGCTCTCATGAGGACCGCCACAGGAAAGACAGAGTTACCTCTGCTATGATGGAACTGTCTCTCATGAGGACCACCACAGGAAAGACCCAGAGTTACCTCTGCTATGATGAATCTGGCTCTCATGAGGACCACCACAGGAAAGGCCCAGAGTTACCTCTGCTATGATGAATCTGGCTCTCATGAGGACCGCCACAGGAAAGACCCAGAGTTATCTCTGCTATGATGGAACTGTCTCTCATGAGGACCACCACAGGAAAGACCCAGAGTTACCTCTGCTATGATGAATCTGGCTCTCATGAGGACCACCACAGGAAAGACCCAGAGTTACCTCTGCTATGATGAATCTGGCTCTCATGAGGACCACCACAGGAAAGACCCAGAGTTACCTCTGCTATGATGAAACTGGCTCTCATGAGGACCACCACAGGAAAGACCCAGAGTTACCTCTGCTATGATGAATCTGTCTCTCATGAGGACCACCACAGGAAAGACCCAGAGTTACCTCTGCTATGATGAAACTGTCTCTCATGAGGACCGCCACAGGAAAGACCCAGAGTTACCTCTGCTATGATGAATCTGGCTCTCATGAGGACCACCACAGGAAAGACCCAGAGTTACCTCTGCTATGATGAAACTGGCTCTCATGAGGACCGCCACAGGAAATGAAGACCCAGAGTTACCTCTGCTATGATGAAACTGGCTCTCATGAGGACCGCCACAGGAAATGAAGACCCAGAGTTACCTCTGCTGCAGAGGATAAGTTCATTAGACTTACCAGCCTCAGAAATTGCATCCTAATTAAATGCTTCACAGAGTTCAAGTAAGAGACACATCTCAACAACAACTGTTCAGAGGAGACTGCGTGAATCAGGCCTTTGTGGTTGAATTGCTGCAAAGAAATCACTACCAAAGGACACCAGTAACAAGAAGAGATTTGCTTGGGCCAAGAAACACGAGCAATGGACATTAGACCAGTGGAAATCTGTCCTTCGTTCTGATGAGTCCAAATTTGAGATGTTTGGTTCCAACCACTTGTCTTTGTGAGAAGCAGAGTAGGTGAATGGATGATCTCCTCATGTGTGGTTCCCACCGTGAAGCATGGAGGAGGAGGTGTGATGGTGTGGGTTACAGTAGGACATACTGAAAAGCACTTACACATACTGTGTTTGATTTCTTTCAGAGAGTCATGGAGTTGGAGGCTAACCAGAACCCACATTAAATAATGAATGTAGATTTTAACCTGGCAAAAACACGTTGTGTGGGAAGAAAGGTAATCGGGGAAAGGGCCACCGTTGATGTGCCGGGTCAGTGAGGAGCAAATATGCTACGATCTCGAGTGCTGGTTTGGTCCTGCAGAAATGCCAGATTGCTCCCTACAACACTGAGCGCCTCCACCAACAACTGGTGCCAGAAGCAGAAAGGGAGGAAACACGAGGACATTTGTGATTGCATGGGACAATGTAGAATTACACCATTCACATGCAATCACAAACTGGTTTTCAGCCCATCCAAGAAGGATTTCCCTTTTCCTCCCTCCCTACTCACCTTTCCTCAAGCCCATTGAGGATTTTTGATCAACGGCCACATGACCAAATGTCCCCCCTGGATGCCGGCTGCAGAGACATCTCAGCTGAAGACTCCCAGGAGTGGATGAGGCAGGCCAAGCATTTCTATCCAAGGTGCATAGCGAGAGACGACATAAGATGTGATGTGGACGAGAACATGTGTCCAAATGCTGAAGATGGTATAGATTAGAACAGGACGGGGCATTTGACTATTTTTTCCCTTGTATGCCTTTTTTACTGTAATTGTGTTGTATTTTTACACATTTGGAACTAAAGGCCATGTATGTTGGAGGTGTTGTTGAACCAAAGGCCATGTATGTTGGAGGTGTTGTTGAACCAAAGGCCATGTATGTTGGAGGTGTTGTTGAACCAAAGGTCATGTATGTTGGAGGTGTTGTTGAACCAAAGGCCATGTATGTTGGATGTGTTGTTGAACCAAAGGCCATGTATGTTGGATGTGTTGTTGAACCAAAGGCCATGTATGTTGGATGTGTTGTTGAACCAAAGGCCATGTATGTTGGATGTGTTGTTGAACCAAAGGCCATGTATGTTGGATGTGTTGTTGAACCAAAGGTCATGTATGTTGGAGGTGTTGTTGAACCAAAGGCCATGTATGTTGGATGTGTTGTTGAACCAAAGGCCATGTATGTTGGATGTGTTGTTGAACCAAAGGCCATGTATGTTGGGTGTGTTGTTGAACCAAAGGCCATGTATGTTGGAGGTGTTGTTGAACCAAAGGTCATGTATGTTGGAGGTGTTGTTGAACCAAAGGCCATGTATGTTGGATGTGTTGTTGAACCAAAGGCCATGTATGTTGGAGGTGTTGTTGAACCAAAGGTCATGTATGTTGGATGTGTTGTTGAACCAAAGGCCATGTATGTTGGATTTTTTGTTGATCACAATTTCATGTTGCTAATAAAGCTTTTACTGCAGCAATTCTGTCACTTACTATTTTATCTACTGTACATTCTATAAAGTAAAGATGACTCATTCACTTTTAGATAGTAGGTTGCCAAAAAGGCACACATACGACACTCAACCAACAAATGTAGAGTGGTTTACAGTAAAAGGAAATGGAATGATAAAAAACGGTGTATTTCATATTGTCTATTGTCTGCAGGTAGAACTGAAACATGAAAAGTAATGCAGTTTTTGTAATGCCATCAACTGTTAGTATTTTGAAAGTTGTTTTGCTATGATTGACTATATGTTGCTCTTAGATAGAAAATATGCTCGTGTTTTGACAGAATGATTAGATATTGAGTCTGGTTTGCCGTGTTTTTATAGAGTTAGTGTATGTAAACAACGTTTTTTTGCATTTTAAAATGCGGAGTTGGTATTTAATGAACAAAATGTGGTTTTGAGCAGAACATTTACTATTTGTCTAATTGTGTGATGTCGGTGTGTTGCTGTGTTAAGAGTTTAGAAAAAGTATCTTAAGTACAGGTAAACACTTTAATAGCCGAGCAGTTAGTCACTAACTGTGACTAGCTGGCTGACTGACTAGCTGACAGACTGACTAACTGACTGACTAGCTGACTGACTAGCTGACTAGCTGACTGACTAGCTGGCTGACTGACTGACTGACTAGCTGACTAACTGACTAGCTGACTAACTGACTAGCTGACTAACTGACTGACTGACTGACTGATTGACTGACTGACTGATTAACTGACTGACTGATTAACTGACTAGCTGACTAACTGACTGACTGACTGACTGATTAACTGACTGACTGACTGATTAACTGACTAACTGACTAGCTGACTAACTGACTAGCTGACTAACTGACTAGCTGACTAACTGACTGACTGACTGATTAACTGACTGACTGATTAACTGACTGACTGATTAACTGACTAGCTGACTAACTGACTAATTAAATATAGTTACATTTACATATTAGTAATTTAGCAGACAGTCTTATTTCAGACTGACTGACTGACTGACTAGCGGACTAACTGACTTGCTGATTGACTAGCTGACTGACTGACTAACTGACTAATTAAATATAGTTAAATTGACATATTAGTCATTTAGCAGACGGTCTTATAACTGACTAACTGACTGATTCCAACATAATGCTGAGCAGCAATTGTAGTTAGTAGCCAGTAAAAAGACTGCTAAAGAGGAATCGATAGAGGAACAGAGACTCTACATGCATGGTCACGATGAGTGTCAGTCATGTGATCCTTTGGGGGTTTCTGTGTTTTTGTAAATTCACTGACTCGTCTTGTTGTGGTATTGTCTCTAGGTGATGGACCTTGCTTAGGCTCCCGGCTACCCGAAAAGCCTTACAAGTGGCTGTCCTATAAAGAGGTAAGCACAGAGTAGAACTACCTCTGTGCAGAACACTGAAGCACAAGAGCAATCTATAGCTCTGTATGTAACTCAGTCCTTGTAGTTTTATATTCCACTTGGACGTGTCAGGTGGTTGATCAACAGATGCTCAGTTTACAGTACCCCCTACGTCTGCTGCTTCTAAAACATCTGTAGCAACACACAGTTGTATTTCAAGTTGATTTACACTAAAGCTTTATGTACCATTGCACTGAACAACTGGACTTTTTAACATACATTTATTAACAAAACCGGAGGGATTTATTTTCAGCATTCTATTCATGGTATTTTATCTTCTATGTTACTGAGAGGGATTTATTCAGGAAGCTTATAAACACTTCAGCATTGGAATGCTGCAGCTGGAAGGATTCTGGAGTTACAAAAACACTGCTCCAATATTTGATCTATGACATCATGACAGTTGAGGAGAGCATAGCGCAAACAAGCTTGTTTTATATTTTTTTATACTGGCATATTTATTGTTTCAACATACGCTCAGCTGCTGCCCATTCATTTTCACTTCCAGGTCACAAACCGGGCGGAGTACTTGGGGTCGGGGCTGCTGAGCCAGGGCTGCACGCCGTGCCCAGATCAGTTCATCGGAGTGTTTGCACAGAACAGGCCAGAGGTGAGGTCATTGTCAAAGCGAGACATTATGTGTGTCTCAAATGGCATGCATTCCCTACATAGTGCAATATTTTTGACCAGACCCCTATTAAAAGTAGTGCACTATATAGGGAATAGGGTGCCATTTGGGACAAGAAACTGATTCACAAATGTTCTGACATGATATAAAGGTTAACAGCTCCAACTCCATTCGTAGAGGCTTTTTTTTTATTGCGCTTTATGGCAACGGTGCCCTGGCCTCCTTTTGACCTGTCTGTCTCTAATTGCAGTGGATCATTTCGGAGCTGGCCTGCTACACCTACTCTATGGTGGTGGTGCCTCTGTATGACACACTAGGGCCTGATGCCATACGCTACATCATCAACACTGGTAAGACTAGCAGATTTCAGATTTCTGTGTCCCAATGGCACCCTATTCACCTCTATGGGCCTTGGTCAAATCTAGTGCACGACATAGGTACTAGGGATCCATTTGGGACAGAGCCTGACAGTAATTGTACTGCTGGCATTAGCGGTGCGTGGTTAAAATCACCAGGGATGCTAATCCAGAAAAAAAAGCCATATTACAACCTATGTGTTGTGATAATTGCGTTGTTTTCTCTACAACCTGTTAGTTCATATGCCTTGCCACTGTGATATATAGATAGGCCTAAGGCAGAGACAGTAAGAACACACAGTGGCAGAATAAATTCAACCACAGCTTTGTTTCATCACAAAACCGGAGAGCAACCCCTGTGAAGTCCACAAAGCATATTGTATGTAACGAACCGTTACGTGGCCTACAGCATGATAAGTTAATGTTCCCCACATTTTCTGACTCCTAAACAACTATTGATTTAGAACCACAGAGTTTTACCGCAAGTCTTAAAGAAAACAGAATCTGCCTCCACCATTCCAGAACCATTTACACTTCAACATTTCAACATTATCTAATCACCTCTGCTAGGTCTAATACAGTGACAACTAAAAGATATCAAAAACTATTTAGTCCAATCAACATAAGCTAAATATGATGTGGCTGTCCATGGTACTGATTTCTGTGTGTGTGTGTGTGTGTGTGCTTGCATGTGTGTGTGTGTGCTTGCATGTGTGTGCGTGTGCTTGCATGTGTGTGTGTGTGCTTGTATGTGTGTGCGTGTGCTTGCATGTGTGTGCGTGTGCTTGCATGTGTGTGCTTGCATGTGTGTGTGTGTGCAAATAGAAAAAACATGTTTTCTCACCCTACTTGTAGAGAAACGCCAATGCCATCCTCTTCTTTCATGTTGCTGAAACGGTCTATGACTCTGTCATACAGTGCACGTTTTTAGTTTTTGGTGTCCTCGGCTACTATGAATACACGCCACTGGCCACTGGAGCTTGTTGTGTGCTGGTGTAATTCTATAGCCAGGCCGGGGTTATGCCATACAGGTGTATGCCAACGCACAACCTATTGTGTTGGCACATGCCCTACTTTGCCCCGTCTACTCTTTATTAACCTATAGCACTAGATCTGAGACTCTTCCTTTTAATTTAAAAGGAACATTTCTTTAGTTTCATGGACCAGTTATTTTGATACTTTTTTGCGGTCCAGTTGTGTTAAAAAATGATGTTACATTTTAGTCGTTTAGGATTGTAACCAACAAACTTTAATTTACAGACCCAATGCTCTTAACCACTAGGCTACCTGCTGCTAACAGCTTGTATGAAACACATCCTACCTATAGATCTGGGATGGGCAACAGGCGGCCGTGGGTTTTGAAGGCCCTCGGATCGATACCCACCCAAAAAAGATATTCTATATTTATTATATATATTATATATTTATTATATATATATTTTTGGGAAACTCTGTCTAGGGTATGCACATGTGGGTACGCAGACCTGCGAGCAACTCTGGCCCCTCATGAAGAGTTCAGTGGTTTTGTGGCCCCCACCCCCATCAAAGTTGCCCATCCCTGCTATAGATGAAGCTCATAAGCTGAGACACTCGTCCTTCCCTTCCTGAACAGTTGTCCTTAGACAAGAGAATTCTGTTTTATTGTGTTGTGTTTCAGACACACAATCTCTCTCTCTCTCTCTCTCTCTCTCTCTCTCTCTCTCTCTCTCTCTCTCTCTCTCTCTCTCTCTCTCTCTCTCTCTCTCTCTCTCTCTCTCTCTCTCTCTCTCTCTCTCTCTCTCTCTCTCTCTCTCTCTCTCTCTCTCTCTCTCTCTCACACAGACACACACACACACACAGAGGAATCAGGTTAGGGCTCACCTTCGCCTTATGCTGGAGGTAATGAGCTTAGCTCAGTTGGTTTGGGAGGAAGGGAGAGCCTCTCTCTGTCGTTACACTTTCCTCCTTCCCCATGTCCTCAGGACTTTCCATCCTTCAGTTTGACACTAATCAGTTAACTGACATCAAACTCTATGTTATTCATCTCTTTCCAACTGCCCCTCAGTTAGACAGTGCTTTTGTTTTGGCCCAGTGTCCCAACAGAATTTGTCTCTGCTCCAAGGCCGTGAAATGGAAATCTGTGTGTAGAACAGTAGTTATATGTGTGTTTACTAGCTGATTGGATCATGTATGTGTCTTCTATTTCTCACACAAGAAGTGGGGGCCTTTTGTGTGCTGTCTTTCAGCGGACATCGTCACAGTAATCTGTGACAAGCCTGAGAAGGCCCAGGTGCTTTTGGGTAATGTGGAGAGGCAGGAGACCCCTGGGCTGAAGAGGATCATCCTGATGGACCCCTTTGATCCTGCCCTGCTGGAGGAGGGGGCGGGCTGCGGGGTCATCGTCCAGTCCATGCAAGATGTGGAGGTAGGGATAGTGTGTAGGGGGGCACAGGTGATGGGGGAGTAGTGTATGGGGGTAGGGAGTGGGGAGAGAGGGAGGGGGAGAGTAGATGCTCATGGAGAGGGGAGGGAGGGGCTTCAGGTAGGGAGGGAGAGAGGCCTCAGCTCAGCTAATATAATGTATCAAAGCCCAATCCTGTCTATGCAGAGACTTGTAGCTCAGCTGTGTACTCTTTCCACTGCTTGCAAGCCACACGACTGATTCTTTGGAGAAGAATGAACAACACTTCAATGGCTCCATGTCTATGTACTCTGAACACTCCAAACACTAATGTATGACTGGTGTGTTGGCTATAACTTAATAAACTGCAGTATGTACAGTGTTTACTGTAATCCATGTACTAGCCCTCTGAGGGCAAGAGATAGGCATTATTATCTCTGCAGAACATGATGGTATCTTGAACAGGTATAGCCTGTCTCACTTCCATGCTGTAAATTACCATGTCAACAAAAAACAAACATTATGATACAAGCAAAAGTTATGGTTAAATCCTACATTTAGTCAAATAAAGAAAGAATGCTTCCGTTACAGTTTACTAAATGAACCTAGTGTAAAACTATGCAAGCAAGAGAGAGTTGTTCAGATATTTAGGCCCTTCCACTTTATTATGGCTGTGTTTTATGGTTCTTCTAATGATTATCTAACACAAGATGATGTGCTTGTTTGCATGCTGCCGTCCCATCCAGGATCTGGGCAGAGAGAACCACAGAAAGCCCCTGGTGAGTTCAGTCTTATATGTCTGGTTTGGTTAGTTGTCTGTGTCTCAAATAGCCACCTATTCCCTACTCAATCCATGCCGCCCAACTCTCACCTTAAAGTAGTGCACTAAATAGGGAATATGGTGTCAGTTGGACAGCATCCAGCCTCGAGATGTATACGGTCTGTCCCTGTCTGCCGCGCTCTGCACAGGCAGAATGCAGGAAGACCTCAGAGTGGTGCTGACTATGTTTTGTTATGTTTTAGACATATTTTAGACAGGATCTCTGGCTGGGTGACAGTTTTCCCTCCATGACCTATTTGTGTATGCAGAGAGGGTTGTGTTGAATGTGTACTTAAATGTTATACAATTCAGATTTGTGCTTTTGAGACCTGAGTACAAACCAATTGGTTCCCTTTAATTGCAATCTATGTGTGCTATTGTGTTAGAATTGAGATCACACGATCCAAGACAACACAGTAGAGATAAGGTCTGCAAACATTCTTTAGCTGTCTGTTACTGTAGTAACCATTGTTTAAAATGCAGACTGTATTAATATCCCTTTTGATCTCACATAGCACTTTAAGTCTGTGAGTGTTTTGTATTCTCGTTTTACGTGACCATCTTCTACATTCACATATTGCTTTAAATGCCTGAGATGGGCTAATATAACGTTGACTATTATCTGAAGGTGATATCAATGAGTTCATGATCTCATTCGGACTATATCCTGACTGTGCTTTTGTTCCCCACAGCCACCTACACCAGAAGATCTGTCCATTGTGTGCTTCACCAGTGGTACCACAGGTATCTCCATCTAGCCACCAGATAAACTATAGCACGCCAAAGTGTCTTATTCTTACAAGCTGATCAAATTGAATCAAATGTTATTAGTCACATGTGACCTTAAAGTGAAATGCTTACTTACGAGCCCCTAACCGACAGTGCAGTTTCAAAAAATATGGATAAGAATAAGAGATGAAAGTAACAAGTAATTAAAGAGCAGCAGTAAAAAAATAACAATCTATACAGGGGGGTGCCGGGACAGAGTCAATGTGTGGGGGCACCGGTTAGTTGAGGTAGTATGTACAGTGCCTTGCGAAAGTATTCGGCCCCCTTGAACTTTGCGACCTTTTGCCACATTTCAGGCTTCAAACATAAAGATATAAAACTGTATTTTTTTTGTGAAGAATCCACAACAAGTGGGACACAATCATGAAGTGGAACGACATTTATTGGATATTTCAAACTTTTTTAACAAATCAAAAACTGAAAAATAGGGGGTGCAAAATTATTCAGCCCCCTTAAGTTAATACTTTGTAGCGCCACCTTTTGCTGCGATTACAGCTGTAAGTCGCTTGGGGTATGTCTCTATCAGTTTTGCACATCGAGAGACTGACATTTTTTCCCATTCCTCCTTGCAAAACAGCTCGAGCTCAGTGAGGTTGGATGGAGAGCATTTGTGAACAGCAGTTTTCAGTTCTTTCCACAGATTCTCGATTGGATTCAGGTCTGGACTTTGACTTGGCCATTCTAACACCTGGATATGTTTATTTTTGAACCATTCCATTGTAGATTTTGCTTTATGTTTTGGATCATTGTCTTGTTGGAAGACAAATCTGCGTCCCAGTCTCAGGTCTTTTGCAGACTCCATCAGGTTTTCTTCCAGAATGGTCCTGTATTTGGCTCCATCCATCTTCCCATCAATTTTAACCATCTTCCCTGTCACTGCTGAAGAAAAGCAGGCCCAAACCATGATGCTGCCACCACCATGTTTGACAGTGGGGATGTTGTGTTCAGGGTTATGAGCTGTGTTGCTTTTACGCCAAACATAACGTTTTGCATTGTTGCCAAAAAGTTCAATTTTGGTTTCATCTGACCAGAGCACCTTCTTCCACATGTTTGGTGTGTCTCCCAGGTGGCTTGTGGCAAACTTTAAACGACACTTTTTATGGATATCTTTAAGAAATGGCTTTCTTCTTGCCGCCCCTCCGTAAAGGCCAGATTTGTGCAATATACGACTGATTGTTGTCCTATGGACAGAGTCTCCCACCTCAGCTGTAGATCTCTGCAGTTCATCCAGAGTGATCATGGGCCTCTTGGCTGCATCTCTGATCAGTCTTCTCCTTGTATGAGCTGAAAGTTTAGAGGGACGGCCAGGTCTTGGTAGATTTGCAGTGGTCTGATACTCCTTCCATTTCAATATTATCGCTTGCACAGTGCTCCTTGGGATGTTTAAAGCTTGGGAAATCTTTTTGTATCCAAATCCGGCTTTAAACTTCTTCACAACAGTATCTCGGACCTGCCTGGTGTGTTCCTTGTTCTTCATGATGCTCTCTGCGCTTTTAACGGACCTCTGAGACTATCACAGTGCAGGTGCATTTATACGGAGACTTGATTACACACAGGTGGATTGTATTTATCATCATTAGTCATTTAGGTCAACATTGGATCATTCAGAGATCCTCACTGAACTTCTGGAGAGAGTTTGCTGCACTGAAAGTAAAGGGGCTGAATAATTTTGCACGCCCAATTTTTCCGTTTTTGATTTGTTAAAAAAGTTTGAAATATCCAATAAATGTCGTTCCACTTCATGATTGTGTCCCACTTGATGTTGATTCTTCACAAAAAAATACAGTTTTATATCTTTATGTTTGAAGCCTGAAATGTGGCAAAAGGTCGCAAAGTTCAAGGGGGCCGAATACTTTCGCAAGGCACTGTACATGTAGGTTATTAAAGTGACTATGCATAGATGACAACAGAGAGTTGCAGTGGTGGGGGGGGGGGGCAATACGGATCACAATATTGATGTGTATTAACACAGTAATGCAGTATCTGAATAGTTCCTCCACAATCCCTGGTTCAAGTCCAACCCTGACGGTAGCTTTGGTCTGTTTCTATTATTACTGTTTCTACTATTGAACTTTATGAAGCGTGTCTATTGTTTCTCTCATCGTGTGTGACAGATTATTAACAGGAAGAGGCCTCCCTCTGACCACTTAAAGCCAATGCCATGTATCAGGGTTGAAATGGTACAGTAATGGTCATGGTAGGGCCCTTATTAACAGTGAGACTTCAGAGGGAAAGGCAGTTAAAGGGTTTTTTCTGCATCAAAAGGGGCTTAGGTGGTGGGCGTGGCAGGGGGGCATGGCAATGGGCGTGGTCGGCCCGTCGGCATGGCTGAATTTTACAGAACATTTTAGACGCCCCAATTTCAAAGCCATTTCTGCATTGAAGCCAATTTCCTGAAATTCTACACAATTCTCTATGGAGCTGAGAGAAAATGTTTCGGTTTTAAAGCCAGTTTCATGTGATACTACATATTCTGTAATGGTGCTAAGAAAAAAGGTTTCAGTTTTAAAACTAATTTCCTGCAATTCTATGCATTTTGGCTAATGTTACTTTGCTAAAACATAATAACAAATACTGTCAATACTGTTAAATTCATTGGGTAACACTTTACATTAAGTTGCCCCTATTACCATGTACTGTAACTAACACAGTAATAACTGCATTAGCAATATAGTAGTTACATACTGTAGGTGTTACTATGTAATTACATGGTAATAAGGTTGTAGCACTATCAGATATTACACAATTGGAACAAGGAATGTGTAATCACACATCCACTTGCTGAAGGTTGATTCAGATGTGTAACTACTGATGTTATTACACATGTTCTTGTACCACTATGTAACTAATGTTTTGTAATTACACATTTAAAAGTCACCTGTGAATTACCATGTTAATAACTCAAACCAAACTCTGTCCTTGTTACATGTACCAGGGTTGGGAAGTAACTGATTACATGTAACCCGTTACATGTAAGGGATTACAAAAAAACGTTAACTGTAATCTGTTACCGATACTTTTGAAAAACTAGATGATTACTTTGAGGATTACTTTTAAATTCAGAAAGGATGTTTGACACTTTGTTTTCTCAATGACATTCAAATCAGCATTGAAAAAAAGGCGCAGGTTTAAGTTTGTTCCACCTGAGTGAGTTTGACCACAAGTCAGAGACCACTATGATGAAACACCAAATGTGTGAGATGGATCGCATGAAAAGAGCAGGAATAGGCTTTTGTAGGCTACAGTCCAAACTATGTCTTCCAATGGTGCGACTGCTGTCAGCATCCAAAGTTTATCCAACTTGAAGAAACGCTTGGAGGTAAGGATGACAGCAGTGGTGTAGTCTACGGTGATACGGATATAACTTATTATTGACATCTACATAGTGCATCGATGTGAATCACACTGCTGCTCTCTCATTTAACTATTTGCGCCTTACGGATTGTGGTTGTTGTGGATGGCTGTTCACAAATCTAAATGTGTATTTGAACCCAATTATGGTTGAATTCAAGAAGTTTAAGCTGCCTATCAATCATTGTTTTTGAAACCAGTGGACAGCCAGTGAAAAATACGCTTTTGCAACAGCTGCATAGTGCTGATCCCAGCCTATGAAATAAAAGCCCCACTTTTATTCTAATCTAATTCATGCTGATAAAAAAATCCATAGGCGTAATGGACACATGCTGAAACTTGCAAACTTTTGATAGACTTAAAGGGGCAATCTGTAGTTGCTACATCCATTTTTGGACTTAGAAATGATTTATACAGAACCAGTCAGAAGTTTGGACACACCTTCTCATTCCAGGGTTTTTCTTTATTTGTACTATTTTCTACATTGTAGAATAATAGTGAAGACATCAAAACTATGCAATAACACATAAGGAATCTTGTAGTAACCAAAACAGTGTTAAACAAATCAAAATATATTTTATATTTTATGTTCTTCAAAGTAGCCACCCTTTGCCTTGATGACAGCTTTGCACACTCTTGGCAAAGCATACCATTCCATGAGCGCAGCATTTATTCTTTAACTTGAATCAATGAGCCCAATCAGTCCTCCATTACAACAAAATCATAAACAACAGAGTAGGGCTGGCTAATACGTCCTTAGTTTTGGGGTCATGTTCAGGTAAAACAATTTGGCTAATCTATACTTCCATATTTCTAAGTCCTAAAATCAAGGTGTATGACATTTATTGGAATGACTGGAATTCTGATAGACTTTGGTTTTTAATGTAAAGATCTAATTTAATAATATTAGTATATGTTGTAGAAAACGATGGGTTAGAAGAAGCCTACACAACCAACACATAAAGTAAAATTGAACATCCATACATGACCAGCTATGTAAACTTTAACATTGATTTAACATCCATATATGGCCAGCTATGTAAACTTTAACATTGATTTAACATCCATATATGGCCAGCTATGTAAACTTTAACATTGATTTATCCTGCAATAGATGTGGTTCAATTGGTAACATACATTTTTGTCTTCTTCTAATGCCTCTTAAGGGGAAAGTAATCTAAAAGTAACAGCATGCAATCCGATTACATTACTGAGTTACGTTACTCATTACATTTTCAGACAGGTAACTTGTAACTGTAACAAATCACATTTTAGAAAGTAACCTACCCAACCCTGCATGTAACTACAAGATGCCACAACCATTGAATCCACATGTAATGCCAGGGTTGATAAATAGGCTAGGACCTGGTAACAACAATTGTAACAAGCCACACCCTGTCATAAACTATTGGTCATATTAAATTGGTTTATTTCTATGTTATGACCTGGCTCAAAGGCTACATATACCGAATCAAGTGTGATACAAGAACAATGTAGTTACATAAGATATACTTTTAATTATCACCCAGGAGCAAGCAACTTAATGTAAAGTGAAACCCAGTAGGGTATAACCTTTATAATTACTATCTAGTTACAATGTAACAACCTTTGCAGACAATAGACAACAACCTTGTTACCATGTAATTTACAAAGTAACTACTATGTTACAGCTACGTAACTACTATGTTACTTGAGTTATTACAGTGGAGTTACATAGTAATGGGGGCAACAATGTAAGGCGCTTGGTAATTTTATTACGGTCTGGCCACAAATACAGTCATATAGAATACCCTGGTATTTCCACACGTAACCACAGCTTTAGTCACAAGCAGCCCACTGCAATAATGGAAAGAGTGCCATCTGTTGGTCTTTCAGTGTAACTTCCATCAGCCAGTATGTGTTTTCCCATGGTGGATGTCTCCCCTGGTGCACTTGTTACACGCCTGCCCTGAGGCCAATCTAAACTCCTGTCTCTCCGAGTGTGTGTGTTCCAAAGGCTGTTACAGGGTTATTCAACTCAGGTCGCTCCCACCTTGTCAAAGCAAAACACATACTGTTCATGTGTAGCCTGAAAAACAAGTGCCACAATGATAATTCTTTTAGTTCCTAGGCTGCTAACTTGTTTTTCCGGATATATATATCTAACCTTGTTGTTTTCCATCGATTGATACTGGATGGGTCCCAAAAGGAAACCCGTTTCCATATACAGTCCACTACTTTTTACCATAGTCCTAAGTATTGCACTATAAGGGAATAGCGTGCTATCCATTGTTGAGAGCAGGTGGAGGAGGAGTCCATTGATTTTGTTGCACTGTTTTCTGTCCAAAGGAAACCCAAAGGGAGTCATGCTGACACACGGGAATGTTGTGGCTGATTTCTCAGGCTTCCTCAAAGTGACAGATGTAAGTTCGATCGGACTATGGTATAGCTGACCCTTTCTGTGGAAGAAATTTCCCTTGTACAGTATTTATCTTGAGTAGGTGCTAAATTTCCCATTTATGTAACTATATTAGATGCAAGACTCACTAAATGGCTTCAAGTCCCATATCTTACATGGGACAATAACAAGATGGAAATGTACAATGCACAAATGTATTTGTTTTTGTGTGCTTGTGTATAATATCTGTTTCTCATTAAGATCATGTTTGACAGTTGAGTGGTGAGAAACAAACCCCACTGGGCACAGAAGTCAATTCAACATTTATTCTGCATTGGTTCAATGTAATTTCATTGAAATGACGTGGAAACAACGTTGATTCAACCGTTGTGTACCCGATGGGGCGGTTCTAATCCCCTGCTAACCACTTTAACTCTTCCCCATGCCACAGAAAGTAATATTCCCAAACCAAGATGACGTTCTTATCTCCTTCCTGCCTCTGGCGCACATGTTTGAAAGACTCATCCAGGTAATTTCTCAAAAAAAGCCCACACTAAGCTTTCATCTGTAGAATTGTTGGTATGGGTGTTGCTCCTCTTTGTGTGTGTGTGTGTGTGTGTGTGTGTGTGTGTGTGTGTGTGTGTGTGTGTGTGTGTGTACACATGTACCTGTATTTTCAGACATGTAGGATCTTGGCGATTACCCTTGTCCTTGGCTGTTATTGACCTGGTTATCTGCGGTTGGATTTCATTGTGACATTATATTATTATATAGGCATATCATCTGCTTGCTCTGGATAAGCTGGCTCATACAGTCATGGGTGTGCATTATTTCTGCCGGTACTAACAGTTTCACCCCCACAGGAAACTTGAGCCCTGCTGTTAACCCCCCACGCTGCCTCTAGCTTGGGATGCATCCTAAATAGCATCCTATCCCCTATATACTGAACTACTTTCGACCAAGGCCCTATGGGCCCTGGTCAAAAGTAGTGTACTACAAAGGGAATAGGGTGCTATTTAGATCGCTGGCTTGGTCTGTTGTTTCCGATAGCTGTGGTTCCACAGCTCGTGTTTTCAGTCCCTAACTACTGATTTTGGATCAGTCCCATATGTATTATTTTGAATAACTAATATGAGTTAAACAACAAAGCTGGCACTGGATCAGCTTCAGTACTGAAGGGGTAAAGCAACCATACAGGTTCAACCGAGGTTCTTTCCTTGTTAGTGTGTGAGACACAGACACAGGAAACCACCTCTCTTCCCCTCCAACACAAGCAGGCACATACTTCACGTTCACAAGAATGCACACACCCAGACACTGTTAATGTATGTGACCTTTATGTAACTAATGTAAACGCCTTTAAGATCATCCTCAAAAGGAACGACCCATGTTCTCCTTGTAGAACTCGTTGAATAGGCTTTTCCATATACAGTAAGTTTCATGGTCCCTGCCAGTGCGCTCCAGTCTATTATGCAAATCATGTCTTTCAACACGTGAAAGAAAAAAGGCAGTTCCTGCAGAGCCTGTCCTCATCATGACCTCAAAAACAGGAACTGTTCCAAAGATCGGTGTGAATTGTGGTACTTTCAAGACAACTCAGAAACTCTGAACCTCCGAGTTAAAATCAATATATTTTTTTGCGTCAAGTTTCCTGTTTGTCAATTATGATATTTTGCAAGTGGGAAAGTCGGAGCCCTAGTTTCCAAGTGGACATTTTAGAGTTTTCGAGTTCCGAGTTGTCTCGAAAGCGGCATTAGGCCAGATCTATGCAACTGAATACAATAAGTGCTTTTTGACTCAGTTGTAACTGTTAGGTTCTTTCCCCAGTCTGTGGTGTATTGTCACGGTGGCCGGATCGGTTTCTTCCAAGGCGACATCCGCCTGTTGTCTGATGACATGAAGGCCTTACGGCCCACCATCTTCCCTGTGGTACCTCGACTGCTCAACCGCATGTACGACAAGGTGAGAGAACCAGCCTTTACACCCCCCCCCCCCCCCCCCACCCCCCCACCCCTTCATTTTTCAGATCTTATATCAACTTCTCTCTTGAATGTCTATGTGTGTACTCTACAGATATTCAGCCAGGCCAACACCCCATTGAAGCGTTGGCTGCTGAACTTTGCAGCTAAGAGAAAAGGGGCAGAGGTCAGCAGGGGGATCATCCGCATGGACAGCCTGTGGGATAAGATATTCTTCAGTAAGATACAGGTATACACCTCCCCTCCTCCATTCCTTCTCTTCTCCTCCTGCCTATGAGTGGCCTGATATGGTGCCCCCGCACATTGGCTACCCGGACTATCTGCATTGTGTCCCGCCACCCACCAACCCCTCTTTTACGCTACTGCTACTCTCTGTTTATCATATATGTATAGTCACTTTAACCATACCTACATGTACATACTACCTCAATTAGGCTGACTTACCGGTGCCTGTTTATAGCCTCGCTTCTGTTATTTTTCACTGTTGTTTTTATTTCTTTACTTATCCATTGTTCACCTAATACCTATTTTTTTTACTTAAAAATCACACTGTTGGTTATGTAAGCATTTCACTGTAAGGTCTACTACACCTGTTGTATGTAAGCATTTCACTGTAAGGTCTACTACACCTGTTGTATTCAGCATTTCACTGTAAGGTCTACTACACCTGTTGTATTCAGCATTTCACTGTAAGGTCTACTACACCTGTTGTATTCAGCATTTCACTGTAAGGTCTACTACACCTGTTGTATTCAGCATTTCACTGTAAGGTCTACTACACCTGTTGTATTCGGTGCACGTGACAAATAAACTTTGATTTGATTTGCTGTGTGTGTACAGGCAATAAAATGGGAATATGCACTGTGATCCGTGGAAGTGTTGCTAGGCAGGCAGGATGCACTGTATTTCAACAACACAGACTGCATTCCTGGTGTGTTGTGGGAGTTTGGGTTGTGTAATAGTATTGTGTTCTGTTGGCAGGCCAGCCTGGGTGGGAGGTTACGCATGATTGTAACTGGAGCTGCGCCGGCCTCCCCCACTGTACTGGGGTTTCTCAGGGCTGCACTGGGTTGTCAGGTAAGTGATGCACATGTGAATGCGCGCACACAAACACACACACACACACATGCGTGGATAAACACACACATGCAGCTGCATGCATAAGCATACACATGCACACACACACGTGTTGACAAACACACAAACGCATGAAGCCACAAGCACACATGGACACGAGGTCACACAGACAAACCATCAGACTGATCATATCACATCCTGCTAACATCCTGTCTGTCCTGGCTGTCTGTAGGTGTATGAGGCGTATGGCCAGACAGAGTGTACTGCTGGTTGTACTTTCACCACTCCTGGAGACTGGACCTCAGGTGAACTTATCTCTCCTCGCCCCTCTCCTCAACGCTCTTCCCTTCTCCTCTCTCTCCCACTCCTTTCTTCTCATCTCCTCTCTTCTCCTCTCTTCTTCTCTCTTCTCCTCTCTTCTCTTCTTCTTTCTTCTCCTCTTTTACTTGTCTCCTCTTCTACTCCACTTCAACCGGTCAACAGCTGTTCCACTCCCAGTACACCCAAGTGGTGCACTATCCATAGGGAGCCATTTGGGACCCACCCCTACATTAGGCCAGGGAGCAAGAGTACCTTTATGACATCAGAGTACAGTCGGCTCTAGCCCATGCCTGTTTAAAAACATTATACTTCACCACTGGGGTGAAAGTCTAAGAGGTTTTACAACGGTGGAAACACAAGCCCACAGAGATAACACGCTGTGTATTGGGGACACATTATAGTGTGACTGAGTATAGCTGCTGCTGACTGATGCCAACATCAACAAGGCCCTCCATGTCCTGAGGAGATGGGGTTATGAGTCAGTGTCACTTGCTTTCAGCGGAAGGATAATATTTTACTGTGAACACTACAGCTGAAGCGAACTCTTTCCTCCGCCGCACGTACGTGCTTTCAGCTTCAGACTCAAACAAACAAACACAAGCTTTGAGGTTCTCACTGTTTTTTAGCTCTGTGGCTTCTGGCTGGCTGCACGTTGCAGGGCCATAACCATTTCCCCTCTGTAATGTGTGAGAATAGGGGCAACTAGTCGGGAGGCTTAATTTTAGTTGGGTCAACAACCTTTGGATCACAGCCAGTATTTACCCACGTACTCTGCTGTGCTACAAAACACTGGCAGTTGCAGTATTTCAACCCAAGCATGTAACAGACACTTTATTGTCTCGGTGAAACAGCCATGGCCAAAGGTTACACAGGAAATATATTAAGCTGCAGTACATTTGAATGGATGCTAGAGCAGCTCTAACACCTGACCCACCCATCAGCCCACTGAATGTCCCAAATGGCACCCTATTTCCTATATAGTGCACTACTTTTGACCAGAGCACTATGGGAATAGGGTCCCCTATGGGTCCTGGTCAAAAGCTGTGCACTATATAAGGAATAAGGTGTGATTTGGAATGCAGCCATAATCTCCTGTCTTCCTGGAAATGTCATTACTTATTACATATTATTTCATGATGCAGACTTTGCCAGGTCTAGCATAAATTTCCAGCCCAAGGACCACTCAAAACCCACCCACAAGGCCTGAATACTAGGCCAAAATGTTGTTGTTTTTTTCAGCAAGAGAGGAGTTGTTAAATAGGTGTCTCCATAATGACAATCTAGATACAACTGGTAAAAAAGGCAAATTGACTGAGAACACATTCTCATTTACAGCAACGACCTGGGGAATAGTTACAGGGGAGAGGAGGGGGAATGAATGACCCAATTGGAAGCTGGGGATGATTAGGTGGTTATGATAGTATGAGTGTCAGATTGGGAATTTAGCCAGAACACCAGGGTTATCACCCCTACTCTTACGAGTAGTGCCATAGTATCTTTAGTGACCACAGAAAGTCAGGAAACCAATTTAACGTCCCATCTGAAAAACAGCACCCTACACAGGGCAATGTTCCCAATAAAATATATTTTTTGGTGTTTGTAAGCTACTCTGGACTTCTATAGGCCCTGCGCATTATACTCTTCGACACTATAAAAACTATTTGGAACTAGCTAGTGCTGTTATTCGTTTGTTGTCCTCACATGACTTGTCATGAAGTGCTGCTTTCCTCTCACTTGTGACTCAGCTGCCTGCTGCAGCGCTCTCTCAACACACGGCCCTCCCCATCCCTCGATCCCTCCCTCCCTACCACTCTCTCAGCAGCCTGCCTTACTACCTGATTATCAATAGCAGCAGGTCACAGTGAAATAAATAGATTAAGAAAATACACAAAAAATAGAAATACCATGGCAGCGGCAGTGCTACTTAGAAGTAGCGCAAAAACCTGCAACCCGCAACCATGGACATGGCAACCCTGATCAGTACACTCTCTTAATAAGGCCCTGTGCTCTTACAGTTCCTGGGCAGTGGGGCAGCCTGCTGTTGGTTTGGAATCAGACACAACTGAATGTGTGGATGACATGCAGGGATCTCAGTGGGGAATAACAATTTCAGATCTTCACACACGCTAGAATTGGGCTTTGGCTTTGTGCCTTGCAATGTTTTTAAGTTTAGCAAGTATGGAGAAAGGTATGACTTCTCTAACTATTGTGCAGGCCTGATTGTCAAACAATATACATTTTTTGCGTATTTCCACTAAAATATGCACATTTGAGTTGTAAAGGTAATATAGTCATGATTAAGGAACATTTGTATTGCGTCAAATTAAAATATTATTCAACTGCTCCCCCTACTGGTTTGATTCTATATTTCAGTATTTTCAGCTTCACATTGGAGTTTTGGCCTGACTGTATAAATGTATACTTTTTGGTGGCAGCCAATTTACTATCTAATGACTTCAATCCACCAAATGAAGATGTGAATCCACAGCTGTCTGTACACTAGATTTGTTTCTCATACTTCTCCATGGTTTGATGGCTAACACTAGGTCATGTGGGGGCACCATTGCCATGTAACCTCATCAAGCTGGTGGATGTGGCTGAGAAGAACTACTTTGCACGCAAGGGAGAAGGAGAGGTGAGTTCAATAAAGCATCAAGGACATTTTAGGGTAATCCCTATTTGAACATGGTCCCAGACAGTTGATCACTGAGGCTATGTAAGCATTAGTCGATGTGATAGTTGGGTGCTGAACACATTCTCTTTAATTCTCACTCTGTGGCTGTCTCCCTCTCTCTGATCATCCATTAGGTGTGTGTGAAAGGACCCAATGTTTTCAAGGGCTACCTCAAAGACCCTGAGAGGACTGCTGAAACCCTGGACACAGACGGTTGGCTCCACACCGGAGACATAGGGAGATGGTTACCTGTACGTACACATGCTTGTTTATGACCCTTCCCTTGAAAATACATTTCCTCAAACATCTATTTGCCTTCCTTGTGTTATATACCCTCAATACTAGGGCCAAATCCTAACTTGACATTCACAACTATTTCAATTAAAATGTAAGGTATGGGTCTATTTTTGATGTCTGCCCTCCGCTCCTCAGAACGGTACACTGAAGATCATTGACAGGAAGAAGCACATCTTTAAGCTGGCCCAGGGAGAGTACATCTCCCCTGAGAAGATAGAGAACATTTACATCCGCTGTGAGCCTGTGACCCAGCTCTACGTCCATGGTGACAGCCTACAGGTGATCTCCCTAACCACTTGGTTGTTATCACATGACAGCCGATGGTAAGAGTTGTTTGGCCATTATCATTAAAGTTGGGCAGAACCACTGGAACACAGCTAGACATTAGCCCTATAAAAATCTGTCAGTTTAGGCTAGAAATCATTTCTTTCATCAATTCACTGCGTACGCACTTCCGCATCTGCGATGAAAGGTGGCAAGCGATGTTTGTCAGACCGTGAGGCATCCCGAAAATTAGTCTTCTCACAAAATTGGATAACACTTTACTTGACACCCAGTGTCATAACACATTATGATACAGTCATAACCATGTCATAATATGTCATAACAGCTGACATAACTTGTCATAAGTCATAATATGGTCTATATTACATTATTTTATCACTGGTTATGACACCTACAAAAGAGTGTCAAAACCCACAAAACATGCACCTCTGTTGCTTATGACTAGGATGAATGCAGGAGCAGATTTCAGGTACAAGAAACCCTCTTTTTGACTGATATAAGGTCATGTACATGATAGGCCTATCTGGCTTACATGATTATGATGGTCATAATGCATCTTGGCAGTGTCATAAATCACATGAGCGAAGTTCACTGAACCTCCTTGACTAAAATTACAATTGATAGCCTTTGAGTTAGAGTATGATCATTAAAAAAACATGACACTGATACTGAGGTTAATTGGTAAGCTGTAACAGACTATGAGGTCATAAAATGTAGGTATCATAACAGGTGTTATGTAGGTGTCATAATCAGCCATGAAATAACACAATATATGTCACAATAAGTGTAAATATGGGTCATGACAGTGTTATGGCAAGTTATGTCAGCTGTTATGACATGGTTATGACCGTGTCATAACGTCTTATGACGCTGGGTTTAAAGTAAAGTGTTACCCAAAATGGTCTGTAGTGTCTGAATGGTTTGACCATTATTACCCCTCTATGGAAAGACGAGACTCTCCCGAACACAACAGTGTTTTCCGTTTTGCTCTACGACCCCCACGAGCGTCTTGGGACTAGTGTGAAGTCAGTACAACCGATCTGCTAACTTCTGTCTGTAGCATCAAAACAGTTTGGACAACACACTAATATGACCCCTCTGTTGAAAGGTGAGACTCTCACAAACACAAATATGTTGTTTTGCTCTAGGATGCCCACAGGCCACACAAGACCCGTCTGAAGGTCCCCCGTACCAGTTGAAAAAATTAAATGGAAGTATACTGAACAAAATTATTAACGCAACATTTAAAGTGTTGGTCCCATGTTTTATGAGCTGAAATAAAAAATCCCAGAAATTGTCCTTATGCAAATGTATTTCTCAAAAATGTTGTGCACAGATTTGTTTACATCCCTGTTAGTGAGCATTTCTCCTTTGCCAAGATAATCCATTACAACTGACAGGTGTGACATATGAAGAAGCTGATTAAACAGCATGATTATTACACAGGTGCACCTTGTGCTGGGGACAATAAAAGGCAACTGTAAAATGTGCAGTTTTGTTAGACAACACAATGCCAAAGATGTCTCAAGTTTTGAGGGAGTGTGCAATTGGCATGCTGACTGCAGGAATTTCCACCAGAGATGTAACCAGAGAATTGATTGTTAATTTCTCTACCTTAAGCCGCCTCCAATTTTGCGTTAGATAATTTAGCAGTTCATCCAACCAGCCTCACAACCGCAGACCACCTGTATAGCGTTGTGTGGACGAGCGGTTTGCTGATGTCAACATTGTGAACAGAGTGCCCAATGATGGCGGTGGGGTTATGGTATGGGCAGGCATAAGCTACGGACAACGAACACAATTGCATTTATCGATGGCAATTTGAATGCACAGAGATACCATGACAAGATCCTGAGGCCCATTGTAATGCCATTCATCCACCACCATCACCTCATGTTTCAGCATGATAATGTTGCAAGGATCTGTACACAATTCCTGGATGCTGAAAATGTCCCAGTTCTTCCATGGCCTGCATACTCACCAGATACAATGGGGAGAACAAGTATTTGATACACTGCCGATTTTGCAGGTTTTTTAAGTAATTATTTAGCATTTTATTGCATTACATAAGTATTTGATACATCAGAAAAGCAGAACTTAATATTTGGTACAGAAACCTTTGTTTGCAATTACAGAGATCATACGTTTCCTGTAGTTCTTAACCAGGTTTGCACACACTGCAGCAGGGATTTTGGCCCACTCCTCCATACAGACCTGCTCCAGATCCTTCAGGTTTCGGGGCTGTCGCTGGGCAATACGGACTTTCAGCTCCCTCCAAAGATTTTCTATTGGGTTCAGGTCTGGAGACTGGCTAGGCCACTCCAGGACCTTGAGATACTTCTTACGGAGCCACTCCTTAGTTGCCCTGGCTGTGTGTTTCGGGTCGTTGTCATGCTGGAAGACCCAGCCACAACCCATCTTCAATGCTCTTACTGAGGGATGGAGGTTGTTGGTCAAGATCTCGCAATACATGGCCCCATCCATCCTCCCCTCAATACGGTGCAGTCATCCTGTCCCCTTTGCAGAAAAGCATCCCCAACCTTCTCCCATTCCTCTTCTGGATCATCCAGATGGTCATTGGCAAACTTCAGACGGGCCTGGACATGCGCTGGCTTGAGCAGGGGGACCTTGCGTGCGCTGCAGGATTTTAATCCATGACGGCGTAATGTGTTACTAATGGTTTTCTTTGAGACTGTGGTCCCAGCTCTCTTCAGGTCATTGACCAGATCCTGCCGTGTAGTTCTGGGCTGATCCCTCACCTTCCTCATGATCACTGATGCCCCACTAGGTGAGATCTTGCATGGAGCCCCAGACCGAGGGTGATTGACCGTCATCTTGAGCTTCTTCCATTTTCTAATAATTGCGCCAAACAGTTGTTGCCTTCTCACCAAGCTGCTTGCCTATTGTCCTGTAGCCCATCCCAGCCTTGTGCAGGTCTACAATTTTATCCCTGATGTCCTACACAGCTCTCTGGTCTTGGCCATTGTGGAGAGGTTGGAGTCTGTTTGATGGAGTGTGTGGACAGGTGTCTTTTATACAGGTAATGAGTTCAAACAGGTGCAGTTAATACAGGTAATGAGTAGAGAACAGGAGGGCTTCTTAAAGAAAAACTAACAGGTCTGTGAGAGCCGGAATTCTTACTGGTTGGTAGGTGATCAAATACTTATGTCATGCAATAAAATGCAAATGAATTACTTAAAAATTATACAATGTGATTTTCTGGATTTTTGTTTTAGATTCCGTCTCTCACAGTTGAAGTGTACCTATGATAAAAAGTACAGACCTCTACGTGCTTTGTAAGTAGGAAAACCTGCAAAATCGGCAGTGTATCAAATACTTGTTCTCCCCACTGTATGTCACCCGTTGAGCATGTTTGGGATGCTCTGGATCAACGTGTACGACAGCGTGTTCCAGATCCCGGCAATATCCAGAAACTTCAACCAGCCATTGAAGAGGAGACGGACAACATTCCACAGGCCACAATCAACAGCTTGAACAACTCTATGCAAAGGAGATCTGTGGCGCTGCATAAGGCCCATTTTTTTAAAAGGTATCTGTGACCAACAGATGCATATCTGTATTCCCAGTCATGTGACATTAGGGACTAATGAATTTAATTCAATTGACTGTTGCTCAGTAAAATCTGTGAAGTTGTTGCATGTTGCGTTTAGATTTTTGTTCAATGCACATATAGGGACAATTTATTCCAAAAATAAGGGGTTAAATACATGTAAAAAAAATACATATAAACCTTTTCTCTTTCTTAAATCTCTCAGATATAGGACACTTCAGAACAAATTTCCTGTAGTGTTCCATGTAGTGAATCTGTTAATCAATGTGTTTATATGGACTAATAACAGTCAGGCCAACATTTTTTTTTCATCAAATAATTTTTGTAGATATTTTTTCATACTTCAACGGCTCTTAAAATTTAAAATCAAATAGCTAAATGATCCTTGGTATGACCTTGTTAAACAATTCCATATAGCTTAGTCGAACCCCCCCCTCTCCCCCGGCTTAGACTGTAATGGGTTAAAACCACAGTTTATGCTGGATACTGTTTATGTACAGATATTTTCATAGATAGTGTTAGGTGCCTCCTAAGAAGAGGTAGATGCAGGAGTCAGGAGCAGGAGAGCAAGGAATTCCAGTTTGCACAGTCCCAACCCACCAACAACAGGCGGGGAAAATCATGAAACACACAGAGGAGAAATCTCTACTCCTAAATATAGTACCCACAGTACAACGACTGAGAGGAAAAAAACCCTGTGGCGCAAACACGCACCCCTAACAGCGCTAACAAGCACAATCAATCCCACACAAAGACTAACAGGCAGCGGAGCTTAATAAACCCACCGAAATTAACTAATAGGACACAGGTGATAACAATAACAGACAGACACAAACGAAAAGGAAAAATGGATCGGTGGCAGGTGGCAGGTAGTAGGCCGGCGACGACGACGACTGCCGAGCACCGACCGAACAGGGAGGGGAGACACCTTCGGTGGAAGTCGTGACGGATAGACACATACTTACTTACCTACTTAGGCCTAGAGAGAGAGAGAAAGAGAGAGAGAAAAATACAGAGAACATTTGATTATTTCTCATTTCTAACGGTTACTTGTGTGTTTCTCTTCTAGTCCTGTCTGGTTGCCATAGTTGTTCCTGACCCAGAGACAATGCCTGCATGGGCCCTGAAGAAAGGCATGGAGGGGAGCTATCGGGACCTCTGTAAAAATACTGTATGTGATTTCAATCCCATCTTTACATTCAATGGTGTTTTCATTCTGTTTGTTGCCATGATGAAGGAGAGGCTTGAAATAATCAACTATGTGCATAGATGTGAATAGATTGACGTAATCAAAAGAAAGGATTCCTGTTGCACAACATTCATGTCTAGGTACTGCGCTTTTAGAGAAAGATCCTCAGATCCTCAGACCCTGAGTAAACTGATTGAAGAGAAGGAAAGGGCACCTTGTTGAACCCTTTGAGTTGTTGAATAGATCGACATAACACAACACATGGTATTGTCTTAGAGTCATGGTATGGTGTCTTGTCTTGTGTGTGTGTGTATGTAAAGGTCCTGAAGAAAGCCATCATGGAAGACTTGCAGAGACTGGGCAAGGCCAGTGGCCTCCACTCGTTTGAGCAGGTGTGTGTGTGTCAATTGTAAGGTGTTCATTGGTGAGGGCAAATGACAACTCTCTGAAAGTGAATACCTAGACGATGATGACAAATAGCTGATATGCACACGTGACCTGGCAAAGGATCCTGTCTACATTCTAATGTATTCTGTCTGTCCCAAGGTGAAAAACATCCACATCCACAACGAGCAGTTCTCCATACAGAATGGCCTGTTGACTCCCACACTAAAAGCGAAGAGACCCGAGCTGAGGGAGTTTTTCAAGGAGAAGATCGAAGACCTGTACGAAAACATCTCCATGTGAAACACTACCACCGAATAAACGTTTCTCAGTAACATCAGTCCTCATTTAACATTTGTCATTCACTCCCCTTCACCCCCATCCAACCACAAAACAGACTCAAACCAACCAAACAAGTTACTGACCGTGGGTCAGGAAGGAAGTATCAACTTAGCTCTTTGGACCCCCACTGACCAAGTTCTGTTTGCTACTCCAGGGAAGCCTAGCAGTGTGTTGGGCCAGTAACCGAAAGGTTGCTGGTTTGAATACCTGAGCCGACAAGGTGAAAAATCTGTTGATGTGCCCTTGAGCAAGGCACTTAACCCTAATTTACTCCAGGGGCGCCGTACTACTATGGCTGACCCTGTGAAACAACACATTTCACCTACAGTACTCGGTATATGTGACAATACATCTGTATTATTTTTTTTCAATGTAGAGCTAAAACCAAATCAGCCTCATCTCTTATCTTGAAACGCCAGCAACAGACAGTCAACATAGCCTGCATGCTCCTCTTTCTTTTGTAGGCCTATCAAAACATTACAAAAAAATGATGCAATCTTTAAGTTTTTCTCCATGTTGTGCTCAGAGAATTTGCCTGGTAAGAACATACCGACCTCAAATAAGGGCATAGCATGCAGTGTGCCCTGCATTGCTGGGACCGTTGTTACAGGAGACTTCAAAATGAGTTCTGGGCTCTTAAGGCAGTCAACAGGGGTGCAAAAACATTTTGTCTGTTGCAAAACCTTTTCCAATAAAAACAGCTTAATCAAAACGTAAAACATTTTTTCAACAAAAACTAGAGTTTTATTGGACAAATTCAGGTAGGCCCCTCCCCGTTCCAATTGTTCTGTTTGCTTCCATTTGGTTCCTAGAGTAAATAGTAAACGCTTTCCATGCAAGGCAAAACGTTTTGCAACAGAATCCGACTAATGAATACACCCCTGGTATACCAACACCGTCAACCGTCATACTGCAAGGCTTTTTCATGTAGTCGAGATCGACAAGCTCCACTCATTGACGGAGGTTAAAACAAAATGGACTGTGAAAATGTGGGTTTATGTAGTACAAATGTATAGGCTTTTGAGTTAATTTCAGTCCCAAAATATTACTATGTGGATGTACATATTAAGAACAACTAGACATAAGCATATTTAAGCAGTGGTTTGAATGGATTTTTTGGGTGTAGTGAGATGAATTGTAACTTTATTTAATCTGTTGTCAAATGGAATCAGCACCATATCCTTGTATTGAATGAGTGCAGCAACAGGGATTAGGGGTGGGGTTGGGATGGGGCAGAGAACAATAAAATACATTCTGGAATGATTTTCATTTATTATTTATTTATTCTTTTCCATGTCAAGCGATGCTTAAACAAACTAAAACAGAATTACCTTTGCATTGCAACATTTGGCTGGGCGATATAGACAGAAAGTGTTAAAGGCCCAGTGGAAACACAAATGTGATTTCCTGTGTTATATATATATATATATATATATATATATATATATATATATATATATATATATATATATATATTTCCACCCTGAGGTTGGAATAATACTGTGAAATTGTGAAAATTATGATAATACAATAATTTTTATTGTAAGAGCTGTACGAAAGAAACGTTTGAAATTTGTTCCTGTTTTGGTGTCAGGGAATTTTGGCCTACCATGGTGACATCACCATGCAGTAAATGAGTTAATAAACCAATAAGAAAGAGAGTTCCAAACCTCTCTGCCAATAGCTGCACATTCAGTTTTACCCTCGCCACTCAAACCTGCCCTAGACAGTCCTAGAAAAATGATTGCTTGATAAATGGTTATTTTCTAAGAATGTATTATTATTTAAAAAATATACCACTTTATAAAAAAATAAAAATCACAGTATGGTACTTAATTATTACCCTGAAAGGATCTGATATTGAGATCTGCATTGGACCTTTAAAGGGATCCTGCGAGATTCGGGCCTTTTGTTCTACTTACCCAGAGTCTGATGAACTCATGGCTACCATTTTTATGTCTTTGTACCCATACCCGTATGTCTCTGTACCCGTATGTCTCTGTACCCGTACCCGTATGTCTCTGTACCCGTATGTCTCTGTACCCATACCCGTATGTCTCTGTACCCGTATGTCTCTGTACCCATACCCGTATGTCTCTGTACCCGTATGTCTCTGTACCCGTACCCGTATGTCTCTGTACCCGTATGTTTCTGTACCCGTACCCGTATGTCTCTGTAGCCGTATGTCTCTGTACCCGTATCCGTATGTCTCTGTACCCGTACCCGTATGTCTCTGTACCCGTATGTTTCTGTACCTGTACCCGTATGTCTCTGTACCCGTATGTCTCTGTACCCGTATCCGTATGTCTCTGTACCCGTATGTCTCTGTACCCGTACGTCTCTATACTCGTATGTCTCTGTACCCGTACCCGTATGTCTCTGTACCCGTACCCGTATGTCTCTGTACCCGTATGTCTCTGTACCCGTATGTCTCTGTACCCGTATGTCTCTGTACCCCTCTCTACCCATAGACTTCCAGTCATTGCGCTAATGCTAAAACTAGAGCTAACTTACTTTATACTGCACAGAGACATAACAATTCTATCCACGGGTTTATGGACTCTGGGTAAGTAGAACAAGGGCAATATAATAGCAATGATCACGGTAGTGATATAGGGTGATCAAATCAAAGTCTTTTGGTCACGTACGCAGTTTAGCAGGTGCAGTGAAATGCTTATGTTCTAGTTCCTATCAATCAATGCAGTAAATGTCAAACAAGCACACAATAATACAAAGTAAAACAAATAATCACAAATGTAGTACATTAGTAGATATATAAATAGTATGCAAACATTGTTAAAGTGACCAGTGGTCATTTACTATGTACATAGGGCAGCAGTCCGTAAGGTGCAGGGTAAAGTATGCAACAGTTGGACACAGTCTCTATTGATATGTGTCTCCTGAGTTTTTGGAGTATAATGAGCTTGACACAGGTAAAGTGGCTGAGTGATTGGTTTACCTCTTCTGTAGGTTTACTTTGGCACATCAAAAGTCTACTTGGAGCTAGCATCCAAGTGCATGCTTCTTCTTATCAGCAGCCAACAACTACAATGTTGAGAGCTGAAGGTCTATAGGGCATATTTTCTTCCAAGTACCTCAGATGAAGTTTCATCATCATAGTTGATGTTTGATTTTAGTAGGGGAAAGGCTGCACTTACAGAGCCTCTGAAATATGTTTGTGAGCATCAGGACCTCAAATAGTATGTTACAGCTTACCAATTAACCTCAGTATCAGTGTCATGTTTTTAAAAATTATCCTATTCTAACTCGAAGGCTATCAATTGTAATTTTAGTGGAGGTTGTTCAATGAACTTAGCTCATCTGATTGTCTTTTAACTGAGGCCTGAAGACTAGCCCACAAAGTAAATGTCTACAGCAGGCTAACCCAGTCTTGTGACACACGTTGCGTTCCCCTGCTCAGACGTTGCATGCGTCAACCATCGACTGACAGATTGATATAACATATGATGTGGTTAGCTTATACTAAAATACCTATCCAGGCGTTGTAAGATCTGGCATGCTTCAGCAACGCCTGGGCAGAGGAAAACGCCCATAGACCACCAGGGCTCAAACCATAGCATTCATAACACTTTTTCAGACAAGACAGGGGCAGATTAATATAATACATTTGCAAAATTCAGCTCATTTTATTTGGTCAAAACAATATTTCCGGGCCTCCCGAGTAGCGGTTGGGCTCTACTTGGCTCATTGTGCTATAGTGACTCCCCTGTCGCCAGTTGAACGGTTTCCTCCGACACATTGGTGTGGCTGGCTTCCGGGTTAAGCTGACGGGTGTTAAGGAGAGCGGTTAGGCGGGTCATGTTTCGGAGAACACATGACTCCACCTTCGCCTCTCCAGAGTCCATTGCGGAGTTGCAGCGATGAGAGAAGTTCAAAATTGGGGAGAAAAAATACTAACAAAAAACTAAAACTAAAAGAATACTTGACTTATCTGATCTAAGGCCTTGGCTCCAATAAAAGGAGCATAGGCCATAGACAAATGTCCTCCTCCATCTCACTCGTTTCGGGGCAAGTTTTTCCAGGTCTCACCATGTTGAGGCTACTTTCAGTCATTTCTGCCTGGACAAATAAGCCTACACCTGTCACTGAAGATCAAACTGGAAAAATGTGTCACAATCATATCCCTCAAGTCTCTGCATAAATACAAACTGTTCAGACGATCACATGAATCCACTTCACAGATAAGATGTGATTGGCGTAGGCCTATATGGGGAGTGTACATTGGATCTGGAAGAACAGGCATGCTTGTACAGCACTATTGTAAATTCATTTATAGAATGAAAGGAATAAAAAAGAATTGCAAGTGAAACCACGGAACTGGTTAGGAATCAAAGAAGATTACATTCCAACTGATGATCAGATCACAAAGAATCCTGTAGTATGTTTATAAAATATGAATAATATGTTTTACAGTAAATCTAAATGATGGGTAGATAGGACAGGAATCAAACTGTACATGTTGGATATTTTAATATTCTGTGTTTTTCCTTCTTTGACTAATGACACTATTTTAGGTGAGTGGTCATGTCTCAAACCAGCTACAGGGTTACCTTACTCTATTTTTGTATTTCACGTTTATGGCCAGCAGGGAGCGCCAACATAATTAGGGGAACATCGCCACACATTTTTTTTTCCAGCTGAATCTCTGGAAAAGTTTTTTGGGGTACCAAGATGACGGGTAGGTTTATGCCCGAATTGTTGTTGGACTTGGAGGTGGAGAATGAGAATGAATTAACTGAAGTGGCAGGTGCTGTGAAAACCGTAGAGTTTCAGCCTTCCCCCGATGGTGATGAAGATGATTTTGGCCCAGTGGGAGAAAGATTTTTGGAGAGAATGGATTCTTGCCTTCTTGCTGATCCGTATGTGGTGTCACGATGGGTGGAAAAGAGGTTGGGGATTGTTAGGTTGTTGAAAGTGACTCAAAGTGGAATCGTGTAGATTTTTTAAAACGTTTATGCCCTCCGCACCACGCGACTGGAGGAAATAAGTGTGACCTGCTTTCCTCTCCAGAGCAGGGCGCCGTTGAAAGGAGTGATAACTGGAGTGGCATGAAGTGTTGAGGGTCAACTGAAGTTGAAGATTCCCAGTGTTTGTGACGCCATTTGGTGCGACTCAGACCTGTGGAGAGGTGGTGAAACAGAGAAGACAATGTGTGTACTACTGAGCTTTGATGCAGAGTCTTCACCAGTTAAAGTCCACTAACGTGTTTTAGGTGTCAAGCTTATGGCTTATGTAGCAGTAGTGTGTAGGAGGGAGATTCCTGGATGTAAGGAGTGTGCAGGAGGACATGAGACAAAGGAATGTGTAGTATCGGTGGAAAAGGTTGTGTATTAACTGTAGTGGTACACATGGTGCTGGAGATCAGAGGGGTCTGGTGAACGGCTGGTTGAGGTTGCCAGGGTCAGAGTATGGCAGAACATGTGCTATTCTGAGGCAGTAAAGAGAGTATTAGAGGAAGATGGGTCCAGGGTGAGGGATCCTAAGAGGGTACCTGTGAGGAGGCCGAGGCCAATAGAGAGTGATAGGAATAACACATGCTTCAGTAAGGTTGTTTTTTTGGCATTCATGGCCATGGATGTCAGTTGTACCTCAGCAATGGAACTTATATCACAGAGGATGGATGTTGTGGTGTCAGCTGCAGAGAACTACTTGGGTGATTGTTTAGACTGTTTTGATCACGCGGACTGGGATATGTTCCAGGTAGCCTCTGAGAATAACATCGACGAATACACGGATATGGTGACTGAGTTCATCAGAAAGTGTATAGGAGAGGTTGTACACACTGTGACTATTAAAACCTACCCAAACCAGAAACCGTGGATAGATGGCAGCATTCATGGAAAACTGAAAGTGCGAACCATCACATTTAACCACGGCAAGGTGACTGGGAATGTGGCCGAATACAAACAGTGTAGTTATTCCCTCAGTAAGGAAAACAAATAGTTAAAACATCAGTATAGAGACAGTGGAGTCGCAATTCAACAGCTCAGACACAAGACATATGTGGCAGGGTCTACAGACAATCACGAATTACAAAGGGAAAACCAGCCACGTCACGCACACTGACGTCTTGCTCCTGGACAAGCTAAACACCTTCTTCGCCCACTTTGAGGATAATACAGTGTCACTGACGCAGCCCACTACCAAGGACTGTGGGCTCTCCTTCTCCATGGACGACGTAAGACATTTAAGCATGTTAACCCTCGCTAGGCTGCTGGCCCAGTCGGCATCACTAGCCGCGTCCTCAGAGCATGCACAAACCAGCTGGCTGGAGGGTTTACGGACATATTCAATCTCTCCCTATCCCAGTCTGCTGTCCCCACTTGCTTCAAGATGTCCACCATTGTTCCTGTACCCAAGAAAGCAAAGCTAACTGAACTAAATGACTATTGCCCTGTAACACTCACTTCTGTCATCATGAAGTGCTTTGAGAGGCTAGTTAAGGATCATATCACCTCCACCTTACCTGACACCCTAGGCCAACTTCAATTTGCTTACCGCCCCAGATCCACAGACGATGCAATCTCCATCGCTTTGCGCACTGCCCTATCACATCTGGATAAGAGGAATATCTATGTAAGAATGCTGAATGCAGACCCCTCCTGTACTCCCTGTTCACCCATGACTGCGTAGCCACGCACACCTCCAACTCAATCATCAAGTTTGCAGACGACACAACAGTAGTAGACCTGCTTACCAACAATGACGAGAGAGTGGTGCCAGGAAAATAATCTCTCACTCAAAATCAACAAAACAAAGGATCGGATCATGGACTTCAGGGAACAACAGAGGGAACACGCCCTTATCCACATCGACTGGACTGCAGTAGAGAAAGTGGATAGCTTCAAGTTCCTCTGCATAGACATCACTGACAATCTGAAATGGTCCAACCACACAGACAGTGTGATGAAGAAGGCGCAACAGCGCCTCTTCAACCTCAGGATGCTGAATAAATTTGCCTTGGCCCCTAAAACCCTGACAAACGTTTACAGATGCAAAATTGAGAGCATCCTGTCGGGCTGTATCACCGCCTGGTACAGCAACTGCACCGCCCGCAACCGCAGGGCTCTCCAGAGGGTGGTGCGGTCACCAGGGGCAAACTACCTGCCCTCCAGGACACCTACAGCACCCGTTTGTCACAGGAAGGCCAAAAAGATCAAGGACAACAACTACCCGAGCCACGGCTTGTTCACCCCGCTATCATCCAGAAGGCGAAGTCAGTACAGGTGCATCAAAGCTGAGACCGAGAGACTGAAAAACAGCTTCTATCTCATTGCCATCAGACTGTTAAAAAGCCATGACTAGTGGGCTTCCACCCAGTTACGCAACATTGTACCTTAGAGGCTGCTGCCCAATATACATAGACTTGGAATCACTGGCCACTTTAATAATGGAACACTAGTCACTTTAATAATGTTTACATACTACTTTAGTTATCTCATATGTATATACTATTCTACTGTATTTTAGTCAATGCCTCTCCGACATCGCTCAATCTAATTTTTATATATTTCTTGAATCCAATTATTTACTTTTAGATTTGTGTATATTGTTCTGAATTGTTAGATATTACTGCACTGTTGGAGCTAGGAACACAAGCATTTCGCTATACCCACAATAACATTTGCTAAATATGTGCATGTGACCAATACATTTTTTTTTATTTGGGTGAATGAGATTTTACTGCAGAAGAGTTACAAGATGTTTTGAATGATAGTGTCCCGTCCTCCAAGGCTGCTGGCCTGGAGTAGGAACAGATAGGACCAAATTAGTGGAATAGTGGTGAGTTTTTAATGGGTGCAATTTTTTCACAAAGTGTAATGAATTCATACTACAGAATAGTAGGCTGATATACAGCCAATACAGTAGGTGGCGCCATGCATCGATAATACTTGTTTGCGGACTGCGGTAATACACCAGAAGAAGCAGTTGCTGATGATCCAGAGGTCTACGAAGGTTTGTGAATGTTTAAAAATAAAACTAGCTATGGCCAATGACAACGTTTTAATAATGAAATTACTAATTGTTTGTTCAAACTATCTTTCTGATTCGTTGGTTTGCTGGCTTTATACTTTAATCTAACAAGTGAAACACCTGCCTGGCCAAAAAATTAACAAACGTTGGCTACCGTTAGCTAACTTAGCAGGCGTCATTATCCGGACACTCAAACACGTTCAAGTTGAAAGTTCATGCTCACCTTGACTTCATATTAAGTGGATGTAAATGCATCAATGAGCTTCGTACTCGTGTTTTGATTCAACTGTAACTTTTCTCTCCGAAGAATAATCGTGTTTTTGCTGGAATGGTTCGTTCAAAAGGTCGGAGTGACGACACCATCACAAGACGGGAAGGAATGCTCAGCAGCAGCTCCAGAAGGCAGAGTGGCGATACGCCTTTGAAGTCAGGTTTCACAAGAGGCAGTAAGAAATGGGATGCCTTTCAATGACAGTATGCGCTACTATGATTATACCTGTCCTGCAGGCCATCTCTCCCCAGATTTCTTCAAGTGGTATCTTCATACACTTAGATACATAGATAGATGGCTACATCTTATCGATGTATGTATATATCTATAAAGTATGAAATAAACAGTTTCTGACATCCAGCTACACACGGATGTACATGCAGCACAACTGGTGGACAAAAAAGTTCAACAAGCCCAGTAGTATACTCATACCCAAGCAGAGGTTTTACCTTGCAGAGGAAGTTAAGTCTTGTTCATAGCCAATCATTAGGTTTGACTACTATGGTTGCTGATCACTTGCCTGGCAGAAGCAAATTGGTCTGGATGCCAGGCAATCTGATCAAGTCTTTTGTTTAAATTTCAGAACTAAAGCGACTCTTCCCTAAACCTCTCTGCGCACGGCCAAAAGGCCATGTTCTGTCACCTATAAATGAGTCAACATGCACTGATCACAGGTGAGCTGCTTCATCTGTTAAACGATTTCTAACAATCAGATAAGGGTTGAGTCCCAAATGGTACCCTATTCCCCATTTAGAGAACTACGTTTGACCAGTGCCATGGGGTGCCATTTGGGATGCAGACAGGTAAGATTTGTAGCTAGCATTAACGTGACTGTTCATTCCTACTACATCCCATTATGTGTGCCTCAACAGATCTGTCTTGTCAACTGCTCCCTGGATGAACAGAATGCTGGAATCAAATGGAACTGTGAGTGAAAAGTCATTAAACAAGTTTGCATCAACTCCGATTCACTCGACTAACTTATCACTCTCCATTTTCTCTTTTCAGGAGAGCACAATACATTATAGCGCAGAAGACAGTTCAAGTTGAGTTAGGAACATGTTTGTTTTTGTCAGTTAATGGATAAACCCATGCTCACTTTGGTCCTTCATGTTTTGGATTGGTAATTGCAAATGGGTCAAAGTTTACTATTGAACGTAATATTTTTTCTATGTGCAGTTTCACAAGTGGGTGTTTCCTCCCTCCTGTTGGATTGTGATGAGACTGACTCTGCTGACATCTCCAGCGATACTAGCTCCAGCAGTCTGCCCTCACCTGAGCAGTTCCGCAGAGAGAAAGTCTATGGTGTGTGTGTTGGTCTAGGACTCAGCAGGCACTGTAAAAAGACCTGGCTGACGGCCCATGCCTTAAGAAGTTGAGTGACAGGGATTTTTCAATCCCATCTTTTTTTTGCGGTTTAGAAGAGATAGTGGCCTTCCCCAGTGAGGAGATGTTGGACCTGAATGTCAAGAACTCCACTCTCCTAGATGTCAGCCATGCTGAGGACATCCACATGCAGCAGCCTCCTAACCTGTCCTCCATCATTGGTAAGAGATACAGCACAATGCTGGACATACAGGATGTTACCCCAAATGGCACCGTATTGACTTTATAGACTACTGTTTTGACCCGCGCACCTAGTGCACCACTTTTGACCAGAGACCTATCTTGGGAAAATGGTGCCATTTGGGTCATAACCCAAGTTTTTGTCATTTTAATTATTATTATTTTAATTTTAAGGACCCTGAAACCTTGTCAACCTTGGAGAGGTTTAGTATTCCATGCTTCCTTATCTGCGCAAAATGTTTTTTTTTCTTTTTTCTTTGCAGACATTTCCCAAATGAATGATGGAAAAGATCAGGAAAAAAGGTCAATTTGATTGAATGGCTCGACTCTTTGTATACGATGTGAAATTGACTTTTTCATAGAATGAATAGTCATTTATATTCTAACAAAGAACCTTTATTTGTTCACAGCCGTTTAGCGCGACCCATTAAAAGTACATATTCAGGTATTTGCTTATAATATATTTTATCGTAATTTTTTTAAATAACTAATAGTAATTTGTTTATTTTTTGGAGAAAAAAAACGAACAAAAGCAGGAGAACGCATATAGAACTGATTATTTATTTTCCATGTATTTGTAGACAAGCTGTTCAATGCCTATGTGTCCGTTGAAAGCACCCCCCTAGCTGGAGGAGTAACTGTGCCCTCAGTCCCCAAGAAAACACAAAGGGTATGAAAACACTCACCTGTCTTGTATTTCTCAGATTCTATCTGAGCTACAAGTGGCATGTAAAGAAAAATTGTGGCTCATCTGCAAGTGTAAGAATGTCAGTTAGTAATGAAGTCCTCCTCTCACAGCCAGTGACGATTAGACCCAGGAAGATCAAATGCAGGAAGAGAGTAAAATTTAGTGACTCTGTTACCACTGAGAAGATGGTAGTGAACAATGTGGAGCCTGTCAGTGACCACATGATCAGTGAGAGGACCAGAGACACAGTAGACAACAGAGAAACTGCTGCCCCTGAAGTAGTCCCTCAAGTCCTGAAAAGACCCACACATCACTCACCAGAACTTGCCAAGTTCTTTGACTTTGCAGATGAGAAAGAAAGAGAGACCTTCTTTCAAAAGTTGAGGCAGAGGTACTCCTCCATTAGGGTAAGCATCCTCTCTGAATGGTCAGTCTTTGGATGATTGCAGATGCCATGTATCAGGAATTTGCTCTCATAGTATGTTGTTTGACTTACCATGTCCTGGTACTTTTCGTCACCAGAGTATATTCGCCAATGTTGGTGGGCTTTCGACAGATACATTTGAAGATGAGGGTAATGTTTGGTAAGCACAATTTCTACATAGGATGAAGTCCTGCAGATGTTAGTAAAATGGTTGGTTCCTAGGACAAAAATGTCTTGCAGACATGTCATTTTGGGGTATATTCAGAGGTGGAAACTTTCCATGGAAATATACGAATATTAATACCATTTAAATGTAGATGTTTTTTGCATTGGATATATTTACCATATCATATGGAGACAGAAACAAACCTTTTACCTTATCAAAAGTAGACATAATTGCAAATGATTAAATCCTTCCAATAGAACCCCCCCTGTTTTAGTTATGAATTGAACTTTAATGAAATAAGTTGACTCTTCACATGGGATGATTTCACTGAACAACAAAAGGGAATATTGAATGATCCCCAATGATCCATCACATCTCCCAAAAAAACGTTTTCAACATACATCTGTAAAATGAGTCTAGAAACTAAAGCTTTGGTTGTCTTCCTCTCAGGCTTCCATGTCTTCTCCCTGGACCTCCTCAATGTCCACCTCTTGAACATCAGACTTTGAGGCCTCATCTTCACTTTCACTTTCCAACCTTGTTGACGATGGCTCGTTGTCAGGCTCAAATTTGCCCGGGTGGCCACCAATCTTTCAACCCTTGTATTGGTCAGCCTGTTGCGTGCTTTGGTGTGTGTGTGTGTTCCCAAACAAGGACCAGTTGCGCTCTGAGACGGCTGATGTTGGTGGAATTTGGAGGATGATGGAGGCAACTGGGTAGAGATCCTGAGATCCACAAAGTCACTTCCAACAGGTGGCTGATGAGATATGTTGGCACAACTGCCATATTGTAACTCCATCCCAAAGCCCTTGCTTGGAAGTGTACTTTGCCAGACTGCCAAGAATCTTGTCCTCATCCAGGCCAAGGTGGCGAGACACAGTAGTGATGACACCATAGGCCTTGTTGAGCTCTGCACCAGACAGGATGCTCTTGTCAGCATACTTGGAGTCCAACATGTACGCTGCGGTGTGTATGGGCTTCAGGCTGAAGTCTTCACGCTTTTTGATGCATTTCAGAACGGTTTCCTCTGCTTGGAGCAACAGTGAAGTGGGAAGAGCAGTATGGATTTCTTCTCTTACATCTGCAAGCAGAGTCTGTACATCAGACAGGATGGCATTGTCTCCCTCAATCCATGCAATGGCTACTGCTATAGGTTTCATGAGTTTCAGGCTGCTTTCCACTCTTTCCCAAAATACATAATCCAGGAGGATCCTCTTAATGGGCATGTCCATATCGGCAGACTGTGATATGGTCATATTCTTGGAGAAACTCCTTCCCCTCCAGGAGACTGTCAAACATGATGACAACATCACCCCAACGGGTGTTGCTGGGCAGCTTCAATGTGGTGCTATTATTCTTCTCACTTTGCTTGGTGAGGTAGATTGCTGCTATAACTTGATGACCCTTCACATACCTAACCATTTCCTTGGCTCTATTGTAGAGTGTATCCATTGATTTCAGTGCCATGATGTCCTTGAGGAGCAGATTCAATGCATGAGCAGCACAGCCAATGGGTGTGATGTGAGGGTAGGACTCTTCCACTTTAGACCAAGCATCCTTCATGTTCTCATCATTGTCTGTCACCAGTGCAAATACCATCTGTGGTCCAAGGTCATTGATGACTGCCTTCAGCTCATCTGCAATGTAGAGACTGGTGTGACTGTTGTCCATTGTCTGTGCTCTTATAGAATAATGGTTGAGGGGTGGAGATGTAGTTAATTATTCCTTGCCCACTAACATTCAACCACCCATCAGAGATGATTGCAATAGTCTGCTTTCTCTATGATTTGCTTGACCTTCACCTGAACTCTGTTGAACTCTGCATCCAACAAATGAGTAGATAAAGCATGTTTGGTTGAAGGGGGTATTCTGGGCAAAGTACATTCAGAAATCTCTTCCAATACACATTGCCTGTGAGCATCAGAGGTGAACCAGTTGCATACACGGCTCAAGCAAGACATTCATCAGCATTTCTCTGACTCTGTTCCTCCATTGAGTCAAAAAAACTTCTGATTCCAGGAGGACCATGAGCTGTTGCTATCGATAAGGTGTCTGATTCATCATTTTCACCTCAAATAGAAGAGGGACTTTTGTCAGAGGTTGCTTGTTGTGAGAGCTGAGGGAACTTTATGCACTTGGCTAGATGATTCTGCATCTTTGTTGCATTCTTCACATATGATTTGGCACAGTATTTGCAAATGTACACAGCTTTTCCTTCTACATTAGCCGTAGTGAAATGTCTTCACACATCAGATAGTGCCTGTGGCATTTTCCTGTAAAGATTAGAAAAAATGTGTAAAATAAAAATAAATACAATTCCATGTACAGATAAATAGTTAAGCAGTTAGATTAAACAACTCCTTTGTAAGAAATGTTTTAAAATGCAACGTATGGAAACAGGTGAATTAACACTCCTCCGTTAGCAGGCTCAAGCAAGCTAAAACCCACATGGTAGCAAAAACTAACTAGCAGAAATTGTTAAACAAGTTAGAAATTATTTAAACAAGTTAGAAATTATTTAAACACTGTAGGCTACTATTTACTAGTTAACAAAAAATCATGTATGTCATATAAAATATATTCACCCCAGCCAGTATTGTAATCAAAACCAGAAAGCATGTAGTTCTTGGCTCAGACAGTGTAGTAGTGTGAGCTCAATAGCATCTCATTAGTGTGCAAGATCTTGAGAATCAGCTGTACATGTGATGGAAGAATGCACTGTGAATGCAGAGGGTTGCAATTCTATTGAATTGGGGATAGTTTAACCAAAATATGCCACAAGACGTAGAATTGCCTTGTGTATCCCACTAAAAAGGTTCACTTGTTATTAGCTAACTTTTTTTGAAGAATTTAAGCAAAATTCCCGGGCTTAACTTCCCATGGGAAATTTCTGACAGCCCTTTGCAGACCTAGTCATTACCCATGCCTCTCCTCTCGAGACCTTTCATTGCGTCCTCTCAAGTGTTTCCATAGGTAGGGCCAGGAGTTTTTCCTGACCAATGTGACCGGACCTGGGATGTATTCATTTAGCTAATTCTGTGACAAAACCTTTCTTAAATGGAAGCAAACTGAACAAAACGGGGAGGGACCTCCTTGAATAGAAACTCTCGCTTTGCTCCTGTGTGGCTAAGTTGGTATGGTGGGACCAGTACAGTAAAATGTTAATATAAAATGCTCTGTTTGCTTCCGTTTTCAAACAGTATACAGTTTCTGTAGGTAATCCGCCCCAGGAAAAGCTATTGGCTCTAGTTAGTAGCTGTAAATTGGGCTCGAGTTTTTTCCTACTCGGGAGAAATCCCTGCTGCCCTATCCATTAAATATTATACGGTTTTGTTTTTATGATTTATAGTAATGGTTGAGTTTGATTGATCTGCTGTTACTTTTTTTCATTTATATTGTTATTGAATATTGTGCTTTATTCACTCTGCAGTTCAAAGATATAAGTACCAAGTAGTTAAAGGGCAGAACCATCTGTGCAAAGTGTACCACTTCCAGTCCTCCAGGAAGTAAAGCTACCACAACTTGTAAAAGCTGTCATCAATACAGGTGAGAAAGCAAACAAACCACATTGTCTGAAGCTAACATTTTAACCTTATTTTACATGCCATTTTCTCTAAGCATTAATCTCACTACCCATTTTATTCATTCTCTTTTAGGACACTTCTGATCCCTAAAGGTTTTCACAGTCCATGGACAGACAGGTTGTTGTGGTTAAAAAAATATATTTAAAAAATGAAATTCTGTTGCTGTAATATATAATGTAGATAATGTAAATGTTTTATTTAATTAACATAATAAATTGATAAAATTACAGTTCTGCTGTATTTGAGCTTATTATTTGACTAAACATGTGAAATATATTTCAGGCATAGAATTGGATTGTGATGTATACAAATTATTTATAATGTTTTAGGTGTTGAATGTACATTTTTATTTGGTGTCTTGTGTTCGAACTTTCAGCCAAAACGTAAACATAGTGATTATTTTGACCACGTGGTGTTTGGCTAAAAATATCATCCAATCAAGTGTTTTCGAGAAGGAGCAGTGGATCGACGTCCAATCAGACAACTGTAGTGGGTTTCCAAGCAGTTCGTGTGACTAATGCCTGTCATATGACTCTGCCACAAATGGGGTTAGTTTTAAGGAACTAAGGCTGCACTTGGATTTGGAAGAAAGCGAGACTTTCTAAAATGCCTCCAACTCTTTTTCAGAAACTTTTTAATAAAAGAAATTCAATTTCGCCGCCCCCAAGATGCAACAAAGAGGACCCCGCGTTCAGGTTTGTGCGCATGCTATCTACATTAAACTGCAAGCTATAGCTAACGTTAGCTGGCTAGTTAACGTTAGTTGAGCAGCTCATTCTCTTGTGCAAGTGGAGCAGAAGTTGTCCGGAGTATTAGGTATTAAGATACAGTTATGCAATCCGTAATATGCAACGTGTTTTAACCACCTACCGTTCTGATAACGACAGCTGTAAAATGACCTTAATTATTGCCACCTGCTAATTAAGTTAGCTAACCCACGCCAATCACATCGTGAAATCGCTTGAGAAAGACTGGGTCTTTGTAGAAAATATGGCAATGCCTCTACTGTTTTGTTGGAATCTAATGATAATATTTTGTGTTGTGCTGGACAGGGTTTCTTTGTCGCGTTTCTTGCAGTGAAATACATTATTAGAATTAGGTTTAATATCAGTGTACACAAACAACAAGAATGCATAACTAGCTAGCTACAATTCAAGATTATTATCATCACTTGGTGCCAAGTACAACGTGCATGCATGCTACTGTACCCAGTCGCAGGCACAGTAGCTCTGTACGTGCAACGGTGCACGTGACTGTTCAATGGGCCTCTGACACCTAGATGGCTGGTTAACTGATGTTGCACTGTGAAGGCTCTAAATACTGTAGTTGTGCTTTACTTTCTCTGATTACCATGAAATTACAAAGCATTGGTGGCATTGACCTTCTGTTGCTGCGCATTGGGAAATACTTTTTTTTTATAAATTCTTAAATACTGCCATGTCATTTTTTTGGGATGTCATCTGTCATGCCAAAATATTGAATGTTTGTGAATTATAGGCCTATAATTTAAATGTGAAGAAAAATGTCAGTTGGATTCTATTTGTGTCGCTCATGAGACCCCCGATGCTAAGTACCCTCACCTATGTGTGTCAACCACATTCTACAGCCAAAAATATGTCTTGTCTGTGATAGATAAATGGAGCGTAGTGCATTTTGCCCTTTGACTTCAATTGGGGCATGGCTTACTATTCCCTTTCTGGCTCACACGACAGTACATTTCTTTGGCACACAGGCTTCGTTTATCAGACATGCAGGACTGACAGACAGTTCACTGTAACACTCACTCCAGCACAGGTCTGAAGAAGCAACACTTTGGTGTCTAATTTAATTAATTTGCTTTTCTGACAGTGACACTACTCTGATACTGACACCTGTGATTGAGTCTTAAGATTTTGTGAATTACCGTTCTGAGCAAACTTCTCATCTGGAGCAGTTTGTGAGGGCGCAAACATGCTTAGGAGTGAGATGTCACTGTGCCGCCTACTTCTCAACGGCTCTTCTCTAAACCCATAGTCGTGTATCAATCTGAGACAAGTAAGGAAAAGTTCATGTTAAGGAGTCTCTGTTGGACTGGGCCTGGAACAGCACTGCCACATCAATGCACTGTCCCTCCCTAAGAATACCAGGCAGGGCAGCAGGTTGGCTGACCCTCTGAGGAAAACCTAAACGGCGCTCATATTTCCTTGGCTATGAGTGACCCAAGAGCAGCATACTGTACATTGCTGAGAGGTCCCACCCAGGGGCTTTGTTTGCTCCCCTGCCCCTGTTGCAAACTTCCTTCCTGTACCACAGCACAGCCTGAAGTGTGGACTTAACACACTGCTCCTTCCCCAGCCAGATAACTGTAGATTATGAATGCCAAACTGATATTTTCAATTTCTGTTTGTCTATTAAGCCTTTAGCTATAGTAGTGAAATTGGTTGAGAGAGGAGAAATCTATGCTCAAGTTCCTTCTCCTGGCCCTCTGCACATAGTTTCAAAACAGTGTGTGTGTCATGTGAGGGATCATCAATCATGTCTGCCAGAGTATCACATGTCTGTATTCCCCAGTCAGTCACAATCTATAAAAGTAACTGCCAGGTTAGATGAGGGAAAGTTACTGCTTTTTTTATTCCCAATGTCCTCCTTCCCCTGTTTTGAGTAATTGGTTTGGCTACCTTGTATTTAAAAAAAATAAAAAAAAATAATCTGAGTTTGGCTAGTGAGTGTGTTGCATCTCAGCAGACAGCTTGTCGACATGTTCTTCCTATACAGGCTATTTTAAGTGGCCCGGAGTTCTCAGAACAGCAATCATGGTAAAGATATATATATTTTTCTCCAGCCCCATCCCTTAATGGGAAAACTCCACCCAATCTTTTGGTATTAATTTCATTAGTCCATTGTTGACACAATCCCAAAATGTTTTGCTTGTCAGCAATCAAGTTTTCAAGATATGTAACTTTCAAAATATAGAAGTCACCCCATACTTTGCATTTTGCTTAATATGATGCTGCGTTTTGTGTCATATGATGCAAATTGCATCATGCGAGGATTTCTGTATTTTTAAAGTTACATATCATGAAAACTTGATTGCTGACAAGCAAAACATTTTGGGATTGTGTCAATGGGCAAACAAATATATATATATATATATATATATATATACTTTCCTTTAACTTAGGGCTGTCTTGTTCAACAGAAAGTTGTCAGTTCTTTTGACCAATTGTTCGGTCAAAATGTCTGACCACGTATTTCTCAATATATAGACATGTTTTTTAATAAAGTCAACTATATGCATTGTCTGATGCTTTAAGCTTACGGTGTGAAATAAGACAAATGCCTCAAGGGGGCGCAAGAGGTCTAGACCAAACTATTGTCCTCCTGACTTTCGCAGATTCTGCCATTACTCTCCTGAAGTTGCCGGTAATAGGCTACATGAGGAGTCGGCAACCTTCTCATGCGGAATGCCAATTTATCTTATTTCTACCAATCTGCTCTCCACTTATGGTTTTCATATGCACATTTTCTTGAAACAGTTTCATTTATAATGTCTTTATATCTCAATCATTGTCATGTGATTAATCAAAATTCTATCTAAATGAAAATGATACAAACCTAAAATTACTTCTATTGCCAACTATGTAAAAAAAAAAAAAATAGCCTACATAAAGCCAACAAATAACATTGCAGCCTGCCGGTAGAAAATATCCTGATGTAAATTTTTTTTTTTTTTTAAATCCTATAAATCACATTGGCTACACATGGCCTGTCTGCAACCAACTTGAAACAGTGTATCAACTTGGGTCCAGCCAAAGCTTGTGCTTTGCTAGCAACATTGTATAAAATATTCTGGGCCCACAGTTTCCTGAGCTCAGGACAGACACAGCTGTAGGCTATTTGCGCAAGGGATAAGAAGCTGTGCTGGACTTGAGCAGGAGCTCACCGGAGCTGAGTACCGGCACCTCAAATGTTCTACTGCTTGAGCTCCTGTTCCTTTTTAAATTATATTCGCTCAAAAGTGTTGTGGTGCTCCTGCACCTAAATAGAAACGGTACTAGCACCCAAAATGAGTACCGGAACATATTTCAGTCCAAGTCAAGCACTGATAAAAGTAATCAGGCCGGCCTATTTTATGACGTTTCCACTGGATCAGAGAATGACTTTTCACCTTTCACACTGAGTGTACCAGTCAAAGGTTAGGACACCTACTCATTCCAGGGTTTTTATTTTTTACTATTTTATACATTGTAGAGTAATAGTGAAGACATCAAAACTATGAAATAACACATATGGAATCATGTTGTAACCAAAAAAGTGTTAAACACATCAAAATATTTATATTTGAGATTCTTCAAATAGCCACCCTTTGTCTTGATGACAGCTTTGCAAACTCTTGGCATTCTCTCAACCAGCTTCACGAGGTAGTCACTTGGAATGCATTTAAATTAACAGGTGTTAAAAGTTAATATGTGGAATTTCTTTCTTTGAGCCAATCAGTTATGTTGGTGATATACAGAAGATAGCCCTATTTGGTAAAAGACCAAGTCCATATTATGTCAAGAAAAGCTGAAATAAGCAAAGAGATGACAGTCCATTGTTATTTTAAGACATGAAGGTCAGTCAATATGGAAAGTTTATTCAAGTGCAGTTGCAAAAACCATCAAGTGCTATGATGGAACTGGCTCTCGTGAGGACCGCCACAGGAAAGGAAGACCTGGAGTTACCTCTGCTGCAGAGGATAAGTTCATTTGAGTTATCTGCACCTATGATTGCAGCCCAAATAAATACAAACATCAACTGTTCAGAGACAGCATGAATCAGGCCTTCATGGTCAAATTGCTGCAAAGAAACCCATACTAAAGGACACCAATAAGAAACAAGCAATGGACATTAGACCGGTGGAAATCTTTCCGTTGGTCTGATGAGACCAAATTTGAGATTTATGGTTTCAAACGCCATGTCTTTGTGAGACGCCGAGTAGGTGAATGGATGATCTCCGCATGTGTGGTTCCCACCATGAAGCATGGAATAGGAGGTGTGGGGGTGCTTTGCTGGTGCCACTGTTGGTGATTTATTTAGAATTCAAGGCACACTTAACCAGCATGGCTACCACAGCATTCTGCAGCGATACGTCGTCCCATCAGGTTTGCGTTTAGTGGGACTATCATTTGTTTTTCAACAGCACACCTCCAGGCTGTGTAAGGGCTATTTGACCAAGAAGGAGAGTGATGGAGTGCTGCATCAGATGACTTGGCCTCCACAATCACCCGATCTCAACCCAATTGAGATGGTTTGGGATGAGTTGGACCGAAGAGTGAAGGAAAAGCAGCCAACAAGTGATTAGCATATGTGGGAACTCCCTTCAAGGCTGTTGTAAAAGCATTCCAGGTGAAGCTGGTTGACAGAGTTCCAAGAGTGTGCAAAGCTGTCATCAAGGCAAAGGGTGGCTACTTTGAAGAATCTAAAACATGTTGATTTGTTTCTTTTTTAGTTACTGCATGATTCCATATGTTATTTAATAGTTTTGATATCTAAACTATTATTCTACGAATATAATAGAAAAAGTCAAATTAAAGAAAAATCCATGAGTAGTAGGTGTTCTAAAACTTTTGACTGGTACTGTGTGTGTGTGTGTGTGTGTGTGTGTGTGTGTGTGTGTTTTAGTTGAGCAGTAACACAAAATAAATAACAATTGACCAGTCGACGAATTGGGGTCAGTCCTACTACCTTTACTAAAACAGGAGGGGAGGCCCTTTGTTTCAACTGCAGACTGCCCCTTTAATTAAAATACTATCCTATTCATCAGCCTATTTGTGTGAGATTTAGGCTATCAAATGTACAATTGTTTAACCTATTTGTCATATTTCTGGAACTCTTCCATGCTGTTAGTTAGCAGCACAACCAGGGTTTCTTCATAAACCACATCCAAAGCCTTTGAAAACCTGTTTTTTTGTTTTAAGTGTACCTCCATTTTTTTTCTTGGTTTTAATCTATCTTAATTCCAATTTTGGTTTTAATACTAACTTTGCCAGAAACCCTGTTTGCTGTATCCCAGAATTGTCAATAAGAGGTTGTGTCCCAAAGGGCACCATATTCCCTATATAGGCTTGTGCAATACTTTTGACTAGAGTTCTATTGGCCCTTGCTTTGACTGTGGTCTCTAAATGGATCTAAGCTAGTATGCACAAAGAGCTTTCTGATTTTGCACATACTGTCTGTTACTTTGCCTAACATTCATATGTAGCTATTGAATTATTATTACTAGGCTAACAATATCCATTGTTGATCAATAATTACTTTTAACACAGCTAATACAGTTTTTGCATAATAGGGCCATGGTACTGGCAGTGTCCTTTTGGTGTAGTGTTGCAGGGTGTGGACCATTACAGCATGATTCAGACTATGAATCATGTTTGATGTTACACTCCATAGACTGATATAAAAAGTTAAAGGCCTCTCAGAATGTAATATAGCCCTACCCTACTTCGGAGAGAGTCCCATATCATAGACGGTGTGAGGTGGCAGTGTTATCTTTAGACAGACACAGTGCTGAATTTATGGGATTATCAAATCTAACCAGAAAGTGTGCTATTACCCTGGTTCCATCCCAAATGGCACCCTATTCCCTTCATAGTGCACTACTTTTGACCAGGGCCTATAGAGCCCTGGTCAAAAGTAGGGCACTATAAAGGGAATAGGGTGCCATTTGGGATGGAATCACAGTCGTCTGAATGCCTACTTTCTTTCTCAGCGATTGAGACTGTCAGTATTGTAGGAGCTTTTATGCAGCATTTCCAATGAGGATTTATACCAGTGTTTTACCCAAAAGAGTGACTTTTCTATCTACGCAAGCCGGCACCCGTGTCTCAATGGTCAATGGTTCCAGTGGACCTGCTCTAACTTAGAGCCAAGGCATGGCCACTGGTACCTCTTCAGCTTTCATTTACATGACAATGGATAACTGTGAACTTTAACACCTTCCCACAAAGCAACAGTCCTGAATGATGCAGATGTTGTTGATCTGCTCTGGCACAAGTCTTTAGTGTCTTGAAAATAACTAGAGATGCGATGATAAACCGAAAATGACCTACAACGACATTGCCCTTCTCTTTTGCTTAGGTCGGTCATTTTTGCAGATTCCTGCAGATAAAATAAATGGTAAAAAATGCAATTGTGGGACAAAGACGGTTTTAATTACCAGGTAAAACAGAAAACCAGCAGGCTCCTTCGGCCCTTGTAGGGCAGGGGTTTCAAACTCATTCCATGGAAGGCCTAGTGCCTGCTGGTTTTGTTTTTTCCTTTCATTTAAGACCTAGACAACTAGGTGAGGGGAGTTCTTTACTCATCAGTGACCTTAATTCATCAATCAAGTTCAAAGGAGGAGTGAACCTGCAGACACTCATCCCTCCGTGGAATGAGTTTGACAATAGTTAAATGCCCCTGGCCTATGCACAATGATGTCGGCAAATTCATCTCTGGAGAGTCAGAAGTAAATCTGATCATTCTGAATCCTATTTTGACAGGTTGCACATCAAAATATAAATCATGCATTCCCTGGATATATTAGCTTACTTGTTTAATCATAGGCTGTACCATCTGTTGTCTGTCTTGGCACAAAGATACTAACTGTCCCTTTACACGAACTGTCCTTAAAAAATGGTTTATCTTTAATGAGCAAAATAGTTAACCATTTATTCACGTTACTTTAATAAAATATTTCAGTTGTGTATATTACATTAGTTTTATTGGATGACTATTTAATTTCTATGGCATCTCATCATAGAGCTGCTGTCTGACAATTACTATTTTAGTAGTTCTTCAAAGTAAATAAGGCATACTTTTATGATCACTGTGTGCCTACTGTCAATCACTTAGATCATTTATTTTCAGGTAGAGATACCTCTTGATCATGCATTCTTCTGTCTCTGTCCATGTCTGCCCCACACTAACATAACGTAGCAGGCAATAAAGAAACACACATACATTCTTCTGTCCATGTCTGCCCCACACTAACATAACGTAGCAGGCATTAAAGAAACACACATACATTCTTCTGTCTCTGTCCATGTCTGCCCCACACTAACATAACGTAGCAGGCATTAAAGAAACACACATACATTCTTCTGTCTCTGTCCATGTCTGCCCCACACTAACATAACGTAGCAGGCATTAAAGAAACACACATACATTCTTCTGTCTCTGTCCATGTCTGCCCCACACTAACATAACGTAGCAGGCATTAAAGAAACACACATACATTCTTCTGTCTCTGTCCATGTCTGCCCCACACTAACATAACGTAGCAGGCATTAAAGAAACACACATACATTCTTCTGTCTCTGTCTCTGTCCATGTCTGCCCCACACTAACATAACGTAGCAGGCATTAAAGAAACACACATACTGGACAAGTAGGTGCGCAGTGGATTATGTTCTTTGTAGTTAATGACCATGTTTTCTGCGCTAAACTTTGTATAATATTGGCCTGTTAGAAACTACAACTCCTAACTACATCGCACATTTCGGGCATGATCTGATTTATCTCTCGAAAAAAATGGCGCATTGAGTTCAGAGAAAAAAACTGAACGAAATGGAATTCAAATAATTGATCCGACATTGGTCAATTAGTTGAAAAAAAATAAATAAACTCAATAACAGTTTTCAGTTCTCGCTCAGCACTGTAACATAGAATAACTTTATTTTCCCCAGAGAGAATGTTAGTTTGGCAAGTCTGATAAGATTCAAAAAGCACTGGAGGTTGGTGGCATCATAATTGGGGAGGACGGGATCATGGTGATGGCTGGAGCGAAATAAGTGGAATGGTATCAACTACATCAAACGCATGGCTTCCATGTTTTCTGTTCCATTTGCTCCGTTCCATCCATTAATATGAGCCGTCCTCTCCTCTGCAGCCTCCACTGGTATAAAGTAAACACATTACACAACATTCTTACACACTCACGAAGGAGCATGATCCACTCAGTCATAGACACACAGACCTTGGGTTTATGATTTCCTCTGGATTCCAATCTGTTGAAAATCAGTGGTTGAACATGGTTGGCCTGGAGATGTGATGTCATCTACACATACTCATGGATCATGTGACTCATTAGATCATGTGAGTGTGGAATGCAGAAGTGAGTGCTCACCTGGCTGAAACCAAGGAGACACAACAGGTTGTCGGTCAGGTGTCTGTGAGCCAGCTAAGGTAGGGCCGTTGAAAGAAACGGTTTAGTAGTATCTAGTCATTCCTGTTGTCAAAGAAAGTAAACAGACGCTGATTTGAACATTTGAAGCCTGTGTGTGTTTAGCATCTTCTGGCTTCTCTGGGGTTGTGAGAGAATGGAGAGAGGATTCCCACTTCTTCCAGTGCCCTCTGACCCCTGCCCCAGAGAGAGGGGTTTCACATCTTGACACTCTTCGAGGGGTCACACAGACACACACACTCAGAATGGGGTGAGTGAGGTAAAAGGCCCTGACAATTTAATTTGTAGTAGGGGTCAGTGTTGTTAATGTACCACAATACTCTACCAACAAGACCAAAACAATACCACAACAAAGAAACAGGCGTATTTTCCATAGTCACAGAATGGTATTTGAACTCAGCTACTGCTCTGTTTAATCATTGGGCATCTTTTGATTTCAATATCGTTACATTAGATTGTCTTAAATTTTTTTTTTATTAATTAATCAATTATACAATTGTACAGCCAATGGGACTTTTACCAATCTAACTACAAAACAACAATGCTAGTGGTTTATTTGAATGGTAAATATCTTGATAAACTGGGTAAGTCAATACAGGTGGATGCATATTATTCATTTGGAGTGCGGTGCATACATTGAGTTATTGAGCTTGTTTCGGTTAATTTTATGGGGCAACCGATTACAAACAATCCCTTCCATTTAGGACTTATTTTATTGGCAACAGTTAGGAGAATATATAATTTTATTGTACTGATCAACATTTGCATAGAAGGAGTCTCTTCAAACTTGATCCTCTCAATCACGTGAGAAATAATTGACAGAAGTACTGAACGTAACAAATTCTAGTGATGGTGTACCGTGCAAAACTAGTAGACTGTGTGTGTGTTGCTGACAGATCCAGTTACTGTGTTGGAGTGGACAATGACGAGGGGTAAGCAGGTGTACTCTTTCACCCACAAGAAAGCGTGATTAGGCTATTCTAGCCAACCATGTCCCAAAGCAGGGTTTAATTTTCAGCCCAGAGTGTTATAATATAGCCTAGCTGGCTCGGTTCACCAGAATACTGCACTGGAAAAGTACCCGCTGTGGATTCAAAAACGACCCCCACATCAGACATATAAAAAGTGACACAAGTGTTAGTTTTTGTCTTGAAAGCACCATTATGTTTCATAGGTTGATTATCTATGACAAATCATAACGTCAATGATCTTCAGGTTGGAAAGTCAGAGCTCCAGAAAGATGCCTGAGTTTCCGACTTGGAATTCCGAGTTGGATGACTGTTCAAAATGTTTTTTCCTAGTCGGCGCTTGTTTTTTCCCCCTGGGTTCCCAGTTGTCTTGAACGCTCGGAAGTCTGATACTTCCAAGTTCCCAGTTTTGAACGACATAAGTACACAGTCACACAGTATGTGCCAATGGCCTGAGTAGCTTGTGCCAGTCCGGTGGGAGGGAGGGCTGTTTGAGGTCACAATGAGGAGGACAGATTATTCCCTGTGAAGTCCTCCAGTGGATGGCTCTGCCGGTCTCTTTCTTCAGCTTCAGAGGGGGACAAGACGCCTGCCCAGTGGGCTGTGCCTGGATGCCTTTGTCCAGCACAGCGCAAAGATCACCTGACTGTCTCATGTTGTGTGCATTTAGTTCAGTGCTATTCTTAGCCACGCTCTGGGGGAGTGTAGGGGAAAGACTGGCAGACGCACAATGATGCCCAGGTACCCAGTAATATTTACTCAGCTTGATGCTTTTTGTGTGCATAATTGTTGTTGGGTTTTTGTGATACTGTTTTAGGCTTTGACTGTGGTGGATTTGAATGTGGTTAGAATTCCTAACTGGATTGTATTTTCAGCTTCACAGAGCACTGCGGAGTGTGTGTTGTGCTTTGATCTACTAGTTGTTCAGCTGCGTTGCTATAGATTTACACAATTGGGGGGGGGGACATTACTACTAGAGGAGGCCAATGGCTTGCTGTTATTGAGCCAATGACTATCCATTTAAAACCATGTCTTGGAAGAATGTGTGTGTGTGTGTTTTTTTCCCAGGGGCCGCTGCTACATTAATATAAGGGAAACACTGGTGTAAATCTGCGGCTGTGTTATGCAATTTAATGTGGTGGAGATTTGGTTCTCTGACGACTTAGAGTTGCTTCTCTATTTGGAACCAGTGTTTACCGCCTTTTAGTCAAAGGCTGTCTGTCTTCTGGCATTTTTAGGGAGTTTACTTTGGCACTGCAAGGCTCCGGCTCCTCACGCATTTCTTATTTGTAGCTCTGATTGATAGACTTGGTATATAAGGAAATTGTTGTTGTTATTACAAAGGCTAAATAGTAGTACATTTCAAACAATCACAAACTAGGGAGAGATAGAGGAACACTTGTATGCTTTGAGAGATGGCTACTACAAGGAAATGAATATGTTGTTTATACAGTAGGCCTTTTGTGTAGGCTCTTTTTATAGGCTCAGTCCTCATTGAGGTCAGTGCTGCTGTATGTAACAGTCTTGTAGTCATGTGCTGATGCTTTTATGAATGGCTCTGCTGATGTCTGACTGTCACAGGGTCTGTTTCCTTGTTTCTCTCTCTCGGTCTCTGTCTCTCTGTCCCTAGTTAAATGATACAAAGTTCAAAAACTGCTTCACTTTCTCGTCTACTGACTACTGTTCTGATAAGATAGAGGGCTGATTTGACTCAATTGAGTATCCTAGCTGCAGAAATGATTTGCAAAGCTCATTTTGCATGTTTTGTTTTTGTGGTCTGTTCTGTTTGTTAAGCTGAATCGTATTACTTCCTAGGTTATATGAGAAGATGGTTATCAAAGCAGCATGCTGAGCAGTAATAATGTGCTCCTGAAACATTGACAGGGGCTCTAGGCTGGCGGGACTGTCATTGGATCCCATAATGTAGGCTGTACAGTATTTACGTCACACTGCCTAAAACTCCAGGCCACAGTGAGACTAGTTGGATATGAATAGCCTAATGTGTGTTGGTGACAAATCTGTTCTTCATCCGTCAGTGAATACCTCATGCATGCCTCAGAGCGGACATCATTGATGACTTAGTTGTCTGGGGGGGAATAGGTTTCTGAACAGATGGAGCTGTGGAAAACCTGGGCTGTCTCAGGGTGCGTCCCAAATCGGACCCCCCCAGAGCAGAGCAGAGGTCAAAAGTAGTGCACTATATAGGGTGCCATTTGGGATGAAGGCAGAGTGTTTGACAAGGTATTCTGCTCTGCTCTCTACATTTGGGATGGGAATATTCTTGGCGTGCCTTTAAAATGCTGATTCATCCCAGGGTAGGCCTCATGGACAAGGCTGGAACTCTGACGTCCTTTACTGAGTCCAAGGATGATGACTATGATGTACCATCATTCGCTTTCTAGCCTTCATTTCTTGAATCTTGTTTTTCGTTTACCTCCTCGATCAGTGCTGTCATTGAGTGAAGGTTTGATGATAGGCACGTAGAGGGGCCATTGAACCCAGATAATTGTGAGGACCCTGACACATAATTCAATCCACATTATATACAGCCATTATGTGTTAGGCTAATGTGATACCAATTATCAAAACATTTGAAATTAGCAATCAGCAATGGAGAATTTGATTAAAAGTTCCTTTATCAATCAATCAAATGTATTATAAAAAAAAAGTTTTACATCAGCAGATGTCACAAAGTGCTTATGCAGAAACCCAGCCTAAAACCCCAAAGAGCAAGCGATGTAGGTGCATGGTGGCTAGGAAAAACTCCCAAGAAAGGCAGGAACCTAGGAAAAAATCTAGAGTGGAACCAGGCTCTGAGGGGTGGCCAGTCCCCTTCTGGCTATGCCTGGTGGAGATTATAACAGTACACGACCATTTAAGGCTAGATCATTCTTCAAGATGTTCAAACGCTCATAGATGACCAGCAGTGTCAAATAATAGTCACAGTGGTTATGAAGGGTGCAACAGGTCAGCACCTCAGGAGTAAATGTCAGTTGGCTTTTCATAGCCAAGCATTTAGAGGTCGAGACAGCAGGTGCGGTAGAGCGAGAGAGGGTCGAGACAGCAGGTCCGGGATAAGGTAGCAGGCCCGGTGAACAGAAACTTTATCAGCAGTACGAGCAGGTGGACTGAGGACTGGGACAGCCAGGAGTTGCCAGGCCAGGTAGTCCTGAGGCAGGGTTTTAGGGCTCAGGTCCTCTGGGAGGGGAGAGCGAGAGAGGGAGATGGGAGAATTAGAGGGGGCATACTTAAGATCCCACAGGACACCAGATAAGACAGGAGAAAAACACCAGTTAGGACAGACTGACCCTGGTGGGTGGCCATAGCCGTCTCTGTTCCCCCCTGTGGTGGAGGCTGGTGGGTGGCCATAGCTGTCTCTGTTCCCCCCTGTGGTGGAGGCTGGTGGGTGGCCATAGCTGTCTCTGTTCCACCCTGTGGTGGAGGCTGGTGGGTGGCCATAGCCGTCTCTGTTCCCCCCTGTGGTGGAGGCTGGTGGGTGGCCATAGCTGTCTCTGTTCCCCCCTGTGGTGGAGGCTGGTGGGTGGCCATAGCTGTCTCTGCTTCCCATCAGGCAGGCGATGGTATGAGGGACGGAATGGCAGCAATGGTACGACTGTTGGCCCTGCCAGGCCCACCGACCCAAAGGGCTGACGGATTAAGAGAGCTTTTTAGCCAACTGTCAGTCCATCACTGTCACCTCTCTTTACTTTTTATGATTATTCATACTTTATGTAACCAGACACCGTTTAGTTTGATGGCCTTTGTTACTCTGTCTGTGTGAGGACAGGTCTGACTGGGGAATGTCTGTCTGTACATGCTGCTGATGTTTTCAGACTCAGTTTGCTAGTTTTAGTAGAAGGTCTTCATTCATTGTTAGTAGTGCCAGCGTGATCATATGTTTCATGCTTGTCCTCTCTCCTCCCTCACTTTCTCTCTCCAGCTGGTCATCCCCACAGCTGGACCCTAGCCAGATCAGATTGATACTGTACCAAGACTGTGAGCGACGGGGGAGAAATGTCCTCTTCGATTCCAGTTCCAAAAAGAGGAGCGCAGAGGAAGCCCCTGCCTCGGTGAGTGACGTGTGTATCTGACTGACAAGGGGTGTTTAATGGGGCAGTACACCACAATGTGGGGAAATAGGAAACTCTGTCTAAAGCTCCTCCTGTGGCTTTATTAAACAGGGCTTAACCGGGTTGAGCTGGAGCTCTGATCTCAATACGAGTAGCCTCATCCGAGACCCGCCACTGACTTGTAAAGCATTCTCCCAGACTCACATGACCGCAGTCTCTGTTTCTGACTGCTGACTGACTCTCTCTCTCACTTCAGCCTTTTTGTCATTGTGCTGTCATGGGTTACTTGCTGCAATCTACTGTGATGTTGACAACGCCCATCTGCTTGACCTGTATCACCCATATGTGTCCAAATAGAATGTGCATATTTACTTTAACCTGTTCTAAATCCTTGTTGTACATGTTTATTGTTTTACGTGCAATTTGTTTATTGGATAAGGGCGAGAGAGGGAGTGAGCTAGAGAGGGGAGAGCAAGCCTAGAGAGCGAGAGAGAGAGAGAGAGGGAGTGAGCTAGAGAGGGGAGAGCAAGCCTAGAGAGAGGGGAGAGAGAGCCTAGAGAGAGAGGGAGTGAGCTAGAGAGGGGAGAGAGAGCCTAGAGAGAGAGGGAGTGAGCTAGAGAGGGGAGAGCAAGCCTAGAGAGAGAGAGAGAGAGAGAGAGAGGGAGTGAGCTAGAGAGGGGAGAGCAAGCCTAGAGAGAGAGAGAGAGAGGGAGTGAGCTAGAGAGGGGAGAGCAAGCCTAGAGAGAGGAGAGAGGGAGTGAGCTAGAGAGGGGAGAGAGAGCCTAGAGAGAGAGGGAGTGAGCTAGAGAGGGGAGAGCAAGCCTAGAGAGAGAGGGAGAGAGGGAGAGAGAGAGGGAGTGAGCTAGAGAGGGGAGAGCAAGCCTAGAGAGAGGGGAGAGAGAGCCTAGAGAGAGAGGGAGTGAGCTAGAGGGGAGAGAGCCTAGAGAGAGAGGGAGTGAGCTAGAAAGGGGAGAGAGAGCCTAGAGAGAGAGAGGGAGTGAGCTAGAGAGGGGAGAGCAAGCCTAGAGAGAGAGGGGGTGAGCTAGAGAGGGGAGAGCAAGCCTAGAGAGAGAGAGAGAGAGAGGGAGTGAGCTAGAGAGGGGAGAGAGAGCCTAGAGAGAGAGAGGGAGTGAGCTAGAAAGGGGAGAGCAAGCCTAGAGAGAGAGGGGGTGAGCTAGAGAGGGGAGAGCAAGCCTAGAGAGAGAGAGAGAGAGGGAGTGAGCTAGAGAGGGGAGAGAGCCTAGAGAGAGAGGGGAGAGCAAGCCTAGAGAGAGAGGGGAGTGAGCTAGAGAGGGGAGAGCAAGCCTAGAGAGAGAGGGGAGTGAGCTAGAGAGGGGAGAGCAAGCCTAGAGAGAGAGAGAGGGGAGTGAGCTAGAGAGGGGAGAGGAAGCCTAGAGAGAGAGGGAGTGATCTAGAGAGGGGAGAGGAAGCCTAGAGAGAGAGGGAGTGAGCTAGAGAGGGGAGAGCAAGCCTAGAGAGAGCGAGAGGGAGTGAGCTAGAGAGGGGAGAGCAAGCCTAGAGAGGGGAGAGCAAGCCTAGAGAGGGGAGAGCAAGCCTAGAGAGAGAGAGAGAGGGAGTGAGCTAGAGAGGGGAGAGCAAGCCTAGAGAGAGAGAGAGAGAGAGAGAGAGGGGAGAGCAAGCCTAGAGAGAGGGGAGAGAGAGCCTAGAGAGAGAGGGAGTGAGCTAGAGAGGGGAGAGAGAGCCTAGAGAGAGGGGGAATGAGCTAGAGAGGGGAGAGAGAGCCTAGAGAGAGAGAGAGGGAGTGAGGTAGAGAGGGGAGAGAGCCTAGAGAGAGAGGGAGTGAGCTAGAGAGGGGAGAGAGAGCCTAGAGAGAGAGGGAGTGAGCTAGAGAGGGGAGAGAGAGCCTAGAGAGAGAGAGAGAGGGAGTGAGGTAGAGAGGGGAGAGAGCCTAGAGAGAGAGGGAGTGAGCTAGAGAGGGGAGAGAGAGCCTAGAGAGAGAGGGGAGTGAGCTAGAGAGGGGAGAGCAAGCCTAGAGAGAGAGAGAGGGAGTGAGCTAGAGAGGGGAGAGCAAGCCTAGAGAGAGAGGGAGTGAGCTAGAGAGGGGAGAGCAAGCCTAGAGAGAGAGGGAGTGAGCTAGAGAGGGGAGAGCAAGCCTAGAGAGAGAGGGAGTGAGCTAGAGAGGGGAGAGCAAGCCGAGAGGGAGTGAGCTAGAGAGGGGAGAGCAAGCCTAGAGAGAGAGGGGAGTGAGCTAGAGAGGGGAGAGCAAGCCTAGAGAGAGAGAGAGGGGAGTGAGCTAGAGAGGGGAGAGGAAGCCTAGAGAGAGAGGGAGTGATCTAGAGAGGGGAGAGGAAGCCTAGAGAGAGAGGGAGTGAGCTAGAGAGGGGAGAGCAAGCCTAGAGAGAGCGAGAGGGAGTGAGCTAGAGAGGGGAGAGCAAGCCTAGAGAGGGGAGAGCAAGCCTAGAGAGGGGAGAGCAAGCCTAGAGAGAGAGAGAGAGGGAGTGAGCTAGAGAGGGGAGAGCAAGCCTAGAGAGAGAGAGAGAGAGAGAGAGAGAGAGAGGGGAGAGCAAGCCTAGAGAGAGGGGAGAGAGAGCCTAGAGAGAGAGGGAGTGAGCTAGAGAGGGGAGAGAGAGCCTAGAGAGAGGGGGAATGAGCTAGAGAGGGGAGAGAGAGCCTAGAGAGAGAGAGAGGGAGTGAGGTAGAGAGGGGAGAGAGCCTAGAGAGAGAGGGAGTGAGCTAGAGAGGGGAGAGAGAGCCTAGAGAGAGAGGGAGTGAGCTAGAGAGGGGAGAGAGAGCCTAGAGAGAGAGAGAGAGGGAGTGAGGTAGAGAGGGGAGAGAGCCTAGAGAGAGAGGGAGTGAGCTAGAGAGGGGAGAGAGAGCCTAGAGAGAGAGGGGAGTGAGCTAGAGAGGGGAGAGCAAGCCTAGAGAGAGAGAGAGGGAGTGAGCTAGAGAGGGGAGAGCAAGCCTAGAGAGAGAGGGAGTGAGCTAGAGAGGGGAGAGCAAGCCTAGAGAGAGAGGGAGTGAGCTAGAGAGGGGAGAGCAAGCCTAGAGAGAGAGGGAGTGAGCTAGAGAGGGGAGAGCAAGCCGAGAGGGAGTGAGCTAGAGAGGGGAGAGCAGGCCTAGAGGGAGAGAGAGGGAGTGAGCTAGAGAGAGGAGAGCAAGCCTAGAGAGGGAGTGAGTTAGAGAGGGGAGAGCAAGCCTAGAGAGAGAAGGAGTGAGTTAGAGAGGGGAGAGAGAGCCTAGAGAGAGAGAGTGAGTGAGCTAGAGAGGGGAGAGCAAGCCTAGAGAGAGAGAGAGGGAGTGAGCTAGAGAGGGGAAAGCAAGCCTAGAGAGAGGGAGTTAGCTAGAGAGGGGAAAGCAAGCCTAGAGAGAGAGGGAGGGAGTGAGCTAGAGAGGGGAGAGCAAGCCTAGAGAGAGAGGGAGTGAGCTAGAGAGGAGAGAGCAAGCCTAGGGAGAGAGAGAGAGGGAGTGAGCTAGAGAGGGGAAAGCAAGCCTAGAGAGAGGGAGTTAGCTAGAGAGGGGAAAGCAAGCCTAGAGAGAGAGGGAGGGAGTGAGCTAGAGAGGGGAGAGCAAGCCTAGAGAGAGAGGGAGGGAGTGAGCTAGAGAGGGGAGCGCAAGCCTAGAGAGAGAGTGAGCTAGAGAGGGGAGAGGGAGTAAGCTAGAGAGGGGAGAGGGAGTGAGCTAGAGAGGGGAGAGGGAGGGAGGGAGCTAGAGCGGGGTAGAGCGAGAGGGAGGTAGGGAGAGGGAGGTAGGGCTAGAGGGAGGGCTAGAGGGGGGTAGGGCTAGAGGGGGATAGTGCTAGAGGGGGGGCTAGGGCTCGAGGGGGCTAGGGCTCGAGGGGGCTAGGGCGAGGGGGTAGAGCTAGAGTTGGGTAGAGGGAGGTAGGGCTAGAGCTGGGTAGAGGGAGGTAGGGCTAGAGCTGGGTAGAGGGAGGTAGGGCTAGAGCTGGGTAGAGGGAGGTAGGGCTAGAGCTGGGTAGAGGGAGGTAGTGGTTGCAATTCCAGCTCACCAGTTCCTGAGGAAGTCCTATGACAGCCATTCACATGTTCCAGCCTTTGTCTTCTCTATCGGGGCAGGCCAGACATTTGTTTGATGCGACCCATTACCGTAGCAAAGAAAGGCATGCAGTCCACAAAAGCATTCCAGTGCAAAATAGGGTGCTATTCTCTGGCACGTCACATGGGGGAAAGCAGATTGGAGTGTATTTTTCATTTGTATGGATTTGTGACTAACGGATAGAACATTGTATGCTCTGACATCAGTCATTTCAAGAGGTAGAGAAAGCCTGTGTAAATACTGTGTGTTGGTTGTGTTTGTTTAGAAATACAAGATAGAGGCCTGATGTTTTTTTCCCTGTCACTAACATATTTAGTTTCTTCCAAGCTAGTGCTCTCAACACTGTTTTGAAGCGATGTAGGCCTATAACATAAAGCATGAACAGAGCAACGTTTTCGTTGCAGTACACTCATATATTTTTTTGCGGAAAGATTGTACTGTTACACTCTTGCATTCCTAGTGTATGTATGTAAGAGTACTGTGTGCCCTAACTACATAGTGCCCTCTGTGCAAAAGATATGCAACTTTAGTGTTGAAAAATCAATAAACAGCTCAAATCCTAGGACAAAGACTATATGCTATTCTTTAAGTGGTAGACTTGACTAAACACTCATTACCTGGCGACTCACCCTGAATTTAATTTAGCTGATCGATACATACAGTGTATTCAGAAAGTATTCAGACCCCTTGACTTTTCCCACATTTTGTAACGTTACAGCCTTAATTTAAAATGGATTAAATACAACTTTTTCCTCAGCAATCTACACACAATACCCCATAATGACAAAGTGAAAACAGGTTGTTAGAAATGTTTGCAAATGTATTCAGATCCAAAGAAAAATACCTTATTTACATAAGTATTCAGATTCTTTGCTATGAGACTCGAAGTTGAGCTCAGGTGCATCCTGTTTCCATTGATCATCCTTGAGATGTTTCTACAACTTGATTTGAGTCCACCTGTAGTAAATGTAATTAATTGGACATGATTTGGAAAGGCACACACCTGTCTATATAAGCTTCCACAGTTGACAGTGCATGTCAGAGCAAAAACCAAGCCAAGAGGTCAAAGGAATTGTCCGTAGAGCTCCGAGACAGGATTGTGATCTTGGGAAGGGTACTTAAAAACTGCAGCATTGAAGGTCCCAAGAACACACAACATCATTCTTAAATAGAAGAAGCTTGGAACCACCAAGACTCTTCCTAGAGCTGGCCACCTGGCCAAACTCCGCAATCAGGGGAGAAGGAACTTGGTCAGGGAGGTGACCAAGAACCCGATGGTCACTCTGACAGAATTCTAGAGTTCCTCCGTGGAGATAGGAGAACCTTCCAGAAGGACAACAATCTCTGCAGCATTCCACCAATCAGGCCTTTTTATGGTAGAGTGGCCAGACGGAAGCCAATCTTTGGTAAAAAGGCACATGACAGCCCTTTTGGAATTTGCCAAAAGGCACCTAAAGACTCTGACTATGAGAAACAAGATTATCTGGTCTGATGAAACCTGACACCATCAGGTGAAGGACAAAGACTATATGGTGAAGCATGGTGGTGGCAGCATCATGCTGTGGGATGTTTTTCAGCGGCAGGGACTGGGAGACTCGTCAGGATCGAGGGAAAGATGACGGAGCAAAATACAGAGATCCTTGATGAAAACCTGCTCCAGAGCGCTCAGGACCTACGACTGGGACTGGGACGAAGGTTCACCTTCCAACAGGACAACAACCCTAAGCACACAGCCAAGTGTCATGTCTTTGCCGGATTAGGTGATATGACATGCTGTTCTATAAAAAATAATTTCTCTGTAATTAATATTACCTGATTAAACTAATCAGGTAGATAATTAACTAGAAAGTCGGGGCACCACGAAAAAGTGTTTTATAGAGCTGTTACCTTCCGAATAAACTCTTAAAGACCTAGTAATCTTTTACATCAATAGCAGTCAATATTAATCGTCACCTTATTTCAGTCTCATCTGAACATCATAGAATTCTTTGTTATCTTCATGAACCCTAACAAGTTGAATCAGCAATACAAACTTTGGTTTAATTACTTATTTACTAAATACCTAAATAATCACACAGAATTACATAAACACAGAATGGATATTATGTCATACAGAAAACGTCCCTGGTGGACGGAGCCGACATGACGGCTGCTTACACAAAGGAAAGGGGGTTGGGTTTGAGTGAAAGAGCGGGAAGACTGAGGAACAAAGGGAGAAGCTATGCTATAATAAATACAGTATCTTATGCATTCTAAATTACCGCCCTTTTGAAAAAGGAGAATGTAATAAATATTTACTCTGAGCTGTGCTTCGGTAGGTTGGTCGTAGATGCTGGCCGTGTTGCCCAACAGAGATGTTCCTTGTTCTTTGAAGAGTGTCTCTGGTAACTGGATACTTGGTAGTATCGTGTTGTTTGTTAGACAGGTCCTTTGTCCGTCCTTTCCGAGCCCACGTTTACATCGGCCGCTGACAACTCAACGGCTAGGAGGTATCACTTCTGGAGTGAATAAGAGTTCAAAGTTCATACCAAGTTGCCATACTTTTAGCTCATACTATGTTCTGGCTGGTATAGTCAAAATTCATCCTTCCGGCGTGTATAGGTCGTCACTTTCACATTGAAATTCGATGCTAATTTCGTTAGGTCCTTGTCGTTCATCCAGAGCTCACGCTGAGGTTGGCTTAGTTCTTTAGGTGATCTTTGTCCTTTCAACTCGGGGACCGAAAGTCCTCACGTCCCTGGAACAGCTTATTATCTGAACACTTTCAACATAGGACTGTCGCCCTAATGTCATCGCAACAGAAAGTTATATATTTTTGTAAAGGGCTTATATAGTGGAGAGAGAGAGAAGGGTGTGTTTCATAGTTTAAAACCAATGTCTCTTCACAGAGGCGGGCTACTGATTGAGCAGAGCTTTAACCTTATGAAAACCCAATTCTCTCATTTGGAAGCTAAAATTACATTTAATCTTTTCACAAATAGTTTCATATTTAAACATTTAAATTGCACAACAATTCCATGTGAATCTGATAACTATAATGTGTAGACTTTCCAAGATACAGTTTATGTCGTCCTATCATTAGTAATAATGTATCAGATGACAACCAAACTGACATCATATTCATTACGTACCAACGCATATTTTCAACTGGTTGAATTACCAAAATATGGTTCCTTTCCCCCCACCTTTTGACGTTCCCAGACTTTCTATGTTTAACAAAGGCTCTTCAAGAGTCCTTTTGTAGAGTCAAGAGAGCGAGGGAAGGGAGAAAGGTATTTATGGGGGGGTCATAAACCTACCCCCAGGCCAACGTCATGACACAAGACAACGCAGGAGTGACTTCGGGACAAGTCACTGAAAGTCCTTGAGTTGCCCGGACTTGAACCCGATCGAACATCTCTGGAGAGACCTGAAAATAGCTGTGCATCGACGCTCCCCATCCAACCTGACAGAGCTTGAGAGCTTCTGCAAAGAAGAATGGGAGAAACTCCCTGAATACAGTTGTGCCAAGCTTGTAGTGTCATACCCAAGAAGATTCAAAGCTGTAATTGCTGCCAAAGGTGCTTCAACAAAGTACTGAGTAAAGAGTCTGAATACTTATGTAAACGTGATATTTCCATTTATTATTTTATAAATTAGCAACATTTTCTAAAAACCTGTTTTTGTTTTTTCATCTTAGGGTATTGTGTGTAGATTTGATACAAATGTCATCAATTTTAGAATAATACGAACTTACCAAAATGTGTAAAAAGTCACGGGTGTCTGAATACTTTCTGAATGCACGTACATTCAGTCTGAAACTGCCATCCTAGAAGTTGTTTGTGTGACTTCAAAATGATGAGCGTTGTATACAAAACAAATCAATCAACGGTTGGATCGTCTCTAACGAATCAAAGTATCAAAGTTGATAACACCATCATGTAGGTCGGTTCTGGCCCAACCCATTGGTTTCTGGGACCAATCAGAATGTGTTCGCGTTCTAGAACTCCTCGGGAATGAGGCAAATCCAGACTCATCGTGGAGATGAAACGTCACTTTTGCCGGAGCGATGTAAATGGGTAGCCAGTCAAAAACACTCGTACCAACATCTCAAATATTGAAACTAGAGAAACTCCTATGCTAGAACCAGGGCCTTATTCTACATATGTGAATGTGTTATTTGTGTGGTTTTCCCCACAGCAGAAGATGTGCAGTAGCGAGGCCCAGGTGAAGATGTATGGGAAGTGCTGCCAGCTGAGGCCTACAGGGGGCAGCTCCAACTCTCTGGACAGTTCCTGTGCCGCCGAGGCCCGGGAACCCAGGGAACAAGGGCTGCGCTTCCAGGTAAGAACATACTGTGTGATAGCCAGAGGGTGCACTTGACCCAAAGCCTGTTTTTAGAATGGGAAGTTCCATTGATAGGAGATGAGCTCTCAAGTTAATCTCTATGGGTGAGAACAGTCCCTTTATCATGATCAAACGACCCTCAAACCCTATAATGTCGGTCCCGTTCCACCTTCTTTACCCTCTCTGTTCTCACCTCCTTTCCCTCTCTCCTCCTCTCCTGTCTCTCAGGGGTTGCGGTGTTCCTCTGATGCCAACATGTTGGGGGAGATGATGTTTGGCTCGGTGGCCATGAGCTACAAGGGCTCCACACTCAAGATCCACCAGATACGGTGAGATCCAGGGAACAAGAGGGGGAGTGAAGTCAGTTAGGCAGTCTTTCAGGATTTCCATTAGCCACTAATAGATGTATTTTTTTGAGGGGGGAGAAATAAAATGAATAGCCGATTTAAATAAAATTGTCGCTGACCATTTTTCCAGGAGAAGAAAAAACTATCCCATTGCAAAATAATGCATTTTAACCTGTTCGTAGATTGAAATACCAGTCGATGTAGCGTGAGAGCTGTTTGTACAGCTCATCAAACAGCTGTTTGTTGCTGCTGTACTGAAACGTGTGCTTTTTATAAGCACAATCATTGCGCAACAATTCTAAATACAATCACATGTTAAAAACAATGGCCACAATTAAAAATAGCTTCTGTTTGTATTTCTTTACTGGTAATTGAATCGTGCTTCCCATTCACCATTCAAGTGCATAAGCAACGTAGGCAGGCTTCAGCGAGTCATACACCACTTTGCAATGAGCTGGAGGCAGTATGCATTTTAAAAACCTATACTTAATGGTTTGGAACCTGAACGTTTCACTACATTATGCCTTTAAAGTAGCCTAACCAAAACCCAAACAAACGTGTAGGCAATCATTTGCCTAGTGGTTAGAAAATTGGACTAGTAACCGAAAGGTTGCAAGTTCAAATCCCCGAGCTGACATGGTACAAAATCTGTCGTTCTGCCCCTGAACAGGCAGTTAACCCACTAGGCCGTCATTGAAGATAAGAATTTGTTCTTAACTGACTTGCCTAGTTAAATAAAGATAAAATAAAAAAATAAACAATTATAAAGACTTCCGTATGCCATTGAAACCCTGTTCTATTGTTTTTCAAATAATTGTTTTTTCATTGTCCAGTAACCAAAGGCACAACTCTAGTCATTATCAACCCATGCTAGTAGTTGCATCTTTAATACTCCCCTCTTTCTAAATTTGAAATTGATATTTTCATCTGTTTTCATGAAACCACTCGCGTGTGCGGTGTGCTTTTGACAAGTGTTTTCCCGCTAAATGCATTATGGAACAAATATTCAGAATTTAAAGGTTCTGATCTGTTGCATGAGCCTCATTGCTTTGTAATGTTTTTTGGGATGTATCCAGGGCTACTGGTTGTATGAATTTGGGATCTATCGTCCCACAACTGTCCCAAAGTCTGTTTGGAATAGGCTTTTTCTTTCTCGCACAGAACGACAAGGTGACCAGTAGAATAGGTCAATTTTTCTGCTATCGGGGAAAGTAGATTGACATAGGCTAGTGAATTAGCTGTTTGTTACTTGTCTTATTGGCTGAGAAAAACGCTGTTGCATCCTCAAATTGAATGTTCTGTTAAGATTAATTACCACAAGCTAAATCTGATTTCTGTCATCCTGAGCACCGTGGGTGGACGCCCTAATCAGTTAATGTACCCAATGCATATGGGCCCGGTACATTTCTTCAATGTCCGGTAAAATTATAATGCTGCGGGTCAAATGTCCAGCGTCACATTTTCCTAACGGAAACGCTACAGTCTGTCCCACACAGCACTTTGAAGCAGAGATCAGAGAAATATACAGTGCCTTGCGAAAGTATTCGGCCCCCTTGAACTTTGCGACCTTTTGCCATATTTCAGGCTTCAAACATAAAGATATACAACTGTATTTTTTGTGAAGAATCAACAACAAGTGGGACACAATCATGAAGTGGAATGACATTTATTGGATATTTCAAACTTTTTTAACAAATCAAAAACTGAAAAATTGGGCGTGCAAAATTATTCAGCCCCTTTACTTTCAGTGCAGCAAACTCTCTCCAGAAGTTCAGTGAGGATCTCTGAATGATCCAATGTTGACCTAAATGACTAATAATGATAAATACAATCCACCTGTGTGTAATCAAGTCTCCGTATAAATGCACCTGTACTGTGATAGTCTCAGAGGTCTGTTAAAAGCGCAGAGAGCATCATGAAGAACAAGGAACACACCAGGCAGGTCCGAGATACTGTTGTGAAGAAGTTTAAAGCCGGATTTGGATACAAAAAGATTTCCCAAGCTTTAAACATCCCAAGGAACACTGTGCAAGCGATACTATTGAAATGGAAGGAGTATCAGACCACTGCAAATCTACCAAGACCTGGCCGTCCCTCTAAACTTTCAGCTCATACAAGGAGAAGACTGATCAGAGATGCAGCCAAGAGGCCCATGATCATTCTGGATGAACTGCAGAGATCTACAGCTGAGGTGGGAGACTCTGTCCATAGGACAACAATCAATCGTATATTGCACAAATCTGGCCTTTATGGAAGAGTGGCAAGAAGAAAGCCATTTCTTAAAGATATCCATAAAAAGTGTTGTTTAAAGTTTGCCACAAGCCACATGGGAGACACACCAAACATGTGGAAGAAGGTGCTCTGGTCAGATGAAACCAAAATTGAACTTTATGTTTGGCGTAAAAGCAACACAGCTGAACACACCATCCCCACTGTCAAACATGGTGGTGGCAGCATCATGGTTTGGGCCTGCTTTTCTTCAGCAGGGACAGGGAAGATGGTTAAAATTGATGGGAAGATGGATGGAGCCAAATACAGGACCATTCTGGAAGAAAACCTGATGGAGTCTGCAAAAGACCTGAGACTGGGACGGAGATTTGTCTTCCAACAAGACAATGATCCAAAACATAAAGCAAAATCTACAATGGAATGGTTCAAAAATAAACATATCCAGGTGTTAGAATGGCCAAGTCAAAGTCCAGACCTGAATCCAATTGAGAATCTGTGGAAAGAACTGAAAACTGCTGTTCACAAATGCTCTCCATCCAACCTCACTGAGCTCGAGCTGTTTTGCAAGGAGGAATGGGAAAAAATGTCAGTCTCTCGATGTGCAAAACTGATAGAGACATACCCCAAGCGACTTACAGCTGTAATCGCAGCAAAAGGTGGCGCTACAAAGTATTAACTTAAGGGGGCTGAATAATTTTGCACAACCAATTTTTCAGTTTTTGATTTGTTAAAAAAGTTTGAAATATCCAATAAATGTCATTCCACTTCATGATTGGGTCCCACTTGTTGATGATTCTTCACAAAAAAATACAGTTTTATATCTTTATGTTTGAAGCCTGAAATGTGGCAAAAGGTCGCAAAGTTCAAGGGGGCCGAATACTTTCGCAAGGCACTGTACATAACGCACATCAGGAGCACCAAGTCATAGTGAATATGTTCTTCCTCCTCCCCTCTCTTTTTCTCCCCTCCTTGTCTGTCCACAGGTCCCCCCCTCAGCTGATGCTGAGTAAAGTGTTTACAGCCCGAACTGGGAGTAGTGTCTATGGCAGCCTTAACACGTAAACCCTACTACGATGCGATCTCTCTCGCTTTCTCCTTTCTAAACCTGCTATGTCTCTTTCTCCTATATACAGTGCATTCAGAAAGTATTCAGTCACCTTGACTTTTTCCACATTTTGATACGTATAAAGCATTATTCTAAAATTGATTGAATTGTTTTTTTCTCCTTATCAATCTACACACACTACCCCATAATGACAAAGCAAAAACAGGTTTAAAAAAAACAGAAGTTCACATTTACATAAGTGTTCAGAAACTTTACTCAGTGCTTTGTTGAAGCACTTTTGGCAGCTATTACAGCCTCGAATCTTCTCGGGTATGATTCTACAAGCTTGGCAAACCAGTATTTGGAGAGTTTCTCCCATTCTTCTCAACAGAGCCTCAAACTCTGTTAGGTCAGATTTGGAGTGTCGCTGCACAGCTATTTTCAGGTCTCCAGAGATGTTTGATTGGGTTCAAGTCCGGGCTCTGGCTGGGCCACTCAAGGATTTTCAGTGACTTGTCCCAAAGTCACTCCTGCGTTGTCTTGGCATTGTGCTTAGGGTCGTTGTCCTGTTGGAAGGTGAACCTCCGCTCCAGTCAGAGGTCCTGAGCACTCTGGAGCAGGTTTTCATCAGGGGTCTCTGTACTTCCGTTCCCTCGATCTTGACTAGTCTCCCAGTCCCTGCCGCTGAAAAACATCCCACAGCATGATGCTGCCACCACCACGCTTCACCATAGGGATAGTGCCAGGTCTCCTCCAGACGTGACACTTGGCATTCAGGACAAAGAGTTCAATCTTGGTTTCATCATACCAGAGAATCTAATTTCTCATGGTCTGAGAGTCTTTAGGTGCCTTTTGGCAAACTCCAAGCAGCCTGTCATGTGCTTTTTACTGAGGAGTGGCTTTTGTCTGGCCACTCTACCACAAAGGCCTGATTGGTGGAGTGCTGCAGAAATGTTTGTCCTTGTGGAAGGTTCTCCCATCTCCACAGAGGAACTCTAGAGCCCTGTCAGAGTGACCATCGGGTTCTTGTTCACCTCCCTGACCAAGTCCCTTCTCTCCCGATTGCTCAGTTTGGCCAGGCGGCTAGCTCTAGGAAGAGTCTTGGTTGTTCCAAACCTCTTCCATTTAAGAATGATGGAGGCCACTGTGCTCTTGGGGACCTTGAATGCTACAGACATTTTTTGGTACCCGTACCCAGATCTGTGCTCCGACACAATCCTGTCTCGGAGCTCTACGGACAATTTCTTTGACCTCATGGCTTGGTTTTTGCTCTGACGTGCACTGTCAACTGTGAGACCTTATATAGACAGGTGTGCCTTTCCAAATCATGTCCAATTGAATTTAATTGACTCCAATCAAGTTGTCAAAATATCTCAAGGATGATCAGCACCTGAGCTCAATTTCGAGTCTCATAGCAAAGGTCTGAATAGTTATGTAAATAAGGTATTTCTGTTTTTTATTTTTAATGTTTAAAAATGTCAAATCTGTTTTTGCTTTGTCATTATGGGGTATGTGTGTAGATGGAAGAGGGAAACAATTATTTTATCCATTTTAGAATAAGCCTGTAACGTAACAACATTTGAAAAGTTAAGAGGTCTCTCCTTTCTAAACCTGCTCTCTCCTTTCTAAACCTGCTCTCTCCTTTCTAAACCTGCTCTCTTTCTCTCCTTTCTAAACCTGCTCTCGCTCCTTTCTAAACCTGCGCTCTCTCTCCTTTCTAAACCTGCTCTCTCTCCTTTCTAAACCTGCTCTCTTTCTCTCCTTTCTAAACCTGCTCTCTCTCTCCTTTCTAAACCTGCTCTCTCTCTCCTTTCTAAACCTGCTCTCTCCTTTCTAAACCTGCTCTCTCTCCTTTCTAAACCTGCTCTCTTTCTCTCCTTTCTAAACCTGCTCTCTCCTTTCTAAACCTGCTCTCTTTCTCTCCTTTCTAAACCTGCTCTCGCTCCTTTCTAAACCTGCGCTCTCTCTCCTTTCTAAACCTGCTCTCTCTCCTTTCTAAACCTGCTCTCTTTCTCTCCTTTCTAAACCTGCTCTCTCTCTCCTTTCTAAACCTACTCTCTCTCTCCTTTCTAAACCTGCTCTCTCCTTTCTAAACCTGCTCTCTCTCCTTTCTAAACCTGCTCTCTTTCTCTCCTTTCTAAACCTGCTCTCTCCTTTCTAAACCTGCTCTCTTTCTCTCCTTTCTAAACCTGCTCTCTCCTTTCTAAACCTGCTGTCTTTCTCTCCTTTCTAAACCTGCTGTCTTTCTCTCCTTTCTAAACCTGCTCTCTCTCTCTCCTTTCTAAACCTGCTCTCTCTCTCTCCTTTCTAAACCTGCTCTCTCTCTCCTTTCTAAACCTGCTCTCTCTCTCCTTTCTAAACCTGCTCTCTCTCTCTCTCCGTTCTAAACCTGCTCTCTCTCTCTCCGTTCTAAACCTGCTCTCTCTCTCCTTTCTAAACCTGCTCTCTTTCTCCTTTCTAAACCTGCTCTCTTTCTCCTTTCTAAACCTGCTCTCTTTCTCCTTTCTAAACCTGCTCTCTTTCTCTCCTTTTTAAACCTGCGCTCTCCTTTCTAAACCTGCTCTCTCCTTTCTAAACCTGCTCTCTTTCTCTCCTTTCTAAACCTGCTCTCTCCTTTCTAAACCTGCTCTCTCCTTTCTAAACCTGCTCTCTTTCTCTCCTTTCTAAACCTGCTCTCTCCCTCTCCTTTCTAAACCTTCTCTCTTTCTCTCCTTTCTAAACCTGCTCTCTCCTTTCTAAACCTGCTCTCTTTCTCTCCTTTCTAAACCTGCTTTCTTTCTCTCCTTTCTAAACCTGCTCTCTCTCTCTCCTTTCTAAACCTGCTCTCTTTCTCTCTTTTCTAAACCTGCTCTTTCTTCCCTTTATATTCTTGATCTCAGTCTCTCCCGATACCATTTGAACCTCTGCTGTTGTCTTTGTGCTCCTGGCAGACTGCAGGACAGCCTGGAGTTCATGGGTCAGGACCCCAATTCTTTGAGGCCTGATCAGAACACTGTGACCAACGGCCTCCTGGGGAACATAGGTAACCACAACAACAACTACAGACAGGACCACATCACAACTGACTGGCACCTGCAATGTCTCGCACATAAAGGACATGAATGGATGTTATACTGTTCATATCAACACCTATGCATTTTCAGTTATTTTGGTTGTACTAAAGCACTGTTTTGTTTAACTCCGTTCATCCATCATATCTTCATGTATCGTTTTATCAATGTACATACTGTATGTGATACACTGACTGTCTTTGGAAGTTTGCTACATGTGAATGGACTTCAATTGAAACCCGGTGTATTCTCTGTATTCTCCAGGCACATTTTTTGTGTTCTTTTCCCTCTTTTAACGTCCATTTCAGGACAACCTGAAGCAGTTTAGGACCACAATGGCTGTGTTTAGACACGCAGCCCAATTCTGATCTTTTTTCCACTATTTGGTCTTTTGACAAATCAGATCAGCTCTGGAAAATATCTGATGTGAAAAGATCTGTGATTGCTTAAACAACTAATTAGTGGAAAAAATATTAGAATTGGGCTGCATGTCTAAATGTAGCCATTATGATGGCAAACTGTTTCAGGTTGTCCCCCCTCTCCATTGGGTTGGAGTGTGACCTCCTGCTTCATTACTAACAGTGGTTCATGTCCTGTCTTGTTTTGTTTGTCTCTTCTCCCTGTTCGTTTGTGCTGCGCAGGTTTCTCTCAGCTCTGCAGCCCGCGCCGGGCCTTCTCTGAGCAGGGCCCTCTGCGCCTCATCAAGAGTGCCTCTTTCTTTTCAGGTTTGCAGTGTGCTCGTGTGCAGTTGCATGCGCGTGTACATACATTGCATGTGTCTGCAAGTGTACTACGGGCATGCTCAATATCTGCTTTAGGGTCCTCACTCCCTCCTCCCTACTGTCCTCACTCCCTCCTTCCATCACTCCTTCCCACCCTCCTTCCATCACTCCTTCCCACCCTCCTTCCATCACTCCTTCCCACCCTCCTTCCATCACTCCTTCCCATCCTCCTTCCATCACTCCTTCCCATCCTCCTTCCATCACTCCTTCCCACCCTCCGTACCATAATCTCTCTGTCCCCTCACCACCTCCTCTTCCTCCTCCCTCCATCCCATAACTTCTGAATGATGGTGACAGGGGTGGTGTTCTGTAAATAGCCTCCTTGCAGCCCTCTGTAAGCCACAGCTCGGTGGCACGGCATGTAGCTCTTCAGTTATGCAATAGTGGAATGCTCATTAGGTCGCAGGGTGGGCGGGGCACGGACGCTTTGCAGCAAAGCCTGTGTTGATTTGACCGTAAATCAACAGGACAACACCAAACGATGCCTTTGTTGTTTAAACACATGCAAGTGAGGGGTTTGCGGTTTCTGCACTGGTAAACTATAACGTGAACTTTCATTTTGTTATTTCACCTATTGTGTTAGTGAGATGTTAAGTACATCTGAGAACATACAAGTGTACATGTTGTTGAGTATTTTCGATGCTGCACCTGCTTCAACAGAGTGGCGTTAGAGTGAACGACACAACACACTGCAGTACTGTAGTAGAGGGCCAGAGCCTGCTTGTGGTTTGGCCTGTAGGAAGTGTCTTGCACTGTGTTGGTATGTCATTAGTGGGCTTGGTCATTGTGAAATGAATGTTCTGTGGTGGTGAAGGTGGTCCCATGCTTTGAGAGTGGTGGTGGGATAAACTCTGGCACCCCTCCCTGCTTGGGCTTCTCAGTATTGCTGAGCTGAGTCGGCCTGATCTGTTTCTCAGTCTTTCCCCTCCAATCTCTTTCCTGCAGGCCATAGCAACCCCATGGACATGCCGGGCAGAAGCCTGTATGACGAGAGAGACAGCGGCATCGCCAGATCAGGTAATGACTCTTAACTAAATCCAGGATTGGCCTCTCTAGACTAAGCCTTCTGTGTGTCTCTGAGATGATGTAGCTAGGTAAGTAGGTATTGGCACTAGAATCACCTCGGTGTGTTCTCTCTCTCTGAACCATCTCTAAACAAGAGGGATGCAACTAATGGGTTTAGATGAATCCATATTCTACTGGGTCACGGCTGCAGACCGGTCAGCTCCACATAGCATTCCTTCTCTTCAAACTGGAGTGGGAGTGACACCAGGGCTGTGCCCATAGGACTCTGGTCTAAAGTAGAGCACTATGTAGGGAATTGTGGTGCCATTTGAGACCAGCTTATGCTCCATCCTCCTCTGTAACGTTGGCATAGCGGAGACGTTAACGTTGACCACGCTGCCAGAGTTTAGCCCTCCTCCATCCTCTATAGGGGTGTGGAGGAGAGAGAGATGCTGGAAAACCTTGTGCAGTGGAAACTGACCCCCAGCCCTTGCATCAGCGGCATGAGGGGAATCTCACTTTCTGTTGAACACCCGCGTCACATGCATATGCTTAAATATAGCAGCTCCCACAACCCGGTACTAGTAAATGAAGTTCTAATTTGGTCCCCTCTCCCACACACACACACACACACACACACACTCCAACTCCTCCTACTCCCATACGCCTCCCCTAGTCGTCAATCACCCACACATTTGGCATCCCTTCTTTGATCTATGCCTACGTGACGGCAACGTGAGTTGCATACACCCTCCACATACCTGGTATTGGACCAGCTTTTCTTGTAACATCATGTGACTGTGAGGTGATATTGAATGTCCCAGCCATGCTCTAATAATCAGGGTGGGCTGTGGGAAGCTGAACTAATGCAGTGTGGATGTGTTGTATGTGTTTTTCCCCTGTTCTGTTGTGTGTGTGAGTAACCTCATTGACTGAATCACTGACTCTTCTGTTCTCTCCTCTCTCATTCCTCAAATCCTCTTTTTTTGCTCTCTACACTTCTATGGCTCTCTCTGTGCTCTCATCTTCCCCTCTTTCATTCCTCTCACTCGCTCCATCTCTGCCTCCCCCTCCGTCCCTCCCTACACAGCGTCTCTGAGCAGTCTGTTGATTACTCCGTTCCCCTCCCCGGGCTCCTCCCTCACCAGCAGCCAGGCCAGTAGCTACCAGAGACGCTGGCTCCGCAGCCAGACCACCAGTCTGGAGAACGGGGTCTTCCCAAGATGGTGAGAGACTGCAGCTCAACACATTTACAGACACACACTCCTTCTGGTGTCCCCCTGTCAGGGCCTCTCGTATGTCCATGTGAAGTGGAACCCGCAATGACTTCCTCTAATTCCAGCAGGCATACTGCTATTTACAAATAACTGAACAGTATGGTGATGATGGTGTGTGGGCTCACTCCCTGAGTCTAACTACACATAGCAGCTACACTGGCACTGGCGTTTGCTTTGAATAGTAAATGACCAATAGGCTGTTAAAAATGACATTTTTGTTTTGGCCTACAACCAGTTCCCAGAAGTCAAAGGTGAGCTGAAGAGCTCTCTGACTTTGTGTACCTGTGTCTTTTTAGATGAAGAAAAACATGTTGACTCTAATCACACTGTAAAGACGTGATACAGATCAGCACCTCAGTCCTGGCTATATCGACACCATCGTAGACATCTAGAAGACCCATGGCTTGTTGTTGTTACCTATTGTCTATGGTTTTTACCCCAGATCTGAGAGTTTATGCCATCATACTCCTCTGTAAGGCATCATTTACCTTTTCTTTTGTCCTTGGACTTTAGCCTGTTAAGAATCCTGTTGTTCACTTCTCCATAGTACCTGTCTCTGTGCAACCCCATAGATTTAGGTTGATGGTTATGGCATTCCCTCTTGCTCCAGGTCTGTGGAAGAAAGCTTCAACATGTCGGACGAGAGCGGAGGTCCCAGCCTGGGCGTGGCCAGGAAGAAGAAGATAGCCATCGGTGTCATCTTCCTCCTCTCCCAGGACGAGGAGGAGAACATCAAATTCCAGGACTTCTTCTTCTCCCACTTCCCCCTCTTCGAGAGCCACATGAACAAACTGAAAAGTGCCATTGAACAGGTGAGGAGCACCTCACATAGATATTGTGGTCGGTGTGTGGAAGTCTCCCTGGTGTATTTGACAGATGTTAGATATAGTACATTTAATCAGACTTGCTCAGTGTGTTAAACATATACAATGTAAAGTGCATTGGGAAAGTATTTAGACCCCTTCCTTTTCCCCCCATTTTGTTACGTTACAGCCTTTTTCTAAAATTGATTTAAGTAAAATAAATTCTCTCATAAATCTACACACAATACCCCATAATGACACAGCGAAAACAGGTTTATAGAAATGTTTGTAAATGTATTGAAAATAACAGTATTCACACCCTTTGTTATGAGACTCGAAATTGAGCTCAGGTGCATCCTGTTTCCATTGATCATCCTTGAGATATTTCTATAACTTGATTGGAGTCCACCTGTGGTAAATTCAGTTGATTGGACATGGTTTGGAAAGGCACACACCTGTCTATATAAGGTCCCACAGTTGACAGTGCATGTCAGAGCAAAAACCAAGCCATGAGGTCGAAGGAATTGAAGACAGGATTGTGTTGAGGTACAGATCTGGGTAAGGGTACCAACAAACCTCTGCAGCATTGAAGATCCCCAAGAACAGAGTGGCCTCAATCATTAAATGGGAGAAGTTTGGAACCATCAAGACTCTTCCTAGAGCTGGCCACCCGGCCAAACTGAGTCATCTGGGAGAAGGGCCTTGGTCAGGGAGGTGACTAAGAGCTTGATAGTCACTCTGAAAAAGCTCCAGAGTTCCTCTGTGGAGAGGGGAGAACCTTCCAGAAGGACAAACATCGCTGCAGCACTCCACCAATCAGGCCATTATGGTAGAGTGGCCAGGCGGAAGTCACTCCTCAGTAAAAGACACCTAAAACAAGATTCTCTGGTCTGATGAAACCAAGATTGAATTATTTGTCCTGAATGCCAAGTGTAACGTCTGGAGGAAACCTGGCACTATCCCTATGGTGAAGCATGGTGGTGGCAGAATCATGCTGTGGGGATATTTTTCAGCAGCAGGGACTGAGAAACTAGTCAGAATCGAGGGAAAGATGAATGGAGCAAAGTAAAGAGAGATCCTTGATGAAAACCTGCTCCGGAGCGCTCAGGACCTCAGACTGGCGCGAAGGTTCATCTTCCAACAGGACAACGACCCTAAGCACACAGCCAAGACAACGCAGGAGTGACTAAAGGACAAGTCTCTGAATGTCCTTGAGTGGCCCAGCCAGAGCCCGGACTTGAACCCAATCGAACATCTCTGCAGCGACGCTCCCCATCCAAGCTGACGGAGCTTGAACCTTCCAGAAGGATGACCAAGGATGAACCTTCCAGAAGGATGAGGATCTGCAGAGAAGAATGGGAGAAACTCCACAAATACTGGTGTGCTAAACTTGTAGCGTCATACCCAAGAAGACTCGAGACTAATCGCTGCCAAAGGTGCTTCAACCAAAGTACTGAGTAAATGGTGTGAATACTTATGTAAATGTGATATTTCAGCTTTTTATTTTTAATAACTGAACTACAATTTCTAAAAAAAAAACAGTTTTTGCTTTGTCATTATCGGGTATTGTATGTAGATCGATGAGGGGAAAAAAACAATATAATCCATTTTAGAATAAGGCTGTAACATAACAAAATGTGGAAAAGGTTAAGGGATCTGAATACTTTCCGAATGCACTGTATGTTGGCCTAAAATTGAAAAATAAAAACCATTGACTTCTGTTAGATCTGTCATGGGTCATGTTTACTGAAGGCTGTATGTATTTATGGGTCACAGTTATTGTACGTTAGTGTAGCCTGCCGCTCTTTTCTCCACTCTTCCCCTCCCTCTTTAATAACATGACATGGCATGCCTCTAACATGCCTCTTTTCTCATAAAAAAGGCCATGAAAATGAGCCGGCGATCAGTTGATTCCAGTCAGAGGGCTCTGGCCTATAGCCGCATGGTGGATGGCCTCAATGAATTCAGGTGAGTTACTGTCATGTGTTTACTGAGACAAAGGCAAACTGCACTGAGAATGTAGCAGAGGAAAATCCCTTAGCTTGTTACTTAGGAGCCCAGGGAGGGAGGGAGGGAGGGAGGGGGGTGGGGGTCAAGAGGTGGAGGCATGGTTTGTTGCAATAGGGACTCGGATAAAATATACAGTATCAGAGAGCAGTAGATCATTAATCCACACGTTAGTTTAATAGTGATAGGTTTGGTTTCTGAGCTTTAGGTATTATTCATCATTATTTATATTATTAATCATTAGGTATCATCAGGTATATTTTTTAATCATTATTTATATTATTAATCATTCGGTATCATCAGGTATATTATTAATCATTATTTATATTATTAATCATTCGGTATCATCAGGTATATTATTAATCATTCGGTATCATCAGGTATATTATTAATCATTAGGTATCATCAGGTATATTATTAATCATTCGGTATCATCAGGTATATTATTAATCATTCGGTATCATCAGGTATATTATTAATCATTATTTATATTATTAATCATTCGGTATCATCAGGTATATTATTAATCATTCGGTATCATCAGGTATATTATTAATCATTATTTATATTATTAATCATTCGGTATCATCAGGTATATTATTAATCATTCGGTATCATCAGGTATATTATTAATCATTCGGTATCATCAGGTATATTATTAATCATTCGGTATCATCAGGTATATTATTAATCATTATTTATATTATTAATCATTCGGTATCATCAGGTATATTATTAATCATTCGGTATCATCAGGTATATTATTAATCATTATTTATATTATTAATCATTCGGTATCATCAGGTATATTATTAATCATTCGGTATCATCAGGTATATTATTAATCATTCGGTATCATCAGGTATATTATTAATCATTCGGTATCATCAGGTATATTATTAATCATTCGGTATCATCAGGTATATTATTAATCATTAGGTATATTATTAATCATTCGGTATCATCAGGTATATTATTAATCATTAGGTATCATCAGGTATATTATTAATCATTAAGTATATTATAAATCATCAGGTATCATCAGGTATATTATTAATCATTAAGTATATTATAAATCATCAGGTATCATCAGGTATATTATTAATCATTAGGTATATTATTAATCATTAGGTATATTATTAATCATTAGGTATATTATTAATCATTAGGTATATTATTAATCATTAGGTATATTATTCATCGGCAGGTATATTATTAATCGGCAGGTATATTATTAATCATTAGGTATATTATTAATCATTAGGTATATTATTAATCATTAGGTATATTATTAATCATTAGGTATATTATTAATCATTAGGTATATTATTAATCGTCAGGTATATTATTCATCGGCAGGTATATTATTCATCGGCAGGTATATTATTAATCAGCAGGTATATTATTAATCATCAGGTATATTATTAATCAGCAGGTATGTTATAAATCATCAGGTATATTATTCATCGGCAGGTATATTATTAATCATTAGGTATATTATTCATCGGCAGGTATATTATTCATCAGCAGGTATATTATTCATCAGCAGGTATATTATTCATCGGCAGGTATATTATAAATCGGCAGGTATATTATTCATTGGCAGGTATATTATTCATCAGCAGGTATATTATTCATCGGCAGGTATATTATAAATCGGCAGGTATATTATTCATCAGCAGGTATATTATTAATCATTAGGTATATTATTCATCGGCAGGTATATTATAAATCGGCAGGTATATTATTCATCAGCAGGTATGTTATAAATCATCAGGTATATTATTCATCGGCAGGTATATTATAAATCGGCAGGTATATTATTCATCGGCAGGTATATTATAAATCGGCAGGTATATTATTCATCAGCAGGTATGTTATAAATCATCAGGTATATTATTCATCGGCAGGTATATTATAAATCGGCAGGTATATTATTCATCAGCAGGTATGTTATAAATCGTCAGGTATATTATTCATCGGCGGGTATGTTATAAATCGTCAGGTATATTATTAATCATTAGGTATATTATTCATCGGCAGGTATATTATTCATCGGCAGGTATATTATTCATCGGCAGGTATATTATTAATCATTAGGTATATTATTCATCGGCAGGTATATTATTCATCGGCAGGTATATTATTCATCGGCAGGTATATTATTCATCGGCAGGTATATTATTCATCGGCAGGTATATTATTCATCAGCAGGTATATTATTCATCGGCAGGTATATTATTCATCGTTAGGTATATTATTCATTGGCAGGTATATTATTCATCGGCAGGTATGTTATAAATCGTCAGGTATATTATTCATTGGCAGGTATATTATTAATCATTAGGTATATTATTCATTGGCAGGTATATTATTAATCATCAGGTATATTCATTGGCAGGTATATTATTAATCATTAGGTATATTATTCATCGGCAGGTATATTATTAATCATTAGGTATATTATTCATCGGCAGGTATATTATTCATCGGCAGGTATATTATTCATCGGCAGGTATATTATTCATCGGCAGGTATATTATTCATCGGCAGGTATATTATTCATCAGCAGGTATATTATTCATCGGCAGGTATATTATTCATCGGCAGGTATATTATTCATCGGCAGGTATATTATTCATCGGCAGGTATATTATTCATTGGCAGGTATATTATTCATTGGCAGGTATATTATTCATCGGCAGGTATATTATTCATCGGCAGGTATATTATTCATCGGCAGGTATATTATTCATTGGCAGGTATATTATTCATCGGCAGGTATATTATTAATCATTAGGTATATTATTCATTGGCAGGTATATTATTCATCGGCAGGTATATTATTCATTGGCAGGTATATTATAAATCGTCAGGTATATTATTCATCGGCAGGTATATTATTCATTGGCAGGTATATTATTCATTGGCAGGTATATTATTCATCGGCAGGTATATTATTAATCATTAGGTATATTATTCATTGGCAGGTATATTATTCATCGGCAGGTATATTATTCATTGGCAGGTATATTATTAATCATTAGGTATATTATTCATCAGCAGGTATATTATAAATCGTCAGGTATATTATTCATCGGCAGGTATGTTATAAATCGTCAGGTATATTATTAATCATTAGGTATATTATTCATTGGCAGGTATATTATTAATCATTAGGTATATTATTCATTGGCAGGTATATTATAAATCGTCAGGTATATTATAAATCGTCAGGTATATTATTCATCGGCAGGTATGTTATAAATCGTCAGGTATATTATTAATCATTAGGTATATTATTCATTGGCAGGTATATTATTAATCATTAGGTATATTATTCATTGGCAGGTATATTATTCATCGGCAGGTATATTATTCATTGGCAGGTATATTATTAATCATTAGGTATATCATTCATTGGCAGGTATATTATTAATCATTAGGTATATTATTCATTGGCAGGTATATTATTAATCATTAGGTATATTATTCATCGGCAGGTATATTATTCATCGGCAGGTATATTATTCATTGGCAGGTATATTATTCATTGGCAGGTATATTATTAATCATTAGGTATATCATTCATTGGCAGGTATATTATTAATCATCAGGTATATTATTCATTGGCAGGTATATTATTAATCATTAGGTATATTATTCATCGGCAGGTATATTATTCATTGGCAGGTATATTATTAATCATTAGGTATATTATTCATCGGCAGGTATATTATTAATCATTAGGTATATTATTAATCATCAGGTATATTATTCATCGGCAGGTATATTATTCATCGGCAGGTATATTATTAATCATTAGGTATATTATTCATCGGCAGGTATATTATTCATTGGCAGGTATATTATTCATTGGCAGGTATATTATTCATCGGCAGGTATATTATTAATCATCAGGTATATTATTCATTGGCAGGTATATTATTCATCGGCAGGTATATTATTCATTGGCAGGTATATTATTCATCGGCAGGTATATTATTAATCATTAGGTATATTATTCATCGGCAGGTATATTATTCATTGGCAGGTATATTATTCATTGGCAGGTATATTATTAATCATTAGGTATATTATTCATCGGCAGGTATATTATTAATCATTAGGTATATTATTCATTGGCAGGTATATTATTCATTGGCAGGTATATTATTAATCATTAGGTATATTATTCATCGGCAGGTATATTATTAATCATTAGGTATATTATTCATCGGCAGGTATATTATTCATTGGCAGGTATATTATTCATTGGCAGGTATATTATAAATCGTCAGGTATATTATAAATCGTCAGGTATATTATTCATCGGCAGGTATGTTATAAATCGTCAGGTATATTATTAATCATTAGGTATATTATTCATTGGCAGGTATATTATTAATCATTAGGTATATTATTCATCGGCAGGTATATTATTAATCATTAGGTATATTATTCATTGGCAGGTATATTATTCATTGGCAGGTATATTATTCATCGGCAGGTATATTATTAATCATTAGGTATATTATTCATTGGCAGGTATATTATTCATTGGCAGGTATATTATTCATTGGCAGGTATATTATAAATCATCAGGTATATTATTCATCGGCAGGTATATTATTCATCGTCAGGTATATTATTCATCGGCAGGTATATTATTCATTGGCAGGTATATTATTCATTGGCAGGTATATTATAAATCATCAGGTATATTATTCATCGGCAGGTATATTATTCATTGGCAGGTATATTATTCATTGGCAGGTATATTATAAATCATCAGGTATATTATTCATTGGCAGGTATATTATAAATCATCAGGTATATTATAAATCGGCAGGTATATTATTCATCGGCAGGTATATTATTCATTGGCAGGTATATTATTAATCATCAGGTATATTATTCATCGGCAGGTATATTATTCATTGGCAGGTATATTATTAATCATCAGGTATATTATTCATCGGCAGGTATATTATTCATTGGCAGGTATATTATTAATCATCAGGTATATTATTCATCATTAGGTATATTATTCATTGGCAGGTATATTATAAATCATCAGGTATATTATTCATCGGCAGGTATATTATTCATCGGCAGGTATATTATTCATCGGCAGGTATATTATTCATCGGCAGGTATATTATTAATCATTAGGTATATTATTCATCAGCAGGTATATTATAAATCATCAGGTATATTATTCATCAGCAGGTATATTATTAATCATCAGGTATATTATTCATCATTAGGTATATTATTCATTGGCAGGTATATTATAAATCATCAGGTATATTATTCATTGGCAGGTATATTATTCATTGGCAGGTATATTATTAATCATCAGGTATATTATTCATCGGCAGGTATATTATTCATTGGCAGGTATATTATTCATCAGCAGGTATATTATAAATCATCAGGTATATTATTCATCGGCAGGTATATTATTCATTGGCAGGTATATTATTCATTGGCAGGTATATTATTCATCGGCAGGTATATTATTCATTGGCAGGTATATTATTCATCGGCAGGTATATTATTAATCGGCTGGTATATTATTAATCATTAGTTGTATTATTAATCATCAGGTATAATAGACATGAGGGGTGCCTTAAGTAAGCTTGGGAGAGACTGAGTACAGGGAAAAGGATCCCATGTAGCAGTACTGATAAGGGGAGGAACCGTTTAAGGCTCAGATCACCACCCATAGTGGGGTATGTATACTACCATGGGTGAAACCAGGTTTTTGTCTGAATTCAGCTGTATTGGCCCTCTGGGAAGTATAAACTTGGTTAAGCTTTCATAGAGTAAAAAAACTCAACTGACACTGAGAATTAGAACCTAACAATAGTCAGTGGAGTAGATATCATCTGACCTTCCTAACTGGGTAGCGTCCACACAGGGTGTTTTCTCAGACCCAGCCAAAATAAGCACATTAATAATCTGCACTGTAAGCAGAGAGGGAGCACGCAGTCCCTACCGGTCCTGTCCACACTCACAAATGGTGATGAAGCGCCAGCTACACCCATGTTGCTCCCAGTGCATGCTGGGAACCCCACTGCTGCAGAGCCAGTGACGAGGGAGGGAAAGGAGAGACGTGTGGGGCGGCTTGTGTCTCTGCACCACTGGCCACATGCTCGGACTCTTTCTCCTAGCTGAAGGCTTCCCATTGCTGCAGTCATATGCCTGCTGGCGCGGTGCCACAGCAAACCTAGCCCCAGCTGAGGAAACACGATCTTTCTCACACAGTGTCCAGGCTACCAGAATAGTCAATTATATGTCAGTGCCATCAGCAGGAAGGCCAATTTCACTGAGGAAAAATCTAATATTTCAAATATCTCACCTTCAGCGTCTAAATATACATCCACTGATGTATATTTGTTTTTGACTGTTAGGCCTCTTAGGTCATGGAACATGATGGTGCAAAACAGAAGATATGCTTTTTGATGTTGTTGACCTGTTTTCCCCTCAGAGTAGGATAGAAAACAGCAGTTGAATCAGACTATTATTTTAGGGACACTATGGTGCGTGCGTCTTTAATGTTTCATTTTTTATCATGTGTTGGTCATTGTTAGTCATTAATGATGCATGCTGTGATAAAACAATTTCCCAAGTTGGTATTAATAAAGTAATACTCTACTCTCGACATGACACGGTCTGGCCTAACAAACACCCATAGCCACGGTCTGGCCTAACCAACGCCCATAGCCACGGTCTGGCCTAACCAACGCCCATAGCCACGGTCTGGCCTAACCAACGCCCATAGCCACGGTCTGGCCTAACCAACGCCCATAGCCACGGTCTGGCCTAACCAACGCCCATAGCCACGGTCTGGCCTAACCAACGCCCATAGCCACGGTCTGGCCTAACCAACGCCCATAGCCACGGTCTGGCCTAACCAACGCCCATAGCCACGGGAGGCACTGCAGTATGTTACCTACATAGAAACACGCATTCTGCTGATTGGATATCTGTCAGGGTCGGGATATGAAGAAAACGGGTGCGTTCGGTTCCACAGAGAGGTTAATTTAACGGAAATGGTAATGTACTGAACGACCAGTTGAAGAATGATGGTGTTCCAGAGGGAGATTGTATGGTGTGTGTGCTGCTCGAGTTTAGCCATTTTCTAAATGGTCACACCCATTGATCAGGCCACACCCACCAAACGGGGGCAAACCTACCACAAAGGCTGTTGAAGAATGGTGCGCACCGCTTTGGGGAAACGTGTCGTTTAGTACAAACAGTCAAACGTTGAATCGAAATGAACGTGCACCTGCTCAAGAGTCTCTTCATTTCTTGACTGACTTGATATGCTTTGCCCACACAATCGGTATAGAGGTCAGAGGGAATGACCTTAGATGCGGTCGGTTTTTAAATGTCCACTGGACTAGACATACCTTCACGTCCGTCGCTACCTTAAAGTTCAGCTGCTCAGACGGGCTGTAAGGATAGACCCTTAGCTGGCTTCCCCACGTCAGGGAAAGAAAGAACTGTCACAACCCATGCCACACCTGGGGCTTTTAATAGGTTACTACATACTAGGTACTGAGAAGTGTTGCTGGGATGAACTTTACCAAACGGTTCTGGAGTTCGTTGAATTATAACAGGATTCTAGTTAAGCCATTTCAGCATATTTCCCTGCGGTGTGTCAAAATTCAGTTAAAAGTCCGTTAAAAATTGTGTTGCCCAAAATGTTATGTTACCAACGCTACAGTTTTAACAGGAGGCACCTGTTCAGCCTGTCGGTCAGGTACTCTTGAGCCCTGGGTTCAAGTGGGGTTTTTGGTGTTCATCTTTCAATTCTGTGAATTTTTGTCTGGGAAAGACCTTGTACAAATCATCAATCTCCTTACTACCTGTCATATCCTGTCTATAACCTATACACTACTTGTTTTCCTCAGTCATCAGCAAACATCTGGGCTCTAAAACTATAATTACGCCCTATAATTCCACACATTCCTCCATCCTCAGAGATTCCCTCAGCTCTGTGTAAAGCTCTGGACGGCTGCCCGCTGTGGAATTTCCAGACGCTGAATTGCCTCAGAGAGAGGGTCTCCCTTGTAAGCAGGGCCTGGACTGAGAACTGTGGCCCTCTTGTTCACCCCGAGACAATGATGGCTTGTGTTTCTCCCTCCCTCTCTCCAGGACGACCATCGTCAACCTTTACACCATGCCCCGTGTGGCCGAGCCCGTTTGGCTCACCATGATGTCTGGAGCCCCCGAGAAGAACCAGCTCTGTGGACATTTCATGAGGGAGCTCGCCCTACTCATGGAGCAGGCCTCAAAGAACCAGTTGAGTGCTCCTGTCTGTCTCTGTATGCCTGTCTGTGTGTTACTGTGTGTGTGCGCAATATTTTTTTGTTTGTTGCTGCATTCAATAGTGAATGAGCTGCAAAGTCCGAAATCCCTGCCAATCTTTAGCTTGTTATGTTGATGTTACAAAACCAAGCTGAATCATTTGTCAATGAATCAATTGGTAGCAAGACATCCATAGAACTTCTCCGATGTTCCACTCACTGCATTAGTATGCAGTAGTCTACGACGGTCTGCCTCATGATTTAGACTGACCAGTGACCACTGTGTCGTATCTCTGAATGATCACGAGATAGAGAATAGGGAAGTAGCAGAACACGAGGCTGCGGTGGTGGAGATAAAGAAAAATGTGTCAAACAGAGAGTAAAAGACATTAGAGGTCTGTATCCCAAATGGCACCTCAATCCCCCCCCGGTCAAAAGTAGTGTACTTCATAGGGAATAGGGTGCCATTTGGGGTACAGACAGTCTGTGCCTAACCCAACTGCTCTCTCTTCCTCATCTCCCAGGTTCCTCCCTGCCCTCCTCACAGCCATTCTCACCAACCACCTGGCCTGGGTGCCCACTGTCATGCCCAACGGACAGCCGCCGATCAAGATCTTCCTGGAGAAACACTCTTCTCAGAGCGTGGATAGGCTGGCCAAGAGCCACCCCTACAACCCACTGTGGGCCCAGCTCGGTAAGAACAGACTACAGGCCAGGACTCTGGTTGAAAACCTCTTCAGTCTTATGTGATAGTGCTTCCACGCACATGTGGGATGGGGATTAAGCTAGCCAGAGGTTAGTCCTTTTCAGACCAGGCTAGTAGAAAATGTGCCAAACTAGCTCCACAGTCCTGTGAAATTGGGTCTTTTCAAATAGCCCAAGGCACCGATTTATTTTTTACCCAAGCTATTAAAAATCGAGGCCTACTAGCACGGCTGGCCAGTGCTCAAAATACTTAAATTACATTCCAACATGGTTGCATGTTTGTTATTATAGCTTTTTCAAGCTGTCAGGTGGTATAAAACTCATTATCACTCCAAGTTATATAATATCTCTCCATCACTAATCAGTTCATGGTAAATAATATATCTGTATCATTGACTATTAAAAGATGCTCCTATACTTAGCAATAACTAGCTGTAATTGGGGCGGCAGGTAGCCTAGTGGTTAGAGCGTTGGGCCAGTAACCGGGAAAGGTTGCTGGATCGAGTCCCCGAGCTGACATGGTAAAAATCTGTCGTTCTATCCCTGAACAAGGCAGTTAACCCACTGTTTCCTGGTAGGCCGTCATTGTAGATAAGAATTTGTTCTTAACTGACTTGCCTAGTTAAATCAAGGTAAAAATATATATATAAAAAAATACTAGGTAGTGGGCTTCATTTTAGCACAGGCACAGTTTGGAACTTTGGTGTACAACTCCACATAGTGGCTGAACAGGAGAAATGCAGCACTGAGCAGTGATACAGATGGAGATTTCCTTCACTCTCCCAAATGTTAAAGGGAAAAAATAAGTTCTACACATTTGACCCCATTTTCATATTCAAAATGTGGCTTTACTTATGCAACAAAGTGAAAATAAGAAACGTGTTGTTAACTGTGGTGTTTGTTTTGTGACTAGGTGACTTGTACGGGGCCATCGGCTCCCCGGTGCGTCTGTCCAGGACAGTAGTGGTGGGGCGGAGACGGGAGCTAGTCCAGCGACTCCTCTATGTGCTCACCTACTTCATCCGCTGCTCTGAGCTGCTGGAGACCCACATGCTGGACAGCACTGAGGACGAGGCCATCGTCATCCCAGGCTCTCTCATCACCACCTCGCTGCAGCGTGGGGAGGTGGAGGAGTCAGACTATGTGCTGGTCACTGTGCACAAGCCCAGCGGAGACTACCTCAGCCAGGGTCCCGAGCCCCAAGAGGACAGCAGCTACCCCTCACACAGCAACAACAGCTTGCAGTGCAGCACCTACACTGAGGCTGGCCCTAAGGAGGGGGGCAGTAGTAACAACAGCCAGGGCTCCAAGAACAGTGTCCTGCAGGCCCAGGCCCACTCCAGCCACAACACTAACGCTGTGCCCATCATCCACATGGAGGATGTTAGTGAGCCCACGCCGCTCAAGGAGTCACCAACTGCCTTTCTGGAGGCCAAGCTGGAAACAGTGGTGCGTGTGGGCTCCGCCTCCCCCAGGGAGAAGGTGGTGCGTGTGGGCTCCGCCTCCCCCAGGGAGCAGGTCTGTGTGCTGCTGGAGACGATGCCTGAGACCGAGTTAGAGGTCAAGGCCAGTGAGAAGGAGGGGGTGGGGAGTCTGCCCATCAAGGTGTTCCACTCTTCTGGGATACCACTGGAGAAGAAGCCCCCTGACAAGACCGTACCTGTACCTGTACCCGGACCCTTTCTGTCAAAACACCAGGAGGAGCCGGCCACCAAAGTGCTGTTTCTCATCGGCGACCCCCAGTCTCCGGGAACAGACACAGAGAGCAGGAGGAGGAAGCTTGAGGAGGACATTAAGAAGCACAAGAAATGCATCAAAGAGAAACGGAGGCAGCAACCGCAACAGCAACTGCAACAACAACAGCAGCAACCACTACTACAACAACAACAGCAACCGCAGCAACAACAGCAACCGCAACAACAGCAACAACAGCAACCACAGCAACCGCAGCAACAACAACAGCAACCGCAACAACAGCAACTACAACAACCGCAGCAACAACAACAGCAACCGCAGCAACAACAACAGCAACCGCAACTACAACAACAGCAACCGCAACAACAGCAACAACAGCAACCACAGCAACCGCAGCAACAACAACAGCAACCGCAACAACAGCAACTACAACAACCGCAGCAACAACAACAGCAACCGCAGCAACAACAACAGCAACCGCAGCAACAACAACAGCAACCGCAGCAACAACAACAGCAACCGCAACTACAACAACAGCAACCGCAACTACAACAACAGCAACCGCAACAACAGCAACCGCAACAACAGCAACCGCAACAACAGCAACCGCAACAACAGCAACCGCAACAACAGCAACCGCAACTACAGCAACCGCAACCACTACAACAGCAACCGCAACCACTACAACAACAGCAGCAGAGTGGATGCGGTGACGGCGGTGATCAGAGGGTGAAGTCTACTACCAGCATATCACCCGACCAAACCAAGACCAATGCTGGCGGAAAGAAGACTCTGATGCGTGTCTTCAGCAAGATGCCCCAGTGGAACCCTGTCAGCGAGGAGTGCTCAGAGCTGTTCGACGAGTACTTCAGTGATGACAGCCTTGTAGAGACCAGGACTATAGACGATGTGGCGAAATGCCTGGACTTGTCAAACGGCACGGACAAAACCCAGAAAGAGCTTCTGGACCCTTCGGGAGTCCAGAGTAGCAGTTGCTGTAAGGGACATGGGGATCAGGGACAGAAGGGAACAGGGCTGGTGGGTGTGGGACCGGGGGCTGACGTCCAGGCCAGGTGTGGGGGGGAGGCTGACGTCCAGGCCAGGTGTGGGTGGGGGGCTGACGTCCAGGCCAGGTGTGGGGGGGAGGCTGACGTCCAGGCCAGGTGTGGGGGGGAGGCTGACGTCCAGGCCAGGTGTGGGGGGGAGGCTGACGTCCAGGCCAGGTGTGGGGGGGAGGCTGACGTCCAGGCCAGGTGTGGGGGGGAGGCTGACGTCCAGGCCAGGTGTGGGGGGGAGGCTGACGTCCAGGCCAGGTGTGGGGGGGAGGCTGACGTCCAGGCCAGGTGTGGGGGGGAGGCTGACGTCAAGACCAGGTGTGGGGGGGAGGCTGACGTCCAGGCCAGGTGTGGGGGGGAGGCTGACGTCCAGGCCAGGTGTGGGGGGGAGGCTGACGTCCAGGCCAGGTGTGGGGCGGAGGCTGACGTCCAGGCCAGGTGTGGGGGGGAGGCTGATGTTAAGACCAGGTGTGGGGGGGAGGCTGACGTCCAGGCCAGGTGTAGGTGTGGCTCTACAGACACATCAGAGGCACGCTCCTGTAGAAGTTGTTCTGCTGAGCAGAACATGTGCATCCTGATTTCAGTAACCGTCCCCAAAGGGGCCCAACAAAAGAAGGGGGCCCCGCTTAATGACTGTGAGATCCCTCGGAACGAGAGTTCGGACAGTGCGCTTGGGGACAGCGAGAGCGAAGATGCAGGGCAGGACGTCCACAGGCAGAGTGATAGCGACACCTACTACAAAGATGATCAGGAGCCAGATGAGTGGCAGGAAGAGGTGGAGGTCCCCTTCCCTGGGTGAGATACACACTGCTAGTGATGTCAACATTATAAACGTGTTGGCGTTCATATTAGGTTTTCAAGACACATATCAACTTCTATGTGAGTTGCATTTCTGGGTTACAATATGTTCTGATGTCTATGCCATGTTTTAAATCAACAGGTCAAAGTTGGTGGAGCATTTCTCCAAACCGAGCATTGCCAACTTTGGGAGGTCACTGTTCGGAGGGTACTGCACAACCTATGTGCCGGACTTTGTTCTGCAGGGGATGCCCAACGATGACAAACTCAGGCAGGGCCTCATGTCAGAATTAGCCCACGCTGTACAGGTAAGAGACTGCTTTATACCTGAAGCACTGAAGTTTGTGTTTAAACTGGATTATGAGTCTTTATGCTTGCTTGAGGCTCATAAGGCATCAACAGGAGTGCACCGCTGTATCTGTCGGAGCACAAAGTTCTCTCTTCTTTTCACAGCATCCAGTGTTGGATGAGCCCATTGCAGAGGCGGTCTGCATTATCGCAGACACTGATAAGTGGACGGTGCAGGTAGCCAGCAGCCAGAGACGAGCCACGGACAACAACAAACTGGGGAAGGAGGTCCTGGTGTCCAGCCTCGTGTCCAGCCTGCTCCAGTCCACCCACCTGCTTTACAAGATGAACCTCTCCCCCAACTTTGTAAGTCCATACAAATAACAAATAACTATGCAGTTATTAGCACTGTAAAAAAAAAATCCCTACTCAGTAACACATTAACACGAGGCCAATAACACGAGGCCAATAAGTAACACGAGGCCAATAAGTAACACGAGGCCAATAAGTAACACGAGGCCAATAAGTAACACGAGGCCAATCAGTAACACGAGGCCAATCAGTAACACGAGGCCAATCAGTAACACGAGGCCAATCAGTAACACGAGGCCAATCAGTAACACGAGGCCAATCAGTAACACAAGGCCAATCAGTAACACGAGGCCAATCAGTAACACGAGGCCAATCAGTAACACGAGGCTAATCGCTAATCAGTAACACGAGGCCAATCAGTAACACGAGGCCAATCAGTAACACGAGGCCAATCAGTAACACGAGGCCAATCAGTAACACGAGGCCAATCAGTAACACGAGGCCAATCAGTAACACGAGGCCAATCAGTAACACGAGGCCAATCAGTAACACGAGGCCAATCAGTAACACGAGGCCAATCAGTAACACGAGGCCAATCAGTAACACGAGGCTAATCGCTAATCAGTAACACGAGGCCAATCAGTAACACGAGGCCAATCAGTAACACGAGGCCAATCAGTAACACGAGGCCAATCAGTAACACGAGGCCAATCAGTAACACAAGGCTAATCGCTACTCAGTAACACAAGGCTAATCAGTAACACAAGGCTAATCAGTAACACAAGGCTAATCAGTAACACAAGGCTAATCAGTAACACAAGGCTAATCAGTAACACAAGGCTAATCGCTAATCAGTAACACAGTTGTAATTGAGTTTGACATCCCTTTCCACAGTGCATAATGCACCTTGAGGACAGACTCCAGGAGATCTACTTCAAAAGTAAAATGCTGGCAGAGTACCTGAAGGGACAGACTAGAGTGCACGTCAAGGAGCTGGGGATGGTCCTGGGGTGAGCACCTAAACCGTTTTTATACATTGGCTCTGTGTCCAAAAATACACCTATTCCCTATATAGTGCCCTACTTTTGACCAGAACCCTATGGGAATAGGGTCCCGTTTTTTGTCAGATATCAGTATTGTGATCCATATTGTCTTTCTGTTCTTAAAAGGCCCAATGCAGTTGTTTTTATCTCAATATCAAATCATTTCTGGGTAACAATTAAGTACCTTACAGTGATTGTTTTCAATTGAAATGGTCAAAAATAGCTTCTTAGCAAGAGCAATTTCTCAAGAATTTTGCGAGGACTGCCAGGGCGTAGTTATTACAGAGAGGTTTGGAACTCTCTTTCTTATTGGTCTATTAACTTATTTACCACTTAGTGATGTCACCAGGCAAGCCAAAACTACATCCCGCCAAAACATGCTGAAATGTCAGGCTCTATTTTTTCAAACAGCTCTTACACTAAAATTACATTATCATAATTTTCACAATTTGACAGTATTACTCCAACCTCAAGCGTAACTCAATATTAGGAAGGGGACCTTAATGTTGTGTACACTCAGTTTACATACAAAACACAGGGAAATCAAGTTTGACTGCACTGGGCCTTTAAAAAACTACACTGTGTTATTTACATCTCATTAACAATCACAGTAACTGAATTAGGAGAATAAACCCTTGGCTTGTTGTTCTGTTCTTCACCTATGTACAATATTCTAAGCATGGCTCTTATCATTCAGTATTGAGTCCAGTGACCTACCCCTGCTGGCAGCGGTGGCAAGCACTCACTCTCCCTACGTGGCCCAAATACTGCTATAATAGATGGAACCAAAGCCAGAGGTGGCGGGTGACTGTGGACTGGAGCAGCCTGATACTGTGCTTCACCCTGGCCCAACACGTCGGCTTGACCCTGTTCACCGATGCCCTGCTGATGCTCTGAGAGGGCCGGTGCAGTGCAGAGTCTCCTGGACAAGGTGTGCATCCCAAATTGCATACTATTCAGAAGTTGTGCACTATGTATGGAATAGGGTATCATTTGAGATGCAGAAGGGCCTCATGGATGGATCTGAGACCTCAGCTACTGCTGCTGCCACTGGGCAAACAGACATACTGGGCATACAGACATACTGCCACAAGGGGACAGCCGAGTCCATGGTCTCCTCTGCTAGTAAGAGATGAAGCTCTGTTGGCCCACTCCAGGCCAGAGAGGCATGCTGCTGCTGTGGCCAATTCTCCTGTTTTTCAGTGTTTTTCCCCCTCCTCTGCATCAACATTATTTTAACCCGGTATAAGGACAAGAAGGCCAAATAATTATTCTGTTGAGTATAAATAATAATCAAGATATCAATTCTAAAATATATATTTTTTATATCTACTACTTTCCCGTACAATCTTTTACCCGTTTGAACAGGAAGCACAGGTGATAGATAGGATGAGTTTTTTTGTTACTTGTAGTGAATATGATCAAATTCACTTTTATTTCAATTATGTTTCTGTGTTCTTCATGTATTTGTTTACAAGTGTACTTGACCTGAAATGTCTCCCTCAATGATCCATAATTCATTGGATTTCATTTGAAAATGAACTACACTAATTATATAAACACATTCATTGTAATTCTTAACTGCAGTGTAGCTTTAACATTCTTGATCACAGGTACAGCACTACCTCAGATATTTTGTGGCCGATTGACGCTACACGCTTTTTATAGTTGCCGACTAGATAAGCCTGAGAGAATTATTTGTATTTTTAAATCAGTGGAATGTTCAACTAAAACTGCGAACCCAATGCTGAACTCTTTTTGAAAAAGGGATGTTAATAATTACATATTTGAAAATGGGGAAAACCTTTGTAATTATTTTTGGAATACAACAAGAGCTCATTTCTACTGCTGTATGTGGAGAAAAATAAACAAAAAATGATCTACATATATTTTCAAACGGAAATATGTTCACAAGTTTAAAATTTGTATCGCTTTGACACCATCATACCATGTTTACGGCTGTATTGCATGCTACAAAGGGAGAGTTTGTGGACTATCTGTTAGCAATACGTTTATCAGTTCCTTAAACTATACTCAATGTTTATGGCAAAACCAATCATTAAAAAAATAATTGCTGCATTGATTTTACAAAAGCAAGATGCAAAACCACAAATCTAAACCACAGATTTGTTTTTATTTTTTTAATAAATATTTTTACCAACCATGAAATTCATGTGTTGCATTTCATTTGGAAGTACTTTGTCTGGAGAGTGTGCCATGTTATGGTTTCTTAATGAAACATGTGGCATGAATGGATCAGGGGCTTCTGAAGAATTTATTTTGCTGGTTGAAATTATTTTTACATGCTTATCATGTAAGATGCTAGGTCCTTCAGGATATGTTCTTATTGCATTTTGTAAAGCTCCTGATTATTTCTATGAGGTATGTCTACTTTTATCTTTATACATGAATATTAATAAATTATTTAGTATGGTGTGTAACGGTTAATGTAAATAGTTTATTTCCATTTATTTGTACATAATGTCTTTGAATATGAATCGTTTCTAAAATGATCCTTTCCCAATTTTAAGGGAATGTTGTGCAATAAAGATGCCAATGTTGTTGATACAAGTGTCTCATTACATACTTTCAGTAGTAATGTTTCAGTCCAAATTCATGTTTAATTTTAGTAAGAATGATGCCAATTAAAAGGGAAATGTACAGTATGTAACTGCATTACCTTTTCACATAGGCAAGTGCCTTGGGTGTTTTTTTTAATAGCCTTGTCTATAAAGAGCTTTTAATATCATGGGTTAACTTAACATTTTTGTTATATTGAGTGGTTTTCAACATGCTCAAAATAACTCTAAACAATGAAGGTTAGCGGTTTCACTCACTGTCTCTCTTGCCTGTGAAACAGCTCCGTCCCTCTCCTCACCCCTGCCTGGGCTTGAACCAGGGACCATCTGCATACATCGACAACAGCCACCCTCGAAGCATCGTTACCCATCTCGCCACAATAGCCGTGGCCATTGCAGAGCAAGGGGAATGACTACTTCAAGGTCTCAGAGCGAGTGATGTCACCGATTGAAACGCTTTTAGCGCGCACCACGCTAACTAGCTAGTCGTTTCACATCCGTTACACTCACCCCCCTTTTGACCTCCTTTACGCAGCAACCAGTGATCCGGGTCACGACACAACTTGTTTTGTTTATTTGCACCACCAAGATTTACTTGCTAAAATTGCCACTGGTCTGTTACTTGAACTCTGTGAAGCATATATTTGGGCTGCAGTTTCTGAGGCTGGTAACTCTAACTTATCCTCTGCAGCAGAAGTAACTCTGGGTCTTCCTTTCCTGTGGCGGTCCCCACAGAGCCAATTTCATCATAGCGCTTGATGGTTTTTGTAACTGTAACTTTCAAAGTTCTTGAACTTTTCTGGATAGACTGACCTTCATATCTGGACTGTCCTTTCTCTTTGCTTATTTGAGCTCTCTCTCTCTCTCTCTCTCTCTCTATCTATATATATATTTATTTATTGCTCAAAAAAATAAAGGGAACACTTAAACAACACAATGTAACTCCAAGTCAATCACATTTCTGTGAAATCAAACTGTCCACTTAGGAAGCAACACTGATTGACAATGAATTTCACATGCTGTTGTGCAAATGGAATAGACAACAGGTGGAAATTATAGGCAATTAGCAAGACACCCCCAATAAAGGAGTGGTTCTGCAGGTGGGGACTGTTTTGGTCACTTTTGAATGCTGGCGGTGCTTTCACTCTAGTGGTAGCATGAGACGGAGTCTTACAACCCACACAAGTGGCTCAGGTAGTGCAGCTCAGTAAGAAGGTTTGCTGTGTCTGTCAGCGTAGTGTCCAGAGCATGGAGGCACTACCAGGAGACAGGCCAGTACATCAGGAGATGTGGAGGAGGCCGTAGGAGGGCAACAACCCAGCAGCAGGACCGCTACCTCCGCCTTTGTGCAAGGAGGAGCAGGAGGAGCACTGCCAGAGCCCTGCAAAATGACCTCCAGCAGTCCACAAATGTGCATGTGTCTGCTCAAACGGTCAGAAACAGACTCCATGAGGGTGGTATGAGGGCCCGACGTCCACAGGTGGGGGTTGTGCTTACAGCCCAACACCGTGCAGGACGTTTGGCATTTGCCAGAGAACACCAATATTGGCAAATTCGCCACTGGCGCCCTGTGCTCTTCACAGATGAAAGCAGGTTCACACTGAGCACATGTGACAGACGTGACAGAGTCTGGAGACGACGTGGAGAACGTTCTGCTGCCTGCAACATCGCTGGAGTGTGTCAGCAGTTCCTGCAAGAGGAAGGCATTGATGCTATGGACTGGCCCGCCCGTTCCCCAGACTTGAATCCATTTGAGCACATCTGGGACATCATGTCTCGCTCCATGCTTTAGTCCAGGTCTGGGAGGAGACCATCCGCCACCTCATCAGGAGCATGCCCAGGCGTTGTAGGGAGGTCATACAGGCCACACACACTACTGAGCCTAATTTTAACTTGTTTTAAGGACATTACATCAAAGTTGGATCAGCCTGTAGTGTGGTTTTCCACTTTAATTTTGAGTGTGACTCCCAAATCCAGACCTCTATGGGTTGATAAATTTGATTTCCATTGATAATTTTTTCGTGATTTTTGTTGTCAGCACATTCAACTATGTAAAGAAAAAAGTATTTAATAAGAATATTTCATTCATTCAGATCTAGGATGTGTTATTTTAGTGTTCCCCGTTATTTTTTTGAGCAGTGTATATACAGTATATCACAAAAGTGAGTACACCTCTCACATTTTTGTAAATATTTGAGTATATCTTTTCATGTGACAACACTGAAGAAATGACACTTTGCTACAATGTAAAGTAGTGAGTGTACAGCTTGTATAACAGTGTAAATTTGCTGTCCCCTCAAAGTAACTCAACACACAGCCATTAATGTCTAAACCACTGGCAACAAGAGTACGTACACCCCTAAGTGAAAATGTCCAAATTGGGCCCAATTAGCCATTTTCCCTCCCCGGTGTCATGTGACTCGTTAGTGGTACAAGGTCTCAGGTGTGAATGGGGGAGCAGGTGTGTTAAATTTGGTGTCATCGCTCTCAGTTCAACATAGCACCTCATGGCAAAGAACTCTCTGAGGATCTGAAAAAAATAATTGTTGTTCTACATAAAGATGGCCTGGGCTATAAGAAGATTGCCAAGACCCTGAAACTGAGCTGTAGCACGGTGGCCAAGACCATACAGCGGTTTAACTGGACAGGTTCAACTCGGAACAGGCCTCGCCATGGTCGACCAAAGAAGTTGAGTGCGCGTGTTCAGCGTCATATCCAGAGGTTGTCTTTGGGAAATAGACATATGAGTGCTGCCAGCATTGTTTCAGAGGTTGAAGGGGTGGGGGGGTCAGCCTGTCAGTGCTCAGACCATACGCCGTACACTGCATCAAATTGGTCTGCATGGCTGTCGTCCCAGAAGGAAGCCTCTTCTAAAGATGATGCACAAGAAAGCCTGCAAACAGTTTGCTGAAGACAAGCAGACTAAGGACATGGATTACTGGAACCATGTGGTCTGATGAGACCAAGGTAAACTTATTTGGTTCAGATGGTGTCAAGCGTGTGTGGCGGCAACCAGGTGAGGAGTACAAAGACAAGTGTGTCTTGCCTACAGTCAAGCGGGAGTGTCATGGTCTTGGGCTGCATGAGTGCTGCCGGCACTGGGGATCTACAGTTCATTGAGCGAACCATGAATGCCAACATGTACTGTGACATACTGAAGCAGAGCATGATCCCCTCCCTTCGGAGACTGGGCTGCAGGGTAGTATTCCAACATGATAACGACCCCAAACACACCTCCAAGATGACCTTGCTAAAGAAGCTGAGGGTAAAGGTGATGGACTTGCCAAGCATGTCTCCAGACCTAAACCCTATTCAGCATCTGTGGGGCATCCTCAAACGGAAGGTGGAGGAGTGCAAGGTCTCTAACATCCACCAGCTCCGTGATGTCGTCATGGAGGAGTGGAAGAGGACTCCAGTGGCAACCTGTGAAGCTCTGGTGAACTCCATGCCCAAGAGGGTTAAGGCAGTGCTGGAAAATGGTGGTGGCCACACAAAATATTGACACTTTGGGTCCAATTTGGACATTGTCACTTAGGGGTGTACTCACTTTTGTTGCCAGTGGTTTAGACATTAATGGCTGTGTGTTGAGTTATTTTGAGGGGACAGCAAATTTACACTGTTATACGAGCTGTACACTTACTACTTTACATTGTAGCCAAGTGTCATTTCTTCAGTGTTGTCACATGAAAAGATATACTCAAATATTTACAAAAATGTGAGGGGTGTACTCACTTTTGTGATATACTGTATATGGACTTGGTATTTTACCAAATATTGCTATCTTCTGTTTACCACCCCTACCATGTCACAACACAACTGATTTGACTCAAACTCATTAAGAAAGAAAGAAATTCCACAAATTAACTTTTAACAAGGCACACCTGTTAATTGAAATGCATTCCAGGTGATTACCTCGTGAAGCTGGTTGAGAGAATGCAAAGAGTGTGCAAAGCTGTCATCAAAGCAAAGGGCGGCAACTTTGAATAATCTCATATTAAATATATCTTGATATGTTTACATTTATTTAATTTACTTTTACCCGTTTTTCGTGGTATCCAATTGGTAGCCCCATGGGTCTCCCGGTCACGGCCGTCTGCGATGGAAAGTTATATGTTTTTCTCGCGATATCCTGGACATGAACCAGTGAGGGAGCGGAACGTTTCCCACTAGTTACCACAGCCACAATGTAAGTTCATTATGGTGCAAATCCATGAAAACATAAATTTGGTTTGGGGTCTTAATTTAAGGTTAGGCATAAGGTTAGTAATGTGGTTAAGGTCATGTTTAAAATCACATTTTGAGAAGCTAAATTGTATAGTTTTACTTTGTGGCTGTGGTTTCTAGTAACGACCAAACGCAACAAGAATGTACTTATTTTATGCATTAACAAAAACTGACACCCACCTACCTAAAGCTGATACTAATATTTTATGTATGCAGGAGCTTAACACGTATAGTGTAATTTCTTACAGTATAGCAGACAGTTGGCTTGATTTTGCAACAAGGATAGAGAGTTGGTGGTTCTGAAAAACACTTAAAGGCCGAAAGTTTATCAGCTGATGAGATTTGCTTTTGAGTACTGTGAGGAAACGTTAGTAGCTATCCCACAGACAAGTATGTTGCTCAAACTAAGCTGAAGAAGTGAAGAACTTTCGAGCGCATTATCTACTGTTTTACCATTGATAATATTCACTTCGTTTTGTTGAAAAATGAAACGTTATTACTGTTGTTTTTTTTAAACGTTTGCCACCTCCAGCGGCTGTGTTCTTGATCTGTCAATGAACAGAGGGATCACAGATTCGACTCCGGCGTCGAGACAGAAGTCAACTCGTCCCAAATGAAGAACGGATGATCAGGAGGCAACTTTCCAACTGGATTCTAAAAATGCATATAATTCTACACGAGGATTTTCACATCCATTTTTGCATGATTTACTTTTGGTACATTTCATGCGCACCAGTTGTGTTCTAGATGTTAGTTTTGTGTTAATTTTTACAAGGCATTTTCACTCCATGCTCGGGCGACGGGATGGAAGTTGAGCGGTATCGGCCTTAAAAAGTGAGACTGGGATCTCTTGAGGATTTGATTCTAGTGTGAAGTTATGACAATGACTGGATCAATGGAACATTCTTTCAAACAAGCTTTAAAGAAACCTCCATCACTACGGACAGCAGAGGTAAGCAAGCTGGCTAATCTGTGTGTTCTTGGTTTGAATTTCTCAAGTCAGAAAGCTAAAGTAGTTTACTGCCCTTCGCTAGCTGGAGTAATTTAGCTAGCTAGCATGCTAACGCACGAGTTGACGAGGAGCAGTGTTTTAAGCATTCAGCCAGTCACTGAATTGGTTTTGTTACCAGGAAAATAAGAATGAACCATCTAGCTATTATTTTATTTGTGTTGTGTGTGTGTGTACTGAAGTTACTAAGCTAGTTGGCTATCCAAAACATGAGAGCGAACATGCTAACTAACGTTACTACGTGAGTGAGTTGTCGATTATATTTAAATGACGTCACGAAGATCGTTCATTAACGTTATGGTCTCCCTTAGTTTTCTGAAAAGCTGCATCTTGAAATATTAAATTATTATGCAATTGTTGTCCTATTATATATTATAGGGCCAGGCTCCGGTCGAATATTTTCAATATAATCCCTCGGTGACTGTCTGTTTGATTACTGTTAGGGGATTTGTGAGAATGCAGTTTTAGTCACTGTTCTTTGTGAATCCAAACCTCAGCCCATTAAAACTGTGGAGTCCCAGCTGTGTTGGCACTGCTTTTCCTATACTATCTCCCTAAGGAGTCTGTGTTTAGTTGCAGAACATTTTGAATTGCAAGCATTGCAGCGGTTAAATACCTCCCACAGCCAAGTTCAAAAGCCTATTTTATTTTCACTGATCTATCAATGACTATGCAAGTCCGTTAAGAACAAATTCTTATTTACAATGACGGCTTACACCGGCTAAACCCACACGACGTTGGGCCAATTGTGGGCCGCCCTATGGGACTCCCAATCACGGCTGGTTGTGATACAGCCTGGAATCTCACCAGGGTGTCTGTAGTGACTTCTCTAGCGCTGAGATTCAGTGGCTTAGACCACTGCACTACTCGGGAGCCCCAAGTACTCTTCACTTTTTCAGAAAGTGAGTACATAATACAAAGTGACAACTCTCTAACAATCATGTTTTGGTCCATAAACAAACAGTGGTTAAAAAAGTAGTATTGATGGTATGTTAGGGATATGAATGAAAATGTGTTGCTTTTTGTACTGGTTACCTTGTAGGCCAAGAGAGGCATTGCATGCTTGGTTGTCAAATGTTGGGCTTTGTGTGTGATATCTATGCTGCATGTATGGGCGGTGTCCCAAATGGTGCCCTTTCCATTACATAAGGCTCTATGGCCCCTGGTCAAATGGTGCCCTTTCCATTACATAAGGCTCTATGGCCCCTGGTCAAATGGTACCCTTTCCTATACATAATGCTCTATGGCCCCTGGTCAAAAGTAGTGCACTATGTAGGAAATAGGGTGCCATATGATGTCCTGAGTTTCCAGTTAATCATCCCCCTCTATCCGCTGTGCCAGTAGAAGTGCATGATTTACTATGCTGCTATTGAGTTTAGCATGGATATCAGACATTTTTATAGCAGTCCACACCATCTTTTCAAAGTTCTCCTAGCAACAGGCACCGGATGATGGAGCTCATATCACACTGTTTTATTTTCTAGACATGAGTGTGGTTCACATTTTACTCTGGGAATTGGAAGCGTCTCTGTTTGAGCTGGATCTCCCTGGGTTCCCCGAAAACAGATTAGAAGAAAATAAAAATGTTATAAAAGATAAGAACAGTTCCTCCTTCTGGTTGGCCTGTAGTTGAATAACCATGTGTTGTTCAGGAGATTGTGTGGTCCATCCATGCCTAAGGGTAGGGAGTCCTATTCGGCACATATTTTTTTAATGCCACCATGAGGCTAAACCTTTCTTATATGGTAAGGTCTCTGGATTCTACCACACAGAAAAGCACCGATGTGTGATTCTGTTGTAGAAAAAAAATACTTATAACCAGGTTTATCATGTCTGTGCACCAATTTAATTAGTTATTTGATCATTTTAGGATGACATTTTTTCCTTCACCATAATAGGTGCAGCAATTTGTCAGCAGCATTGCTAAGGGGTGTGTCTCATTGTATGGTTCTGGCTAAAGCTGCTTAGGAATGAGGCTTTGACATCTGAGACGACTTGCTGTGACAATTCATATGGGGGAAAAAATTATCAGAGGACTGCATATTTAACAGTACTAACCCATAATTTTTCAGTAATAAAACAGAGGCCTCTCTTTCGCAATGTGAAGATGATGGCTTTGGTGTGACGTATTTCACTCATCCATTGACTAGTTGAGGTGGAACATATAGGTCACAGCTGCCTGTGAGAATGAGAGCGCAGAAGGTGTGAGTTTGGAACATACACCTACTTCACAAAACTAGGCTCATATCCAGTACTTGGACTGTTAGCTTAACCAACTGAATGACAAGAGTAGCCTAATGATAGTCTTATACGTTATCTCTGATGTCATTGATTTGCAAAATACCACTCATCTTGTCAACAAATACCTCGATCACACTGACAGTGTAATTGCATTTTGGTACACCAGAAGTACATTCATTTCCAATGGAACGATGCGTTTGCCTTGAACCATGGCGTTGAAGAGTCTGTTGCAGTGCGTTCTGTTTGGTGCATATGTTGGATTTATTTATTCCAACAGGACAACAACCCTAAGCACACAGCCAAGACAACGCAGGAGTGGCTTCGAGACAAGTCTCTGAATGTCCTCGAGTGGCCCAGCCAGAGCCCAGATTTGAACTAGACCGAACATCTCTGGAGTAGAGGTCGACCGATTGAAATCAGCCATGCCGATTTTAAGTTTTTATAACTATCGGTAATCTGCCTTTTTGGACACCGATTATGGCCGATTACATTGCAATCCACGAGGAGACTGCGTGGCAAGCTGACCACCTGTTACCACAGCCTACTTCAACTTCGCCAAACGGGTGATGATTTAACAAAAGAACATTCGTGAAAAAAACACAATCGTCGCACAAATGTGCCTAACCATAACCATCAATGCCTTTCTTAAAATCAATACGCAGAAGTATATATTTTTTTAAACCTAAATATTTAGTTAAAATAAAGGCATGTTAGCAGGCAATATTAACTAGGGAAGTTGTTTCTCTTCTCTTGCGTTCAGTGCAAGCAGAGTCAGGGTATATTCAGGAGTTTGGGCCACCTGGCTTGTTTGCGAACTGTGTGAAGACCATTTCTTCCTAACAAAGACTGTAATTAATTTGCCAGAATGTTACATAATTATGACATACATTGCACAACCTTCAATGTTAACAGCAATATAAATATATAATCTCGTTATCGGCTTTTTTTGGTCCTCCAATCGGTATCAGCGTTGAAAAGTCAGTCGGTCGACCTCTACTTTGGAGAGATCTGAAAATAGCTGTGCAGCGACGCTCCCCATCCAACCTGTCAGTACTTGAGAGAATCTGCAGAAAAGAATGGGAGAAACTCCCCAAATCCTGGTGTGCCAAGCTTGTAGCGTCATACCTAAGACTTGAGACTGTAATCGCTGTCAAAGGTGCTTCAACAAAGTACAGAGTAAAGAATCTGAATACAGTACTTATGTAAATGTTATATTTCAGTTTATTTTTTATAAATTAGCAACATTTTCTAAAAATCTGTTTTTGCTTTGTCATTATGGGGTATTGTGTGTAGATTGAGGGGAACAAAAAATATTTAACAATGTGGAAAAAGTCAAGGGGTCTGAATACTTTCCGAATGCTTTTTGTTGTAACTGGGCAAATATCTCGTTAGCGTTTATCAACAGATGTGCAAATGCTGCTCGCTTTGATCTCAAAAATGCATCTTGTGACTGACTGCATGATTTGAAAGACTGCTCGTGCCTGTCAATGCAGGCCTACAATAATTATACCCCAATACGCTGTGTAGATATTGGGAGGACAGTGAGCAAAACATCACACCTGGAAAACACTTTGCTCAAACCGTTTGTTTTACTTGCCCTGAGCAAGCGGACAAGAGTTAATATCGAGGCCTGTATATGTTCTTGTACGGTCTCTGGAGGGACTCTGTGAGTTAACACGGGCTGCTTGTGACCTGGGATCCTGAAAGCACTCCTTGTAGGCTAATAAAATCCCCATGGTTCAGATCAAGCAAACTAATTAGAGGTTCAGTTTAGAAGGGGAGAATGCGCTTGAAATTGAAGCCAGTGAGTCAAGTCACTGATTGTGCAGTGGTAGACCTATGCAGCTGGCTGCAGGTTCAAACGTTATAGCCTATAGGTTCTAAATAAACTTACACCGCCAACTAGACCACGTCTCATCCACAGGATCTCAATGACGTCAAACTCTCTGGTCCATCAGCTGCTGCTGCTTCTAAAGCTTATGTGTATTGGTACAAGACCAGCTAATATTTCAAGCCTGTACTGGCTGTGTGGTGTGAAGTAGAGGGCTGCATTCACCTGCGGGTCCCGACAGAGATCATTGCGGCACAGTCAGCATTTTTCATGCTGCGGGTAGTCAGATCAGACAACTTTGGGATTGAAATATTTTGGAGATGATCATCTCTCTGCTTTGTTATGCGTTAGCCTACCTGTTGCATTAGAAGCACTTCATTGTCACATTATTCACACACCCAGAATTCGCTGCTTCATCTTCAGTAGGCTACCTCTTCTAGTTGGGCGTGCAAGATAAAGTGCACCAAAGACATCAAAACTATGAAATAACACATGGAATCATGTAGTAACCAAAAAAGTGTTAAACAAATCCTAAATATATTTGAGATTCTTCAAAGTAGCCACCCTTTGCCTTGATGACAGCTTTGCACACTCTTGGCATTCTCTCAACCAGCTTCATGAGGTAGTCACCTGGATGCATTACAATTAACAGGTGTGCCTTAAGTTCATATGTGGAATTTATTTCCTACTTAATGCGTTTGAGCCAACCAGTTGCGTTGTGACAAGGTAGGCGTGGTATACAGAAGATGGTCTTTTACCAAATAGGACTAAGTCCATATTATGGCAAGAACAGCTCAAATAAGCAAAGAGAAACGACAGTCCATCATTACTTTAAGACATGAAGGTCAGTCAATACGGAACATTAAAAAAAGTCGCAAAAACCATCAAGCGCTATGATGGAACTGGCTCCTTTGAGGACCACCACAGGAAAGGAAGACCCAGAGTTACCTCTGCTGCAGAGAATAAGTTCATTAGAGTTTTTCAGCCTCACAAATAAAGGAATGGTTCACATAGTTCAAGTAACAGACACATCAACTGTTTAGAGGAGACTGTGTGAATCAGGCCTTCATGGTCGAATTGCTGCAAAGAAACCACTACTAAAGGACACCAATAATAAGAGACTTGCTTGGGCGAAGAAACACAAGCAATGGACATTAGACTGGTGGAAATCTGTCTTTTAGTCTGATTCCAAATGTGTGATTTTTGGTTTCAACCACCATGTCTTTGTGAAATGTGGAGATCATCCGTTCACCCACTCCGCATGTGGTTCCCACCGTGAAGCATGGAGGAGGAGGTGCGATTGTCTGGGGGTGCTTTGCTGGTGACATTGTCTGTGATTTATTTAGAATTCAAGGCACACTTAACCAGCATGGCTACCACAGCATTCTGCAGCAATACGCCGTCCCATCTGGTTTGCGCTTAGTGGGACTATCATTTGTTTTTCAACAGGACAATGACCCAACACACCTCCAGACTGTGTAAGAGCTGTTTGACCAAGAAGGATAATTATGGAGTGCTGCATCAGATGACCTGGACTCCACAATCACCCCACCTCAACTGAGATGGCTTGGGATGAGTTGAACCGCAGAGTGAAGGAAAAGCAGCTAACAAGTGCACAGCATATGTGGGAACTCCTTCAAGACTGTTGGAAATGAATCCAGGTGAAGCTGGTTGAGAAACTGCCAAGAGTGTGCAAAGCTGTCAAGGCAAAGGGATTGCTACTTTGAAGAATCTAAAACACTTTTTTATTTACTACATGATGCTATAGGTGTTATTTCATAGTTGTATGTCTTCACTATTTTCTACATTGTAGAAAGAAAGTAGAGAAATTGTTGAATGAGTAGGCGTGTCAACTTTGACTGGTACTCTATATATGGTCTCAAATAGAGTAGGCAGTTATTTAAAAAAAAAAAAAAATATATATATATATATATATATATATATATATATATATATATATATATATATATATATACTTTAATTTGAATAGGCTATGGTTTAGAACATTACCGAGAAATAAATATTGATCACCCATATTCTGTCTGAAAATCGTCCCAATCGTAAAAGGTAGGCTGTAAAACATTGTTCAAAAGAAAGTGCAAGTCCCCAAATCTCTTCAAGCTATGTCTAGCCTAATGGCTGATATAGCCCAGTACTACTGAAAGCCTAATATAATGGTCCATGTGAGAATCTCTGGGAATATGACCTATTTCTTAGGTTATTTTGGAGCATTTTGATATTGCTTTTAGGGCACAAAATTACTGAGAGCTGCGTCGTCACATATGTCTAAAATAACATTGCGGGACTGCGGTTGGGTTCAGGACCAGTTCTTGTGTGAGTCGGACAGAAAGCCATCGGGTGTGGGCGGGTGAATCAGCGGGATGAATCATTCCCAAGCAGACTTCTAGTGTGAAGGCTGCCTGGCCTGAGTGTAAAGCAGCATTCCGTGCAGGACTCTGGGCATGAAGTGGCATATTCCCTCAGAGCCACTTTACTGATAGTGAAAGCAGACGCTGCATGCCACTCTGATGTAGGAAGGCTACACTAGTCACAAAGGTCAACGTTTCACTGTGGTAGAGCAATGGGAATTGTTGTAGAATTCCTGAAAAGAACACATCCTGAAAATAAATTATATTTTTAAAGGAAGGGCATTACTTAAAAATCATACAATGTGATTTTCTGGATTTTTGTTTTAGATTCCTTCTCACGGTTGAAGTGTACCTATGATAAAAATGACAGACCTCTACATGCTTTGTAAGTAGGAAAACCTGCCAAATCGGCAGTGTATCAAATACTTGTTCTCCCCACTGTATAAACCTTTCTTTGAGTACGCAGCATTACTAGTTATTGTTTATGGCCTTATTTCATGATAATTACTTTTGAGGATTATGTAGATTGCATTTAACTGGTTAAAGAGTGACATTATCTTTTAATGTTTGCCCCTTATTGTTCTTATCTCTCTATAGGGAGTCCCAGAAGTAGACTACAAACTCTTGGGTTAAAACTGTCGCCATGGTAGTCTTATTAAAGTGTATTTATTACCTTGCTAAACTGGTCTGGAATCCCTGTCTGCGTCAGTTTAACTCTCCTCTGGGTGAGATTTTTTATTTTTTTATATATATATATATAAAACGAAAAGCGGGCCTTGTAACCCCTCCTACTCTTTCAAGCTAGCTCAAATATCTAGCTAGGTTACAACCATCCTGCTTAGAACCCATTGCGATGTAATTTAACACAATAACATTCCACTCAACAGCTTTGCTAAGGTACAATAGAGCGTGACCAGGAAAATGTGCTGTTTCTTTGAGTGTCTTTGGACAGATTAGTCTAGATTGGACTATGGTCATTCTCTTTTTTGCATTGCGTTCCCTGGTAAAATGTATAAACTCGTAATATAATCTGGCCAATTTGGAGTAGGACACTGCTCATGCAATTCGGCATAACAATCACCGTTTCCTGACCTGATGACCCATGCTGCCTTTATTTTCACCAAGATTAAATATTGTCACTTTTTTTAATGTTTAGAGTATAATTCCATATACTGTCATTGACAAAATGGTACTGGCTTAAGACCAATGTGGAGACCCCCCCTGTTTATTGTACTATGGAAAAGTGGAGTCACCCAGTATAACAAAATACCTTATTGCAGTGAGTCTCACATTTCCCTCACTTTGGTCTGGTCCTCTTTAAACACTGCTGTGGAAGATTTGTTTAATTGCAAGGCTATGGCCTCACCCACACATTATTTTGTCATCTCTTGAAGCCCATTTTCAGACACTAATACCGGCAGAACAGAGATAAATATTTTTAGAGGCATTGCTTCAAAACACAATCGGATAAAAGACCTCAACTTGACACGCCCACAGAATGTGCCAGATTCCAAACATTGCCTCTACTGGGATTACTGGCGGTTCCTCAGAGCACTAACATGAAAGAATGAAGCCGGACCTGAACTGACTGTTTTGAAGCCCTGACGCCTGCAACAAGAATGCGGCATGCATACCTCCGGCATGCCAGGAATCTGAGCTGGTTCCCTGAAGTGCCCACCCCTCAGGCTGTTCACTCATTGTGATTTTTAAGTGTTCAGACTCAGAGCAGCGGGTGACCAAGTGGGCAACAAGGTGGAGGGGTTAGGAAGAGGGTCAGGAGGTGAGGAGACATGTAAGGAAATTTGTTTTTAATGTCCGGCTCTCTCCCCCCATACCTGTCAGCTTGAGGCTGTCGCTTAAATTGGATGACTTGTTTAAATGTGGTTGGCCCTTTACAGGTGTGGGAATTCAATTTTAGCTATGGATTGTCTGGCATCAGCACACGTTCCACACATGTAGGAGACCTGTAGAGAATTGTTCTCATTGTGTGTTGTTGGCAATGTATCTTTGGCTTATGTTTTTAAGATGTGCCTCAAGTTGAATGCAATGTCAAGTTTAAAGTGAACTGGAATGATTTTGATAGCTCACCTAGTCTAATTTTACAATGTTTAGGTGATATTACCGTAGCATCGTCTATCGGGATGATTGACAGACACCGTCGATGGTGACGACATAGGCTAAACCATTCTGTCACATGACTATTTGAACTTGACTGCTGCTGTGAAGTAAAGAATGTAGTCTCACAGCGCACAGCAGGGCAGCACACGTGACATTCTCAGTCATTTGAATATTTGTATTTGCTATAGCCTATTTCAATAAATGTTATATACAGAACGCAAGAGAAGGCTTGCCCCCAGTGATGTACTGGGCCATTTGCACTACCCTCTGTAGTGCAAACGGCCCAGTACGTCACTGGGGCCAAGCTTCCTGCCATCCAGGACCTATATAATAGGCGGTGTCAAAGGAAGGCCCGTAAAATTGTCAGACTCCAGTAACCCAAGTTATAGACTGTTTTCTCTGCTACCGCACGGCGAGCGGTACCGGAGCGTCAAGTCTAGGTCCAAAAGGCTCCTCAACAGCTTCTACCCCCAAGCCATTAGACTGCTGAACAATTCATAAAAATCGGCACCGGACAATTTATGTTGACACCCCCCCATGTACACTGCTGTTACTCGCCGTTTGTTTGTTACCTATGCATAGTCACTTTGCCTCCCGCACACTGACTCTGTACCGGTATCCCCTGTATATAGCCTTGTTATTCTTATTGTTTTACTTTTTATTATTACTTTTTACTTAGTCTACTTGGTAAATATTTTCTTCTTCTTGAACTGCACTGTTGGTTAAGGGCTTGTAAGTAAGCATTTCATGGTAAAGTCTACATTTGTTGTATTCCGCGCATGTGACAGACAAAGTTTGATTTGAATGTAGTCCAGACGGCATATCATTTCAATATAGAAAGTCAAAATGTCCAGTTAAAAAATATTGTTTCTCTCTGTCGATGCATGGGCCTAAGGCTTAAGCTTGATTTGTCAACAATAAGAAAAATACTCGTCAACTACCTATTTTTCCCGACTAAAACCAGGACGATAACGAGACGAGATGCCACGGGGGAAAAAACCAATAACTATTACAAATTACTTTTAATTTTAGTCGACAGAAATGTGACGAGAATTCCAACTAAGACTAATGGACATTTTAATTTGACATGAAGCTCCTTTTTATCCGTGTTGTCCAATCCTACGCATTCATGCAATCCTCTCATTGGCGTTTTTCAGTTGCGCTGTCTGATCTGATCTGCCCGGCTCTCCCACACAGCTTCCAGGCGGTCACTTCAGTCACTGATTCGAAGCCAGGACACTTGACTTGTAACTAACTTCAACTAGAAACAATGTTTACTCTCTTTCATATAACCTATTTTTGCTTTGCTTAAATCAAAGCTCAATTTTCCCATGTGCTCTGTTATTTAATCATCTGTGTTGCTGCTCTTGCGCCGTGGTCTGCAAATGCGAGTTGCCGTTTTTTTCCTGAGGAAAAACAAATGTTATTTGTTGAATATTAGGACTACAGTAATACTTTTTTCTTTCAAGGAAAGCACTATTATTTACCCCCTTGACAGTTATGATGGGGGGAAAATCAGTGCTGTAAATTGTTTAACCTGTAGCCAAGACTTTATAGCCTATATGGTTAATTATGGCTGGCATTGGTTACAATCTGCCACTATCTATGTTGCTAAGTAAGCTATACAAGGTGAAAGTAGGCCTTGTCCAACTAGGCCATCTGAATTTACACATGATGGAAGTTAATGCAGCATAAATATAGTCGGTACATTTTTTTATACTAAATAATCTATGTGAATAAAATGGCTGTGACTAAAATTGTCACGTTTTGATCAATTGATAATAGCTAAAACTAACACAGGAGGAGTTTACTAAAATGTGACTAAGACTAAAAGGTAGGCCTATCTGTCAAAATTAACACTGGGACATTCCTTAACAATCTTAGCTGTTTTAAAATAAATGGCTATATTCCCAAAATTTTTGTGGCTTTCTTTCTGCAATTTCCTGCAATTCTACATATTTTTCCATGGGGAGGGCCATGAGAGAAAATCGGTCTTCTCACAAACATCTGTAGCGTTCGAACGGTTTGCCCTACTTGTGGGGAGACCTTCACAAACACAATGGTGTTCTACGTTTTGCTCTACAACCCCCACAAGGGGTATTCATCTGAAGGTGACCAATACAAAACATTTGAAGTACAGAGGTAGTTCAGTGCCCAAAAAACAAAAATATTTCCAGAGCTTTCTGATGTCTCCTAGATGTAGGACAGACGCTTCAAAACCCTATTTCTTAGGATTCATTTTTTTGTTGTTGCCATTTATGAATGTGTTATTCATTGTGTTTTATATGGGCTATAGTAGTAAAGGACAAATACATAAAAAAAATTGTTGATACCTAAAGGGTCCTGAAATTCTAGATCAAATAGCTAAATGAACCCTCCCCCCAACAGACTGTTAGAGGTTAAATATAGTTTTCTGCAATTCTACCTATTTTGCCATAGCATAAGAACATAGCATATGCAATCTGAGTGACTCAAACATAACAGAAGTCAGGGAGAATCAAAAATTCCAAAAATAGATGTCTAGTTTTTATTTAGGTGGTTGTTAGTTCTCAAAGATCTTAAATATGTTAGTGTGGCGGAAATGAAATAGGTAAAAACATAAGGTAGCCATGGGACTAATAATGAGAGAAGACAAACAATATCAATAGCCTATAGAAACATTTTAATGCCAAGTTTTTAATTAAGTTTAAGCTTAAAATTATCCATACGGCGGGAAAATGCAAGGTTGAAAACCAAATGGCCAATAATACCCTATCCTCCCACTAGGCCTAACCATAAAAGTTTTAAGACAAGGTAAAGTTATGAACAGTAGCTTATTTCCCAAATATTCTAGCCTAAGATTGTGTCCTAAAGTTGCTCCTGTAAAAATGAACAAGAATGAAAGTCTATAGCATAGGCTATTCTCAATCACAGCTTTGAGAGATCCAACAAACCAATATATTTATTTACTATTTTATGAGGCAAATAGTCATCTTTAGCCAATTCTGAAGACTATAGACAGGTTATACATAACAGGATAGATGGAAGCAAACTCACTACGGTGAAACATCCTGTTCCTCATCGGACTGTCTATGCTCAATTGTGCGCGCCACACGCAACCTTTTCCATGTTGAAGCTCCACCAGAAAGGACTATTAGAGAAGATTTGCCTGCACTAAGTGTTTCTCTGCCCAGGCTTTCAACTACGTTATCTTTCATCATGATTAATCCCGTTGTAGCATTCTGTACCATCATATCAATGTTTTGGGGGTACATAATCACGATTGGACAACGGCTGACATTGCCCAACCCTAAACCCAACTACAGGATGTTCAGATGTATTGTGAAAGTCCACACAAATATCTGGCCCCCTGGCCTTTGACACACAGTCAAGGACTACTTACACTAATTTATTGCCCAATGATTGTTACCATTTCATCCTGTTCTTATCAGACAACAGCAGCACACACTAACAGCAGCCAGCGGCATGCTTTGTCTCTCCTGGCTCAGAGGCTCTGCACATGCTGTGTGAGTTTGGGTCTGTTTCAGGCCTCCACTGGGCTCCTGTCACACTGGAGCTCATTGTAATCACCTCCACCCCCTCCTTGTCTAGTTGAAGGGCTGCTGGATGGCAGCAGCAGGGAGGGTCATGTGCATTCCATTGAGTTTTTAATTTTTTTGAACCTTTTTTCAACTAGGCAAGTCTGTTAAGAACAAGTTCTAATTTACAATGACTGCCAACCCCGGACAACACTGGGCCAATTGTGTGCAGCCCTACGGGACTCCCAATCATTGCCGGATGTGATTCAGCCTGGATTCAAACCAGGGACTGTAGTGACGCCTCTTGCAGTGCCTTAAACCGCCGCGGCGCTCCGGAGCCCTATGCGCTCAACCTGTTGCTATGGGCCACATAGAGCGTGTTAAATTATAAATGTGTGTGTGTGTGGAAAATATAATTTACCTATTTTTAAAGAATATAATCTCTGAGAGATAACAACCACCAAAATAAAACTAGATATGGAGAATTGAAAATTCCCAAAACAATGAATTTAGCAATATTCATTTTGTTATTATGTTTGAGCAAAAGAACACAGCATTATCCATGGTAAAATGCATAGAATTGCGGGAAACTAGCTTTTCAAACAGCTAAATTATCTCCATTCCATTGCAGAATATGTTGAATTTCAGGAAATAAGTGTTAAACCTGTAACGTTTTCTCTCAGCTGCATGGCAAAATGTATAGAACTGTAGGAAATGTGCGTTTAAAATTGCAAAATAAAATCTCAGTGCAATGGTGGAAAAAACCCTGTTCTTAGTGGTTGAACTTTATCAGTCCTGCTCGGGGAATGTTTTGTGTGGGACTGGAAACAAAAGGGTAAGGAGCAGGCTACAGAAACACTCAAGTTCAATCTGTTTCTCAGTACACCAAAGGCTGTCCCCCTGATAAGATGCCATTCCCCCGGGGCTACAGACATGTTAATGCTGCCGAGGTGATAAGTGACTGTAGTCACCATCATGGGAGCCATGTTCAGCCAACATGCCTTCTGATTTCCCATGGTGCAAATTTATTCAAACTGGGGTATGTGGTTATAATATCACAGCCTTTTTAAGTGTCCATTTCAGTGTGTTTTTATTTATTTATTTCACCTTTATTTAACCAGGTAGGCAAGTTGAGAACAAGTTCTCATTTACAATTGCGACCTGGCCAAGATAAAGCAACGCAGTTCGACACATACAACGACACAGAGTTACACATGGAGTAAAACAAACATACAGTCAATAATACAGTATAAACAAGTCTATATATGATGTGAGGAAATGAGGTGAGATAAGGGAGGTAAAGGCAAAAGGCCATGGTGGCAAAGTAAATACAATATAGCAAGTAAAACACTGGAATGGTAGATTTGCAATGGGAGAATGTGCAAAGTAGAAATAAAAATAATGGGGTGCAAAGGAGCAAAATAAATAAATAAATTAAATACAGTAGGGAAAGAGGTAGTTGTTTGGGCTAAATTATAGGTGGGCTATGTACAGGTGCAGTAATCTGTGAGCTGCTCTGACAGTTGGTGCTTAAAGCTAGTGAGGGAGATAAGTGTATTTAATATCCGCCAGCCAACACACTGCTATCTGGAAAATGTTACTGTACATGACTCATTGTTGCACAGCAGAGTCAGTATGTGATAAAACACTGCTTGCCTGTTGCGTTGCCTTTGACACCTGGCTAGGCTTTGCAGGCACCCTGTGGACTGAGACAAGTGAAAGCATGTAGGCCACAGCCTCACAGAACCTGCAGTTTGTGTGTGTGTGTGTGTGTAAGCCTAGCTGCCCAGCCTCAAACATTGACTCTGGGCTGAGCTGGCAGCAGAGAGGCTACAGCCTCATCACAGTGAGCTCAACACTGTATGCCCTTTAAAACAATTACTTTGTTGGAGATGAACCACACTTTGTTTCTCCTACAAGTTGATTTCCAGGCTTGGGAATAGAGAAATAAATGATCCGTAATGTTTGGTTATTTTTAGAATATAGAGAAACCCGACAGGTTGTTCATAACTTAGATTATGACTTGGAGTTATTGGGATGCCAAAAACCTGAGGCTCCAAGTTGCTGTCATAACTTCGCTGTTCTCTTCAGTCTAAATACATTTCAAAACTTGGCAAGGTCTCTGCGAATTAGCTAGGTTACATAATGAGAACATTTTCCCGGGTTTCCATGACAACGTCAAGATTTGTGTTTTCCAGCCAAATACCACCCTCTCTTTTAGGGCTGGCTGGTGGAGAGATGGCAGCTGTAGTGTGGTGGGTGCTGTCAACTACCACCCCCTCTTAGGGCTGGCTGGTGGAGAGATGGCAGCTGTAGTGTGGTGGGTGCTGTCAACTACCACCCCCTCTTTTAGGGCTGGCTGGTGGAGAGATGGCAGCTGTAGTGTGGTGGGTGCTGTCAACTACCACCCCCTCTTAGGGCTGGCTGGTGGAGAGATGGCAGCTGTAGTGTGGTGGGTGCTGTCAACTACCACCCCCTCTTAGGGCTGGCTGGTGGAGAGATGGCAGCTGTACTGTAGTGTGGTGGGTGCTGTCAACTACCACCCTCTCTTTTCCATTTATTTATTTATTTCACCTTTATTTAACCAGGTAGGCAAGTTGAGAACAAGTTCTCATTTACAATTGCGACCTGGCCAAGATAAAGCAAAGCAGTTCGACACATACAACAACACAGAGTTACACATGGAGTAAAACAAACATACAGTCAATAATACAGTAGAAACAAGTCTATATACGATGTGAGCAAATGAGGTGAGATAAGGGAGGTAAAGGCAAAAAAAAGGCCATGGTGGCAAAGTAAATACAATATAGCAAGTAAAACACTGGAATGGTAGATTTGCAGTGTAAGAATGTGCAAAGTAAAAATAATGGGGAGCTAAATAAAGAAAATAAATACAGTAGGGAAAGAGGTAGTTGTTTGGGCTAAATTATAGATGGGCTATGTACAGGTGCAGTAATCTGTGAGCTGCTCTGACAGCTGGTGCTTAAAGCTAGTGAGGGAGATAAGTGTTTCCAGTTTCAGAGATTTTTGTAGTTTGTTCCAGTCATTGGCAGCAGAGAACTGGAAGGAGAGGCGGCCAAAGAAATAATTGGTCCTGGGGGTGACCAGAGGGATATACCTGCTGGAGAGCGTGCGTGTCCATGATGCCCTATTTCTAGCTGGGCTTTTTAGAAGCTCCTTTTTTTTTTTTTTTTTTTTTTTACAGATTTTTAAGAACTTGATCTAAGACCGACTTTATTTTTACTCCGTAAGGAATCGCCGGGTTGAAAGTCTGGACTTCGGGTCTGAGAAACCAGACTGCGACTCGTAAAGCTCCAGTATGTATGTAGGCTACTAAGTCAAGGCTAAGCACCCTTTTAATACATTAACGTTCAGTAGTATGGCAAAATGTAAGCTCTGTAGTCCTACCTGAAAGACAAGCCTGATTTGATCCCTTGATGGAGCGTAACAGCAGAGAGGATTACCAGAGCGTTTTGACGCGTTATGATTCCATCCCACTGAAGACCGTTGGTCATATCTGACCTTACCGGCACGCATGCGTCAAACCGTTAATGGAACCTCTCTTTTTTTTTTTTTTTTTACAGAATTTAAGTCTCGAATAAGGATTGTAATTGTAGCGTACTGCTACTACAGCCTCTCTGGTTTTGAGTTGTGATCTGAAATGCTCAGTTTCTCTGAACATGTTGTTTTAGGGGGTTAAAGAGGCCATTGAGGTGAAAAGAGTGACCTAAATGGGTGCATGACTCTCTTCAGTTGGCCCTGCACTACAGTTAGCCTACAGACTCGTTTCTGCTTGGGCGTACTCCAGGCCTAAAATAATCTGTATTATCAAATCAGGGGTTTGAACTTGCAACCTTCCGGTTACTAGTCCAACACTCTAACCACTAGGCTACCCTTCCGCCCCAACAGGTATAGAGAGTCTCCTGTTTTTCTGTCATGTTTAAGATGCCAGTATGAAACGTGAATGTATGAAGTCCTTCAGATGTTATTTCTTTACTGTTGACAGTACGTTTTAGAAGTCTATGTAAATGGATGTTTGTTATGGAGGCTGAATGGGTGTGTTGTAGTTTTATGTACAATGCCCCTCTGTAAGGCCTACATATTGTATATTTTAATGTAGGCTTTAAATACCATTTGATCTCTAGTCAACAACAAGGTTGTGCTTCTGTAGTGAGAAAGAGCTTAGTTATAATTTTGCACAGGGTCATGTGAGGAGCAGGCAGCCTATGTGCCAGAAGGTGGCAGCAATACTGATCCTGTTGTACATAAACAAAAGGAGATATAATTGAATTGCAGATCAGTTGCAATATCATTGCTGCTGTCCTTTGCTGCTATTATATAAGGATAATAAGGTCGCAATTGTAAATGAGAACTTGTTCTCAACTTGCCTGCCTGGTTAAATAAAAAAAATAATGCTGTTTTTTTTTAAAGTTATGGGCGATTCAATATTTTAAAGTTCTCTCTAAGCTTTGTTGGACAATTAAAGGTCAATACACTGCATTTCAAACAGTTTAGAATAATCACGTGAATTCAGGGCTTGTAAAATTATATGTAGGCTAAATAGAAGCCTTCCACAACCATACGACCCACTAATAATATAATTGGCTATTATAATATATATTTTTTTTGCAATAATCACTGATCTGGCTTTAAAGTCTGTCTATGAAAATGCAATTTTTGTTAAACATTTAACCAAAACCATGCACATTGTACATCCACTAATGACCAACTTCTTGTAGCAGGCGTTCTAGAAAATGAACACTGTTTAGGAGAGCTATCTCTCAAGCACAAGCCCACGTGCTAGTGAGTAGCTAGCTAATCTTTATTTCAAGTCTAGCCAACTTGGATCTATTTGCTTGCTAACAAGGTAGAACTTATGAATGGACCTTCCTGTCTGTCTATGTCTGTTTGAACAACAGCCTGTTCACTGTTTAGATGTTGAAATCAAGTGGCCTACCTGGATAAGAAGATACTACTTTTTCAGAATGAGAGCAAGTTGCCAATTGCTTTAAATGCATATTTTTATGCTCATTGTACATTTATAAAACACTTGTCTGTGGCTAAAATGCTGCTAGTGACAGAAATGGAGCTTTAGTTTTCCACAACATGTTAATTGATACACTCGTTTTAATAGGGTCTGTTCTACATTTTGGAAGTTGAGACATAGAAAGGGTATAGTTAGAATGGTTCTAAGTTCTCATCTATTACAGTAAAATAATGTCTAAGCATTTTGGCGTCGATATGACAATGTTATGTTTTGTTTTTTGGGGGCCAAACCTCAAATGCAAGTAGCGAGTTTAAACTTTTTGTTGTCAGAGAGGAAGAAATTATCTTTTGTCTTTGTTGTGAGTAGTGATGCACCGATATGACATTTTTTGGCCGATACCAATAAACAATATAAAAAAATGTTGCGGCCTTTTAAGCATTCTAGTACAGTTAAATAGTTAAAACACACACGGACGCAGCGGTCTAAGGCACTGCACCTCAGTGCAAGTGGCGTCACTACAGTCCCTGGTTATAGTTCAGGCTGTATCACATCCGGCCATGATTGCATAGGGCGGCGCACAATTGGCCCAGTGTTGTCCGGGTTTGGCCGTTATAAATAAGAATCTGTTCTTAACTGACTTGCCTAGTTAAATAAAGGTTACACACCACACTGACCAAAAAGTTATTTGTTGGCATGTACGTATGTCCCCATTACCAGTAAAACCCAACCAAAACCTATTTATTTCACTTACTTGCTGTGCTGTTTCGTTTTTCATTTGTTGAGTTGTTTCATTCTCAACCAGGATTTCTACGCCCTCATCCACATACCCCGCTGTTTGGGTCTTTGCGTGTCAAAAAAGTTACACATCAAATAACACGTTTTGACCAATTTTACCATTATGGGCCTCAAGGATCTCGTCATGGTATCTCTGCGTTCACGTTTCCAATTGTGTTCGTTGTTCGTAGCTTATGCTGGCCCATACCATAACTCAACATTGACATCAGCAAACCGCTCACCCATACAATACCATACACGCACTGTCTGCCATCTGACCGGTACAGTTGAAACTGGGATTCATCCGTGAAGAGCGCACTTCTCCAGCGTGCCAGAGGCCATCGAAGGTGAGCAGTTTCCCACTGAAGTCGGTTACGCACCGAACTGCAGTGAGGTCAAAACCCTGGTGTGGACGACGAGCAAGCAGATGAGCTTCCCTGAGACGGTTACTGACAGTTTCAACAGAAATGTTTCATTGTGGAAACCCACAGTTTCATCAGCTGTCTGGGTTGCAGGTCTCAGACGATCCCGTATGTGAAGAAGCCGGATGTGAAGGTCCTGGGCTGGCGTGGTTATACGTGGTCTGCAGTTTTGAGGGCGGTTGGACATACTGCCAGATTCTCTAAAACGATGTTGGAGGTGGCTTTTGGCAGAGAAATTAACATTCAATGATCTGGCAAAAGCTCTGGTGGACATTCCTGCAGTCAGTATGTCAATTGCACGCTCCCTCAACTTGAGACATCTATGGCATTGTGTTGTGACACAAGTGCACATTTTTGTGGCCTTTTATTGTCCCCAGCACTACACAGGTACTCCTGTGTAATGATTATTCTGCTCACTAACAAGGATGTAAACAAATTTGTGCACAACATTTGAGAGTAAGCTTTTTGTGCATATGGAACATTTCTGGGATCTTTTATTTCAGCTCATGAAACATTGGACCACACGTTGTTTATTTTTGTGTACATATAAAGTGGGTAAAACGGAATGTAAACTTTATTAAAGTGACCAGTGTTCAATGACTGGAATACAGTATATACACTGAGTATACCAAGCGTTAGGAACACCGTCATTATATTGAGTTGTACCCCTATTTTAAAATTGGCACCGGCCAATTGACCGAGAGGAGAAAAATTGCGTGTTTATTTTTATTAGATGTTATGCTTCTTATCACACAGCGAACAGATACGGAGCCTAGTTTGAGTGAGAAATATGTCAGACAGTGCGAGAGTTGCTGCTGCCGCTGCTCTTGCTGTGAAGTGAAACTTGCTTCTATAATCCCAATCATAATGCAATAATTGTTTAATGTAATCATTTGTTAAAAACAATTTTGATGGCCACAATAATTTTTTTCTCTTCAGGTAATTAAAATGTGATACCCATCTGCCATTCAAGTGGTTAGGCAAAGTGTGAAACACAGGGTTGAAAGTAAGGCAGTACGATCCAATACGGCGTCCCGGCAAAATAAAAAAGTGGGTGTACGCTGTACTGCCCAAAAAATGATAGGTTATTACACCATTATTTAACGTTACCGCATGTCAGCATGTCTTTTTGGTTATCAAAATGCTTAACTTAATTAATCAAAACAGTAGCCTATCTTATCGGCACCAGCGTAGAACATCGGCCATATCCTCAGTGTGGTGCATATTCACTGTCGTCATCATTGGGTCAGTGACACTTTCATTGGTTTTTGAACACTCATTTCCTCCTCCAGGTTAGATGGACGTCATGTTGTAATTGTGTCCCACCTTTTCATACACTGTTTTTATTGGTCTGAGAGAGTAGGCTACTTGTGTCCCGTACCAGTAAGAAATAAAATCTACTTTCACCCCTGGTGAAACGTAACGTTTTGCTTCATATTATGAGGCATGTCTTACCTTGCTTCAGAGTAGCAGAGCCAAAATCTGTTTCTTTAACAGAATGACAAGCTGACTACTAGAATAGATACACTTTACTATGGGGATAGTAGATTGACAGGCTAATGATGTTGGTTGTTACTCATCTTGTTGGCTGAGGAAAAGTAAATGGGGACAGTTATTCTAACGTCTTCAAAGTGTGTGTTGGAATTCGGTAAGAACCACGCACACAGTTGCCTGTTCCGTTAAGGGGAATTACCATCATCTAAATGTGATTTCTGACAGTATGAACACCGTGGATGGACGCCCTAATCAGGTTTATGCACCCAATGCATATGGGTTTGGTACATTTCTCAAATGTCCGGAGCTACATTTTCCTAACAAAAACTCTGGTTGACTCCCTCCACATGTTCTTAGTGATTTCCCTTTATTTGAAGTAGCGTGCCAGACAGTCAGATGGTTCTGGCCTCTGGTTTTCAGATGAACTCTCAGAGGAAGTGTTAGCGGGAGGAGGAGCCCAGACTGGCACGGCTCTGTTGTTCCTTATTGTTAAACCCTTCTGCACACATCTAGGACGCCTACACACACACACACACACACACACACACCTCCCTTTGTTTCTCCCCGTTCCAGCGTTGCCTGGTTTTCCTCTTGTAGCAGGTTTTCTGCATGATCCTTCCATTTACTGATTGAGACATGATTTTTGTACACACACACGATCTGAATACCGTACAAAATGACTCACTCACACATTGTGTGACTGGTTTAGCAAATACCCCCTGATTTCCACAGAGACAAAATGCAGAGGTTCAGTGTTATATTGAATCGGTCCCTCAGCAGTCTTCGCTAACTAACACTTGCTGTTTTGCTGCCACACACATCAGCGTGCGTGGGCACTTCCGCTTGCCTGAAGCCACTGAGGCATGTGCTCCACCTGTTAATGCTAGTTGCCCATGGGCTCAATAGCTCCTCTGTCTTGCCATACCATATGTCTACATGGAGGTTTTCACATGCATTCTTCAGGCTATCTGCTCTTGAACAGCTGTGTTTGATATGACTATTTTAAGGACATTGTGTGTCAGTGAGTGTTTGTGTTGGTCTGGATTAACAGTGTCAATTTGTTAGGAAGTGTGTTTTTTTTACACAACGGGTCTACAGGAAACTCAATGATAGAAGTTTGCACCTGCCCTTGGTCTGGTTCGCTTAGAGCCGAGTTGATACAATCAAATGTAGAAAGGTTCCTTGTATTTAAAGAGTGTTGTGCTCCTCTGATATAAAATGGCTGTGTGTGTCGCGTTATTTGTTTTTGCCTTGTGTTATATTTTGGAAAAGGGTTGTTTGACCATAATCTGTTGATCCATACAAATCCTCCAGTGTTTATTTGATTCAGACCTTTGGTCAACCCTGACTGAGGGCCTGTGTGCCCAAACATTTGCACATTCGTTCAATACATATCTGGGTGTATTAGGTCTATAGCAGGGATCATCAGCTAGATTCGGCCGCAGTCTGATTTTATTATTTCAGTTTTTCTTGCGCGGATGGTCAGAGGGCCGGAACATAATGACTAATAATTTGTAGACTGCAAATTGGCCGCAAGAAGCCCAAACACACGTTTGCTAAAACATAATCGAGGCGAAGGTGGAGTCATGCGTCCTCCGAAACATGACCCTCCAAACCCTGCTTCTTAACTCCCGCCAGCTTAACCTGGAAGCCAGCCGCACCAATGTGTCGGAGCAAACACTGTCCACCTGACGACTGAGGTCAGCCCGGCCTGCCACAAGGTGTTGCTAGAGCGCGATGAGCCAATTGTGTGCAGCCCTATGGGACGGCCGGTTGTGGTACAGCCCTGGATCGTACCCTTGTCTGTAAGGAAGCCTCTAGCACTGCGAAGCAATGTCTTAGACCGCTGCGCCACTCGGGAGGCCCTAGGGAGACCTTTTGGTAAACCAACCACAGTTACCAGACCTGAGCTGCATTTTCAATTGCTTGCCCTACATTCTAAACCAGCCTGTGTTGCCTTGCCTCTGTTTGAGGTGAGATGTCTGTCTGAACCGGTTGTCTTGTCTCCTCCAGGACTTGCACACTATTTACTGTCACTTCCACCACATGGATGTCCTGTCCCACCTCAGGGAGCACCAGCTCAGGTCAGATTCACCTCCCCGTTCATCCATTACTCCGACCACTCGCCCTACTTAAGCTCCATACACCAGGGCCTGTATTCATAAAGCAGCTCGGAGTAGGAGTGCTGATCTAGGGTCAGGTTGGCCTTTTTAAAAACCTAATGAATGCGATTAGACTATGCTATATGGACAGAGGTGGACCTGATTCTAGATCAACACTCCTATTATGTGGTTATGAATACAGACACAGGAGGTGGAGCTACAACTAGAGTCTGAGTCATCCACATGGCCCTTCCTGTACAATCTTCTGTACATACATAGGACAGAGATGACTAACACACACTGGAGCCGGTGTGCAGGCCAGGCCATGCAGCTCTGAGACTGGCCCTGACATTCACCACAACCATTCCACATCACCAACATTCAGATATGAGAGCTGTCAGTCTGGTTGTGATAATGTATGAACTGGTAACGTCTTCTAATAATGTATGAAACTGATTGTGTCTGAAACTTGTTTTGTTGTTGTGCAGGTCAATGAGTACCTCAGCCAGGTATGAGAGACACGAAGCTAACCAGGTCCTGTTCTAGTAAGTTACACACACACACACACACACAACCCTAAACGTCTGCTTGGCTTCTCTTACAGAGCACTGTTTTCCTCTTCTGTCTGCTGCATGGTTGTCTTGTCATGTAACTGTTGTGTTCTCTGTGTTTACCATTTCTATACTACCAAAGACTCCTCACACTTCAAAGAATTGATCCGTGTCAGGACATAACAGCATCTCTTTAGTCTTGAAAGAAAGTCATAACGGCCTCTTCTGCTCCACTGCATAGAGTTAAGCTGTGTTATGGAAAGAGGGGGAGGGGGAGAGAGGCATACTCTTCATATCCAACATTGTGTTGATGTATTACTCCTTTCATTGGAATCACATTAAACTCAGTGGTTGAATTTTTGATTGGAAAAATATATCTCGCCATGCTTTTACACACACCATTTCCCCACTCAGTACCATGCTCCGACACTGTAGGAATCAATCTGCCTGGTCCAATTAGGCACAGAGAACATAGACATTATAGTACCTACTTGGATGTATTAAACAGCCTTTGAAAACAATCAGGACTCCTCATGAAACACTAAAGCTACTTAACCATGTGAACGTCCATGCAACCCACGTTGCAGTGCAGTCGGAAAGTATTCAGACCCCTTCGCTCTTTCCACATTTTGTTAAGTTAGTCTTATTCTTCTAAAATTGATTTTAAATAGTTTTCCCCCCTCAATCTACACACACTACCCCATATTGACCAAGCTCAAACAGGTTTTTAGATTTTTTTTGAAAATGTATTAAAACCCATCAAATTGTGCACAGAATGTGAGTTTAGCTTTTTGTTTGTATGGAACATTTCCAGGATCTTTTATTTCAGCTCATGAAACATGGGACCAACATTTTACATGTTGCGTTTTATATTTTTGTTCAGTGTATTTAGCTATTAAATGATTTGGTCAAGTAATTCTGCTTTTAGTTATAAGATAAACACAGCTATTCTGTGTAAAACTTGTCACAGTTGAAGAGGGGATGTTCTCAGCTTTGTGCAGGTATATTTTATTTCTCAGCTGTCTTATTTTACAACCAATATATTGATATGGATTTGCGATACAGGGCGTACGAAATGAGCATCGGCCTCTGCGAGCACCTCGGCCTCATTGGGTATTAGGCTATGACCGCAATGTTTTTTTTAGGACATTAATAATGAGTTTACTGTTCGATTAAAACATGGCTACGTCCTGTGAAAAATGTATTTGGAGGTAGTGATTTAGCTAATATGTTTTGAATTTCCACTTACCCAGCTGGTGAATTGGCACCAAATATATTAGTGCACGTAAAGATGTTGGCAAATTAATCTCTATTTAACAAAAAAGTATTTTTTTTAACAGTAAAATATAACAATTTCTGTATTAGGTTGCAGTGCACATGGACATGTCTTGAATCATGCATTCCTGCTTAGATGAAACAAGTTATTTGAATACCATTTCAGTAGTCTATTGCACGTCTTTATTTAAGCACTGTGAATGCCATTAGAAGCCTACTCATTTTTTCTATTAGTGACGGCGTGAAGAATCATGGGAATATTAGCAGGTTTGTGGCGCACACGCAGACCTCAAAATTGCATTAAAAAAAGTATTAAATTCAACTTGATGGAACCTGCAGATACCCCGTACCACCTCAAGCAACATTCAAGACTTGTTTGTAGGGCCCAGAGTTTTTCCTGGTTAGATCACATGGTGAGGAAAAACTCTGGTCCTTCCTTTTAAAGTATGATGCATGTGATGTCACCATGCAGACGTGTCCATAAACAGCACTATGTAGACTAACACAATGTCCCTTGTTATCTTGTCTCCGTCTTCAGCGCAGACAGCATCTCCACATGCTGGTACACCCTCCTGTCCGGTTCAGTTATCCTCAAGGACCACATGTACTTGGCCAGATGCTGGTAGGTTCCATCTATGTTCCATTTATCAGCACACAGCCCTTCACCAGGGTTGGGTAGTAAAGGATTACATGTAACTAATTTAAAAAATAATAATAATGTAATCTGTTACGTTACCAGCAAAAACAAATACTTTGAAACTAGATGATTACGTCCAGGATTACTTTTAAAGTCACAAATTATTTTTGAGAACATTATTTGACACCTTTCTGTTTTCTCAATGACATTCAAATCAGCATTGAAAAAATAAAAGTTTAAGTTTGTTCCACCTGAGTGAGTCTGACCACAAGTCAGAGACCACTATGACACACCAAATGTGTTTGATGGATCGTGGGAAAAGAGCAGGAACAGGCTTTTGTAGGCTACAGTCCAAGCTATGTCTTCCAATGGTGCGACTGCTGTCAGCATCCAAAGATTATCCAACTTGAATAAACGCTTGTAGGTAAGGATGACAACAGTGGTCTACAGCGATACGGATATCACTTATTATTGACATCTACATAGCGCATTGATGTGAATCACACTGCTGCTCTCTCATTTAGCTATTTTTGCCTTACAGATTTCGGTTCCTGTGGATGGCTATGCATTTGAACCCAATAATTGTTCAATTGAAGTTTAAGCTGCCTATCAATCATTGTTTTTGTGCTCTTGCAACAGCTGCATAGTGGGGTTCCTAGCCTATGGAATACAAGATTCAGGGAGTTCCTTTCTTTTTAAACTCCTCCGTGGTACTACATTTACATGTTAGTCATTTAGCAGATGCTCTTATCCAGAGTGACTTGCAGTTAGTGCATTCATCTTAAGATAGCTAGGTGGGACAACCACATTTCATAGGCATAGTAAGTACACTTTTCCTACAAAGTAGTTATCAGCAAAGTCAGAGCTAGAAGACGGGGAGGGGGTAAAGTGCAAGTGTTGGTTCAGGAAAGTTTTTGTGCTCGATACTGTTGAACTTGTATAATTTAAGAGTTCCATATGGCTCTGGGCAAAAGTAGTGCACTATAAAGGAAATGAGTTGCCGTTTGGGACGCATCCAGAGAGGCTGGTAGTGTGATATATTCAGCTCTGGAGGTGTGTCTCCTATCTTGCAGCAGCAGTGTGCTTCAGATCTGTGTTGGCTTTGATAAGAAGAGATGTGATGAAGCGCCTGTAATACTACTTTTACATAGGATTTACTGTGTTCAACCTATAAAATATTAAACATTTGGGCAATGTTTATATGAGTTAACCCCTTTACACACAGGCCCATTTCTTAAGACATTCTTGCCTGAATACACTTTTTATGCACATGCCGGTGATGAGTGGTAGTAGTGGTTTGCAGATGTGGGTGGGCCACTATTTGAATAAATCCATTGAATATACAGCATCAAAAAGACATCCATTATTCATTTGTTTAGGCAGGTCCTAAGAAACATCAAGACTTTTTAAATGTATTTTTTAAACAATAGAATGGCGTATTGAGTTTAATTATGTTAAGTCCAAATTAATGAAATCAATAGTTTATTTAGTTAAACAGACAAGACACACCTACCCCGATCAGTCAATACACATATACATATATATATTTTGTAGTAAGAATGTAATTAAATATAACAGAATAAAATAGCAGCGTGTGGAACCGCTGTCATATAAAAACTACCTCTTGCCCAAGGCAAGCCCATGCTTTTTCTTTTCCACGTTTCACCTCTTTCCTACCCTCACTCCGCTTTGTTAGGGAGCAGAAAATAGCCATCTATATGTTCAAAAGCATGTGAGTCTCGTGTTGATACTTCACAACCTCCAGGCTTTTGGAGTCTTCTTTACACGATTTAGCAAAATAATAGGCCTACACTTGATATAAACTAAATACAGTGGCCTACACTTGATTTAGACTAAATACAGTGGCCTACACTTGATTTAGACTAAATAAATTGGCCTACACTTGATTTAGACTACATTATTGCAAGCTAAATGTTTCTGATCAGTGACAGATTAGCAAACTAATAGACAAGCTATACCACCTCCACTTATTAACCAAATGTACAGACAGAGATTCAGTGAAACAAAATCAGCATTACGGCTACATTTTATACTAAGCCGTAGGCAGAACTTTACCGCAATCATGACTTGGTCGGTTGGTGGAAAAAAGTCTTTGCTAGGTAAAGCCCCGCCTTATCTCAGCTCAATGGTCACCATAGCAACACCCACCCGTAGCACGTGCTCCAGCAGGTATATTTCACTGGTCATCCCCAAAGCCAACACATCCTTTGGCCACCTTTCCTTCCAGTTCTCTGCTGCCAATGACTGGAACGAATTGCAAAAATCACTGAAGTTGGAGACTCACTAACTTTAAGTATCAGCTGTCGGAGTAGCTTACCGATCACTGCAGCTGTACACAGCCCATATGTAAATAGCCCATCCAACCAACTACCTACCTCATCCACATGTTTTTCTGCTCTTTTGCCCACCAGTATTTCTACTTCATCATCTGCATAGCTATCACTCTAGTGTAAATTGCTAAATTGTAATTACTTCGCCACTATGGCCTATTTATCGCCTTACATCATTTGCACACACTATACTGATTAATCTATTGTGTTATTGACTGTACGTTTGTTTATCCCATGTGTAACTCTTGTTTTTGTCGCACTGCGGTAAAATACCGTTTTTTTTTAAATAGAGGCTTTGTCACCAGCAATACCTTTCATATATATATATATATATATATATATATAATTTTTTTTTTTTTTTTTTAAAGTTGGAGGGATACTAAAGTTGGCGGAAAAACGTATTGTTTGAAAGGTGTTTTATAGAGCAATTCTAACAGTTGCTCACAGTCATTTTAACACACTTAAGTAGGGATCATGTCTGTGATGGAGTGCAGCTTTGAGGAGAGTGTGAGATTCCTCCAGCAACACGTGACTATAATAACTGCAGCTGCCAATAATGAGGTGTGTGTGTGTTGCTGATTGACTGCAGATGTCTTGGACACAGACACACCAGCCAGGCCCATTCTCACTGCTTATTGTTTTTTGTCTGCCTGCATCAGTTGGTCTCTCCAACACGCCCTCACTCCTCTACTTTGTCCTGCCCAGACATAAAACACAATCCTGAACCAATTAGTTTTGTGAGCTCAAGACTGAAAGTGTTTTGAAAGAGAATTTGCACATAGAACCACTTCCTCTACCCCATTTAGGCTAGTGCCATCCAATTTATTAATATTTCCAAGAGCTCCCTGCCTATAGACAATTAAGCCATGTTTACACTGCAGGCCTTAATACTCAAATCATTTTAGTTTTTCAAATCTGTTTTTGAATACTGACTGTCCAAACAGCAAGATACAAGTAACCACGTGTGTTCAGACTGTAGTAATTTGCTGACATGGCTACACTAGTTATGGTAATGGTGGGTGTGTATGCAGTGGTGTACAGTTGTGGCCAAAATATTTGAGAATGACACATGATTTTCAAAGTCTGCTGCCTCAGTTTGTATGATGACAATTTGCATATACTCTAGAATGTTATGAAGAGTGATCAGATGAACTGCAATTAATTGCAAAGTCCCTCTTTGCCATGCAAATTAACTGAATCCCCCCAACACATTTCCACTGCATTTCAGTCCTGCCACAAAAGGACCAGCTGACATCATGTCAGTGATTCTCTCGTTAACACAGGTGTGAGTGTTGACAAAGACAAGGCTGGAGGTCACTCGGCCATGCTGATTGAGTTCGAATAACAGACTGGAAGCTTCAAAGGAAGGGTGGTGCTTGGAATCATTGTTCTTCCTCTGTCAAACATGGTTACCTGCAAGGAAACACTTGCCATCATCATTGCTTTGCACAAAACGGGCTTCACAGAAAAGGATATTTCTGCCAGTAAGATTGCACATAAATCAACCATTTATCGGATCATCAAGAACTTCAAGGAGAGCGGTTCAAAAGTTGTGAAGAAGGCTTCAGGGCGCCCAAGAAAGTCCAGCAAGCGCCAGGACCGTCTCCTAAAGTTGATTCAGCTGCGGGATCAGGGCACCACCAGTACAGAGCTTGCTCAGGAATGGCAGCAGGCAGGTGTGAGTGCATCTGCACGCACAGTGAGGCGAAGACTTTTGGAGGATGGCCTAGTGTCAAGAAGGGCAGCAAAGAAGCTGCTTCTCTCCAGGAAAAACATCAGGGACAGACTGATATTCTGCAAAAGGTGCAGGGATTGGACTGCTGAGGACTGGGGTAACATCATTTTCTCTGAATCCCCTTTCCGATTGTTTGGGGCATCCAGAAAAAAGCTTGTCCGGAGTAGACAAGGTGAGCAATACCATCAGTCCTGTGTCATGCCAACAGTAAAGCTTCTTGAGACCATTCATGTGTGGGGTTGCTTCTCAGCCAAGGGAGTGGGCTCACTCACATTTTTTCCTAAGAACACAGCCATGAATAAAGAATGGTACCAACACATCCTCCGAGAGCAACTTCTCCCAACCATCCAGGAACAGTTTGGTGACGAACACTGTCTTTTCCAGCATGATGGAGCACCTTGCCATAAGGCAAAAGTGATAACTACGTGGCATCGATATTTCGATATTTTGGGTCCATGGCCAGGAAACTTCCCAGACCTTAATCCCATTGAGAACTTGCCTCAAGAGGTGGGTGGACAAACAAAACCCCACAAATTCTGACAAACTCCCAAGCATTGATTATGCAAGAATGGGCTACCATCAGTCAGGATGTGGTGCAGAAGTTAATTGACAGCATGCCAGGGCAGATTGCAGAGGTCTTGAAAAAGGGTCAACATTGCAAATATTGACTCTTTGCATCAACTTCATGTTATTGTCAATAAAAGCCTTTGACTCTTATGAAATGCTTGTAATTATATTTCAGTATTCCATAGTAACATCTGACAAAAATATCTAAAGACACTGAAGCAGCAAACTGTGGAAATTAATATTTGTCATTCTCAAAACCTTTGGCCACGACTGTAAGCGGATTGGTGGTGCTCTTGCTTCCCGTCACTCAGAAGTTGTTGTATAGCGAACAAAGATGACAACAATGCCTGCTATGGACGTTTCCTTGTTGCTTTGAATGTTTTGAATCGTAGTCACTTTACCTCTACCTACATGTAGGGTACCAGTAAGTACTGAGGTGATGTACAGGGATACACGGTCATTAACAGTCTAAAAAACAAATCAGATTTTACTGTTCAGACACGTCTTATTGCCAGTAATCAATTATTTCAATCGCCCTATGAAGGTAGTTTGAAATGTGGCTTGAAATATCCTATTCCATGTGCCTTTTTGTCTATTAAGACTTCAAGCTGCCAGAGTGAACAAGGCTTTAGTCATTCTAGATGGCACTGCATATATTGGATTTGAAGCACTGAGGTTTACACAAATGGAAAATGGGGACAATAAGCATTGAAAACTCTTGGTGTGTAGCTGAATCTGCTTGTTGGCAGCAGTTTGTCCTACATTAGGTGACCATGCTTTAGTGCAGAAGGAAAAGTTGGGCAATTATTTTGTTTTTTTCCCTCACTTTTATTTAACCAGGTAGGCTAGTTGAGAACAAGTTCTCATTTACAACTGCGAACTGGCCAAGATAAAGCAAAGCAGTGCGACACAAACAACAACGCAGAGTTACACATGGAATAAACAAACACAGTCAATAACACAAGCACCTCGAGGAGATATTAAAGTGTGTGTGAACATGGTGTCTGTGTGCTCCCGCATGTCAGTTAATGACAGACAGAGGGTGGGGGGGGGGGGATGCTGCCCTGCAGGGGGCAGTTGGGAGGAGGGGGATTGGGGGGCTGGAGGGCAGAGAGCAGAGGGGAAGGGAATAATATGGAACTCCTGGAAGAACTGGGACTGACCATGTGTTCCTGAGTAGCCTGTAGCCCAGAAGCACATCCAGGCAGGAAATTAACACACACCCACACACACCGCCCTGGAGCCACCGGACACACAGACCAGAGTAGAGGGGACTCACTCCCTCCCTTAGAAAGGACCAACTCAAGCCCATAATGACTCTCCTCCTCTTTCCCCTGGATCTCTAAACAGACCCCTCTTTCCCCTGGATCTCTAAACAGACCCCTCTTTCCCCTGGATCTCTAAACAGACCCCTCCTCTTCCCCCTGGATCTCTAATCAGACTGGACTCTGATTTAAAATAGCAGACGTTTGGATTGAGACCTGTGCTATTCTATTCCCCCCCCCCCCCCATTTTATATATATTTTTATTTTATTTTTAAGGATATTCTGGATGTCATTATCCCAGAGAAGGGGATCTGTATGTAGCTGTTTGAGTTAGTGTTTGTCTTCTTCCGTTGTGCGTTTATCGTTCTATTTGGAGTTGACCCCTAGGACACGGAGTTCTGGATGTGTGCCGGAGTAAGTCATTGAGGAGGTTTTCGACTTCTCCCTATGCTTGTGGACTGATGCCGGCATTGGATTATGCTCCCTGGGAAAAACTCTTAAGGACTAAATGTTTTGGAATTCCCTGTGGGACGCACACATCAGCAAGATGCCATGAGGCCTATGTGATTTGACATGAAAGCGTACTATTCATGTTGTTGATTTTAAAGCTGACAGAGATATGTACAGAGTAAGAAAGGCACATTTCCCCAGACTGAGACATGGCTTAACTGAGGAATAGCCCACGGGAAGTGTTTCTTTCTACTTGCAGTTTCACTTCTAAAACGGATTCATCTTAACTTACCCCATTACAGAGGAACACAGCCTTGTTTAACACAACATTAAGTGATCCTGTAGCTGACAGAAAGGTTGTTTTCTAAAGTCTTGTGAAGTTCTCATGTCTTCCAATGTTTTAAATCTGGTGAAACCGCAGCCCTTCTCTTGTCCAGTGATTGTTGTTGATTGTCCGGCATGTTCAAGGTAAGCTAACACCGGGGAAGTTCCCTTAAATAATAAAGTAACATTTCAGTTTTTTTTTAATATTTTCTACTACATTAGAATATCATTGGTATTCCTGCTCAATAATGTAGACCAGGGTTAGGCAACCTCATGTTTTTGATGTAAGGGAAGACCAGGTGTTTTGAATTTAGGTAATCAATAAACTGCTCAGTTGGTCAGGTATGGTGCCTCGTTAGAACAACATCCTGTGGCACTCGGGGTACAGGGTTGCCTACCCCTGACATAGACTAAAGGGGCTGTAGGAATTGAATTGACTGGCTTGTTTAATAGTATGAAATGAGAACACTACATGGAGGTTAGCCAACTTCTCTTGACTACCCTCCTCTCCAACCACCCCCCACTCATCCCAGATACTGTACATGCCAAAGCAGATTAAATCATGTGTGCAAGAGTCGCCTACCCCCCTGTATGGACAAACGCACACAATGCCTCTCCTAAAGGACTCCACACAGTCTATGCATTGACTCCCTTGATACAATGACTGTATAAAATACACAATTCATGATACTGTCATTTTTGCAAATTTTTATCAAGGGTGTCAATTTTGGGCCCCACTGTTTATTAACTCCTGGGGGTGAGCTGGAGAGAGGAAAAGGAAGCCAGGCAGGCAGAAAGGCTGACAGTTTGTACAGAAATTATTTGGTTGTTCAAACCCAGTTTCATCATCTGTCCGGGTGAAGAAGCCGGATTTGGAGGTCCTGGGCTGGCGTGTTTACACGTGGTCTGCGGTTGTGAGGCTGGTTTTACATACTTCCAAATTCTCTAAAATGACCCTTGGAGGCCGCTTATGGTCGAGAAATTAACATTAAATTCTTTGGCAACAGCTCTGGTGGACATTCCTGCAGTGAGCAAGCCGATTCCATGCTCAATCAAAACTTGGCGTTGTGTGACCCAACTGCATATTTTAGTGGCCTTTTATTGTCCCAAGCACAAGGTGCACCTGTGTAATGATCATTCTGTTTAATCAGCTTCCTGTCAGGTGGATGGATTATATTGGCCAAGGAGAAATGCTCACTAACAAAGATGGTAAACAAAATGGTTTTCACAATTTCAGAGAAATAAGCTTTTTGTGCATATGGAACATTTCTGTGATCTTTTGTTTCAGCTCATGAAACATAGGATCAACACTTTACATGTTGGGTTTATATTTTAGTTCATTGTAGTTGGTGACTATTTTGGTATCTCATAAGAAAATATTTGTATAGCTGAACAGCTCCATTCATATGAATGGGGAACCAGGTCTTAATGACCTGGTTTGTGGGAAAGTCATTGGGCTGACTAACGTGATACTACTACACCATGTGATTGATCTGAAGTGTGAAAGCCATCTGAGCCGGCCTGTTCTGTTCCATGGTGGAACCAGTGAAAAGGCTGAGCCCTGTTTCGTCTCAAATGTCACCCAATTCCCTACTTAGGATCTGTTCAAAGCAGCACCCTATGGGCCCTGATCAAAAATGGTGCACTATATAGTGAATAGGGTACCATTTGGGACACAGACCAGTTTCGAGATCAATAAGCTCCTTTGTGATCCCAGTCAAACATGACCTTATTGTCCAGAGGGGAGCAGGTCGATTCAATCCTCAATGGACAGTTGACTCGCTGTGTGAATCTCCTATCAATCCTTTATTTTGTTAACAAGCATCAACTTTAACCTGCTACTAAATTACCAATACCAGTTCACCTCAATGCATTAGTGGAGAATGATTGTTGATTTTATATTGTCACTGTTAGAAATAAATAGGCCTAACTATCGTAATCGCTTCAATTTGAACTGGTCGATCTTTGCATCATTGGATACAGACATCAGTACTGACTGCAATACATTGAAATTGACACCAAAAGCAGTGTCTCTAATTTGCAATGTAAAAGTGTATTCGGTGTTGAACAACAGTGTTAATTTTGTCAACAAAAAGAGTGACTCAAATATTTGTCATACCTATTTTTCTGTGGCAATTGACGAGACGATCACTGACTAAATATTCCCAGAAAAAACTGACTAAACAAAAGTTATTTTTAATTTCAGTTAGCTAAAACGATCTCTGTGACTGAAATCTGACTACTAAGTGGACTGGACAAAAGTTTTTGGAGAGATTGAGCTTTTCCGTGACGACCACAATTAATATTAACAGCACAGATTGAGATTAATAGTAAAACAACAGTCTAGCGATGTTTTTCTCTCCCTTGAGTAGGCTATAGAAAATTTGGTTGTCTTTACATTTTTTTTACATTTTTGCTCAACCGTTAACCATTTTTTAACCGATAACCTTTTTTTGTTGTTTTAGGCAATACCTTGTTGGGTCATGTTACCTCATTAGCTAGATATAGCTAACAACCTTGGGAGTGTTGAGCATGATGCAACGTTTTGGAACGTTCAGATAGAAATATGCTATGTAGAACAAACATGCCTGACGTGTTTAAGGAATAACGTTGGCGCTATTCATAGAATTTCTATCTGCAACGATGGAGAATGTTTTTCCAACTGAACGTACCTCTGGTAACATTACCAGTAACCTATATGCAAACATTTTGGCGGCACAGAGAGAAAGGAAAAGGGATAGCAAGCAATTTGACTACATCATTCTTGCCACTATGCTTTATCTGACTGGTTAAATACATGTATTTAGAGTTACTGTGGACCCAGTGACTTAGACTTCAGTACTTGGACCAGGACTCGAGCACAGGGGACTTGGGACTCGATTTGGACTTGGGGTTTAGTGACTCACAGGGCGAAACAGCCATTAGCCCACGTTCTAATTCTAATGGAGGTGCAACACACAATACTTTGTGCCACCATCTCTCTGTCCCTCTCTGTGTTTCTCCCGGCCTTTCTTTTTCTGTCTCTCTCTCGGCTTGTGTGTGCCTTGTTTTGTATGTAATGTGCAATATTTATGTAGGCCGAATTAGGAATTTACATGGCCATATAATCTTATTTTTTTGTCATATTTCTGCTGTTGGAAAGAAATAGGATGCTGCTCAGAAGAATATGTTGATAGGACAAGGCTATGTATGTTTGTGCACATGGAAGTCAGTGCTTTATGTTTATGTTAATGAGGAAAGATAAATGCAATGTGACTAAAATGAAAAGGGCATTTAGTTGACTAAAATGTCCCACCGTTTTTGTCATTTTGACAGTAACTAGACTAAATCATTATTCAAATGACAAAAATGTGACTAAGACTTAATGATATTTTAGTCATAATGACTAAGACTAGACTGTGGTCCCACCCTGGCCATATAAAGATGCCTTGGCCTTCCACTTGATTTAACACCCTGTGTCCTCTGTGCTGTGTGTTCTCTCTCCACAGCTTTGGCAAGCAGCTGGGGGGCAGACGAGGCTGTGAATGCATCACTTTAGAGCCCTCAGAAATGATTGTGGTGAGTAGAGCCACTGCTTCTCTTTCTCTCTGTCTCCATATCTACTGACTCTAGTACAGAAAAACACAGACTGGGACAAAGACACTGGATTGTGGCAGTAGGTGCAAAATGCCACAGAGCCTACATAATTAGATTGTTGTCTTAAAGCTTTCCTCTCCATGGGTTCTTCAGTTTCATCTGAACTAGGCCTATAGTCTTAAGAAGACAATACTACAGTAATACAGCTCAATGCGATGCCTACAAAGGCTGTATCACCCAATCAGTAAATAGGCCTACATTGAGGCTTGTCTGTCTGCGAGGCAGCTAGGTCATAGTTGTAGCACACCACATTCAGACTGAGTCCATCACCACCATCTCCCTGAGCAGGCCTGGCCAGCGAGCACCAAGCAGGCTGCTCCATCAGAAGCAGGCTGGGAGCAGGAAATAGGCTTCTCTATTAGATTTGGCTTGGCTGGTTCTGCTGGCCTGGGTCCTCTATCCATCCGCTGGTTGGCATCCACTGGAGGAGGATAGTGAGGGGAGGGTGAATGTGGAATGAAAGTCTTCACTGTGTGCAGATGGACTGGCTGATTAGCTGTGCCTGGGAAGACATTGGAGGGGGGGTGGTAGGCTGGGGAAATGAAATTACGTAAGCTGTTGTTCATATCCGCCCATTTCCTCACCCTTTCGGCCCTGATTGTCCGTAATGCTGCTAATAACCACAGCCAGTGTTGTGGTTACTGATGGCTCAGTCAGTCCATATAGGCAGCAGAGAGGGCGGTGAAATGAGACTGGATTGTTTTGATGACCATGTAATTGATATTGCATCATAGAAAAGTAATTGGAGAATAATCACTTGATCGTGCTCTAGCGACTCCTTGTGGCGGGCCAGGCGCCTGCAAGCTGACCTCGGTCGTCAGTTGAATGGTGTTCCCTCCGACATGTTGGTGTGGCTGGCTTCCGTGTTAAGCGATCAGTGTTAAGAAGCAGTGCAGCTTGCCGCTAACGGGACCTCTATGGGCTTTGCAATCACAGAAGTGATCAATGGAAAATAGCGAGGTCAGCTAATTAGCTAGCTCCGTATTGTTGACCACCTAACGCTAGCTAGCAAGCCAGTTAATATATATATTTTTAAATGTATTATTATTTGAATTATTATTCATATTATGAATAAAACTGCTGTTGACATCAGGATACGAATTGAGAGCACTAGTTAGCTCCAAAACTGGTTAGTAACTTTGGCTGCATGCTGACAGTGCATTCAGAGCCATCCAGTGGCTAGCCACAACACAACCCTTCATTTTACCAGGATCCTGTAACGCAATTGTAATGACCGTCAGGGTTGGGTAGGTTACTTTCTAAATGTAATCTGTTAGTTACTAGTTACCTGTCCAAAATTGTAATCAGTAACAACTTTTGAATTACCCAAATTCAGTAACGTAATCTGATTACATTCTATTACTTTTAGATTGCTTTCCCCTTAAGAGGCATTAAAATAAGACAAACATGTATGTTACCAATTGAACAACCTCTATTGCAGGATAAATGTTAAAGTTTACATAGCTGGTCATATGTGGATGTTAAATTGTGCTTTATGGGTTGGTTATGTAGGCTTCTTCTATCGCTTTCTGCTACATATAATAAATAATACAACTAAATTATATCTTTACATTAAAAAACAAACTCTATCAGAATTCCAGTCATTCCAATACATGTTATACCCCTTGATCTTCAAGAATAGGACTTAGAAATATGGAAGTATAGATTAGCCAAATTGTTTTACCTGAGCATGACCCCAAAACTAAGGATTTATTAGCCAGCCCTACTGTTTATGATTTTGTTGTCATGCTGGACTGATTTGAGTTAAAAAATAAACGCTGCACTCATGGAATGGCATGTTTTGAGCACTACTGAAAGTGCTATTTACTTGTGAAAAATGAATGCCTTATGCTGCATTTGCTATAGGCCTAATGTTTCCCTTTTTGTTGGTGACACCTTGATATCTTGATAATCCACAGATGAAACAATAACAAAACGGTTGCCCCGCCTCTGTTTTGGTAAAAAGCTGGGCCTGGAGAAATGTAACCACTCTCAGATTAATAGACAGCTATGGATGCAAGGACTGACCATCCATGATATCAAAATGTTTATTTTAGCCCTGTTATGAGGCTATACAGTGTTTACATCTACAATGCTTACAAACATTGAAAAAATACAAGCTTATATGTTGGGTTCTCATGGAGTGTGACAGTTGAACTAAGCTCATGAGGCATTTATAAGTTATATTCTTCGTGTGTGTGTGTGTGTGTGTGATATATATTTCACAGTGGGTGCGAGGCCTGGAGAGGCCTACAAGCCACAGTGTCGCGTACCCATTGTGAAATTTGGTGGAGTATCGGTGATGATCTGGGGGTGCTTCAGGCTGGAATCGGGCAGATTTGTCTGTGTGAAGGACGCATGAATCGAGCCACGTACAAGGTTGTCCTGAAAGAAAGCTTGCTTCCTTCTGCTCTGACAATGTTCCCCAACTCTGAGGATTGTTTTTTCCAGCAGGACAATGCTCCATGCCACACAGCCAGGTCAATCAAGGTGTGGATGGAGGACCACCAGATCAAGACCCTGTCATGGCCAGCCCAGGAGTGACATAAAGTCCATATGAAAGACTGGTGGAGAACATGACAAGATACAAGAAAGCTGTGATTTAAAATCAGGGTTATTCTACCAAATATTGATTTGTGAACTCTTCCTAAGTTAAAACATAAGTATTTAAAAATGAATATGAACTTATTTTCTTTGCATTGTTTGAGGTCTGACAACACTGCATCTTTTTTGTTATTTTGACCAGTTGTCATTTATTGCAAATAAATGTTCTAAATGACAATATTTTTTATTTGGATGAAATGTTGTCAGTAGTTTATAGAATATAGCAAAAATGTTAATTTTACCCAAACACATACCTATAAATAGTGAAAAAAATTATTTTGCAGTGATATCTTAATTTTTTCCAGAGCGTATAAATATATATTAGGAATGCAACGGTACACACTATGTTGTCGAACATTTCGGGACGACCCTGATGGTTCATTACGCACACGTGAACCGCGGAATTATGATATGTCTGACATTTTCCTTGAATTTCCCAAACTATCTTTTTGCGCTGCAGGCTACATGTACGATGTATATTCAGATCCATAGAACCAGACACTTGGTTTGTGAACAGGCAAGGCAGGCAACTGCTTGGGGCCCCAGGCCGTTAGGGGCTCCTGAGGGCTGAACAACTTTACTCTGCAGCACCACAGTGACCGCAACCCCTCCCCCTTAAACAACAAATGGACGATTTGCAATGACATCTCAGTAGGAAACCTCCCTAAAGGGGCCCCATGAAGAGAGGAGAAACTTAAACAAATGTTCTCTCAGCTCCAACATGACAATGGTGAGCGCTAGCGAGACAGAGAGAAGCACATTTGAAGAGGCACCAAATCTGCTGTGTTGGAACATTCTGGATTCAGTGTTCAATACGATGACGAGGGTAAGAAGACCATAAACAAACAAAGTACAGTCTGCATGCATTGCTTTGCCACTGTCGGCTACTCGAGTGGAAACACTTCTAACAGGCTGACTACACCGCTGGCGTTGCGTGCGCGAGCGTTGCAAAATAAATTTAGCAATCTACATATTCAATTATTGCACCCACACTGTTTGCGTGCGCCAACGAGCATCTGCGTTGCCAAGGGCTAAAATAGAAGTCAATTCTATTTGTGACGCAGATCGCGATGCATGTCCTGCCTCTCCCATCTCCTCATTGGTTTATAGAAGCAGGTACCCACGTGCCATCTCCTCATTGGTTATACCCACGAGGGTGACTAAAAGACAAACAAGGTCAGTGGTGGTAATGCACCTAATTTATGAAAGTTGCCAATCCCAATATAAAGTCAAGAGAAGAAATAGCCTAGAAGCCTAGAACCTCTGTGATGGTTCACTATGTACTGGTTTGGGAGATGAAGAGCTACGTGTTGCAAACTCGTCCCCTGAATGAGTCATACAAGTGCACACTTTTCTTAAATATAAAGATACCGAAACAGTGCTGTTACGATGGCCCACAAACCGTGATGCATACCGAACCGTGGGCCAACTGTACCGTTGTGTCCCTAATAAATATGTATGTCTGGGGGGCAGCATTTTCACTTTTGGATGAAAAGCGTGCCCAGGGTAAACTGCCTCCTCCTCAGTCCCAGATGCTAATATATGCATAGAGAACACTGAAGTTTCTAAAACTGTTTGAATGATGTCTGTGAGTATAACCAAACTTATATGGCAGGCAAAAACCTGAGAAAAAAATCCAAACAGGAAGTGGGAAATCTGAGGTTTGTAGTTTTTCAACTCAGCCCCTATTGAAGATACAGTGGGATATTGGTTATGTTGCACTTCCTAAGGCTTGACTAGATGTCAACCGTCTTTAGAACGTTGTTTGATGCTTCTACTATGAAGGGGGGCTGAATGAGAGAGGAATGAGTCAGAGGTCTGCCAGCAGTCACGAGCTCAGTCATGCGCATTCACATGAGAGGTTGCTCCCGTTCCATTGCTTTTTGGAAATGGAATTCTCCTGTTGGAACATTATTGAACATTTATGATAAAAACATCCTAAAGATTGATTCTATACATCGTTTGATATGTTTCTACGACCAGTAATGTAACTTTTTGGAATTTTCATCCTACCTTTCCGCTGGAAGTTGCACGCGCGTTTCGATTTGTTTACCAAACGCCCTAACAAAAGGAGGTATATGGACATAAATTATTAACTTTATCGAACAAATCAAAACATTTATTGTAGAACTGGAATTCCTGGGAGTGCATTCTGATGAAGATCATCAAAGGTAAGTGAATATTTATAATGCTATTTCTGACTAATGTTGACTGTGCAACATGGCGGATATTTATTTTGGCTGGTTTGGGCTCTGAGCTCCGTACTCAGATTATTGCATGGTATGTGTTTTCTGTAACATTTTTTTGAAATCTGACACAATCTGACACAGCGGAGAAGTTTATCTAAAGTTACATGCATAACAGTTGTATTTTCATGAACATTTATAATTAGTATTTCTGTAAATTGATGTGGCTCTCTGAAAAATCACTGCATGTTTTGGAACTACTGAACATAACACACCAATGTAAAATGAGATTTTTTTAGACCGCATATGATTTTTCAATGCCGATACCGATTATTGGAGGACCAAAAACCCGATACCGATTACCAGCCGATTTTTATTTAATTTATAAAAATGTTTTTAAAAAAATGGTAATAATGACAATTACAACAATACTGAATGAACACTTATTTTAACTTAATATAATACATCAATAAAAATCTATTTAGCCTCAAATAAATAAATGATGAAACATGTTCAATTTGGTTTAAATAATGCAAAAACAAAGTGTTGGAGAAGAAAGTAAAAGTGCAATATGTGCCATGTAAAAAAGCTAACGTTTAAGTTCCTTGTTCAGAACATGAGAACATATGAAAGTCGGGGGTTCCTTTTAACATGAGACTTCAATATTCCTAGGTAAGATGTTTTGGGTTGAAGTTAATATAGTATTTATAGGACAATTTTTCTCTCTGCCATTTGTATTTCATATACCTTTGACTATTGGATGTTCTTATAGGCACTTTAGTATTGCCAGTGTAACAGTATAGCTTCAGTCCCCCTCCTCGCACCTACCTGGGCTCGAACCAGGAACACATCGACAACAGCCACACTCGAAGCATCGTTACACATCGCACCACAAAAGCCGCGGGCCTTGCAGCGCAAGGGGAATAACTACTCCAAATCTAAAAGCGAGTGACGTTTGAAACAGTATTAGCGCACACCCAGCTAACTAGCTAGCCATTTCACATTGGTTACACCAGCCATTAGGCTGATAGGCTTGAAGTCATAAACAGCGCTGTCCTTGCGACGCACGAAGGTGCTGTTTGAATGAATGATGATTACGGGCCTGCTGCTGCTCTATCAAATCAGACTTAATTATAACATAATAACACACAGAAATATGAGCCTTTAGTCATTAATATGATCGAATATGGAAATTATCATTTTGAAAACAAAACGTTTATTTCAGTGAAATACGGAACCGTTCGGTATTTTGTCTAACGGGTGGCATCCCTAAGTCTAAATATTCTTGTTACATTGCACAACCTGTGAAGGGAGTAGTACACAGCGTTGTACGAGATCTTCAGTTTCTTGGCAATTTTTTGCATGGAATATCCTTCATTTCTCAGAACAAGAATAGACTGACGAGTTTCGGAAGAAAGCCATTTTGAGCCTGTAATATCCAGATTTTCAACGAGTCTCAAGAAGGCCAGTTTTATTGCTTCTTTAATCAGTACATCAGTTTTTCTGCTGTGCTAGCATAATAGCAAAAGGGTTTTCTAATGATCAATTAGCCTTTTAAAATGACACACTTGAATTAGGTAAAACAACACGCGCCATTGGAACACAGGAGTGATGGTTGCTGTAAATGGCCCCCTGTAATCCTATGTAGATATTCTATTTAAAAAATCTGCCGTTTCCAGCTACAAAAGTCATTTTCAACACTAACAATGTCTACACTGTATATCTGATCAATTTGATGTTATTTTAATGGACATTCATCAAATGCCCAGAATTTAAAAAAATATTCCCAGTCATTTTTTGGAAACCCTGACAAGCGCGCACACACACACACAGACACACACACACACCACGGTTTCTGCTCCTCATTCATGCTGCTGCAGCACTCAGTCAAATCACTTACATTCCAACCAATTAGCTAATTGAGTCCTGGGGAATTATCACAAGCTAACTGCAGGGGTTTGTTCAGCCAGGCCAGGGGTTTGAGATGGCTTCCATTTCACCCACCCTGTGTCTCTGTCCCTGTCTGTTTGTCTCAGCCTGCTTGTCTGGGAGCACAGAGCCATAGACAGACCATTGTAGTTCACACACTGAGACCAGTCCATACAGGAGTTAACTAGTCAATGGTCCAAGCAGGAAATATCTCCATTTGGGCAGACTCTTCATAGACAGCAATCTGTTCATAGTGAAGACTTTCCATTTAGTAGTGTGTATGGAGTGACTCCTTGCAGTGTGTAATTGTACACTGAAATGCCCCCTTAAAATGCTTCGTCAGTCTTCTGTTGTTGACATTGCTGTGATAACACTATTAGGCTGTCAGTCTAGTTTTTCATTAGAGAAGTCTGTGCTGTTCGATAAATCAACCCATCGTATAATTGTTATATAGTACAAACATGACAGAGAATTTTTGCACCTCATTCTGTGTGTGACACAAGTCCATTCCCCTGTTATTCTCTCGTTTTGGGGAGAAAAAATCAATAGTTATATATCAGGAAATTTGACTATGTATAGTTTTGACAATATTGCTGTATTATTTTGGCGCTAGTTGGCTGTATCTGCACCAAAACACCAGTATTCTTCCTTCATAGCTTGTTCTCCATCTTTTTAAATAAGGAGCCAATTTTGTTTTCAGCACTTTTATTTCCATGACTGATAATTTGTTTTCTCATGTGTCTCTCTTGTCCCTCTGCAGCAGACATATTGTTAGCAATATGTTAGGAACATCGAATCGCAATAAAATCACAGTATCAAATCGCAATACATATAGAATCATGAGAATTGCAGTACGTATCGTAGTAATATCGGGAGTTACCTGGCATTTTCCAGCCCTAGTGACGGGCAAATTGGCCATACTTCCACATCATGGCCTTGGCGTGTGAGCTTTTCCTCTGTGGCCCTCCTCACCTCTTTTCCTCTGTGGCCCTCACCTCTTTTCCTCTGTGGCTCTCATGTAATGTCTCAGTACACCCTGATGGATGACTTGAGTTCACAGAGATGACAGCCCTGCTGCCTGAACTAGAGAATGACCGTTATGGAATTTTTAGGGCCGATACTGATTTTTGGGGGTCAAGGAGGCCGATATTTTAGGCCGATATTCAATATCATAAAATTTGAACATTTTGATGACGTTTCCCAGAGATAGCCATGTATGCATTTAATAAACTCTTAAATGTAATGGAGAAATTTAGATTTCCGCCTAAATAGACATAATCAAAAGTAACTGCTATTCATGTGTTATTACATGATTCTGACATGCAAAAACTTGGTATATTTGGAGAGAAGACATCTTGGAGATTGAGGAAATCATCAGTAGATAGGAAATACATAGTTCACATCAAATGGCTTCCACAACATGTGAATAATATTTTAAAAAATGGGATTGATATACCTAACAACTAGAAATGGGCAGATGTTTTAGTAAGTGGTGTCAGGTGTGGTCACGGGACATTTCCAAGTGTCCCTAAACCGCGCCAACGTGGCATGTCTATAAATTAGATCATTCCAGTGCTATTACATATTTGCAATCCCTAAATGCTATGTGTTCAGTATAAAAACACAATTTCTTCCATATCAACCTCACTCTAACATTGTGGTGGTGTTATGGGGTATCCAGGGCACATTCAAGTATCTTTTCAACCTCTCCAAAGTGTCCAAATGTGGTAATTGCACTGTTTTTGCACACTGGCTGTGCCTAAAAGTTATCGTTCACTATAAAAAACAACATTTCTACAACACCAACCTCTCTCAAACATGGTTCTGGTGTCGGGGGAAGATAGTCACTCAGTGGACATTCAATGTTGCCATTAAGTAATGCAACATATCAACGTATTCCGTGTTCATTTTGTTTATGCTTCACAACGCTAACCGCAATGTAGGTAGCAGCCATCTTGAAATAAGGTCATTGGCTTGGCCTGCCCTTATGAATTCTTATGCCCCTATACAGTAGCAGTCAAAAGTTCAAAATGGGCTGGTTATAAGTTGATTGTACTGCTTGGATAGAGCGAGGCTGCGACTCCGTTCCCTTTCACATTTCCTCACACATCTCTCTCCATCGCTCATATCACTTGCTGCTGTTTACCTCTATGTTAATTAGCTCAATGGAGAAATTTGCTTCCTAGCCATACATGTGCATAATATCTAACAAGGAGTGTGGGTAGGAAAAAGGATGAAGTGAGGATGCACTTTCTGTCTGACTCGCCTGAATAGCTGTCTGAATAGCTGTCTAACTGTCTGAATAGCTAAACCTATTGCCAACCTTTTATTTGGGCATTTTAAAACACTACCATCTTTCCCTATGATGACAATCCTCTATAGTGCATTGGGAAAGTATTCAGACCCCTTGACTTTTTCCACATTTTATTACGTTACAGCCTTATTCTAAAATTCAATCTACACACAATACCTTATTTGACAAAGCAAAAACATATTTTTTTTATTTTTTACATTTTAGCTAATTAATTAAAAATAAATGTTTTCACTGTCATTATGGGGTATTTTTGTGTAGATTGAGGGGGGGAAATATTTAATCCATTTTAGAATGAGGCTGTAATATAACTGTGGAAAAAAGGAAGGGGTCTGAATACTTTTCGAATTCACTGAAATTCAACTGTCAATTATGAATTCAGATGGTCAGCACACCACTAAATAGTTACCGTTACAATGCAAGTCAGGTGGCTCGTTGCTGAAAATGTTGCATGTTCAAAATGATTATCAGCTAACGTTAGCTAGCTAACGTTAGCTAGCTACGTTGGCAATTAGCTCCTATCTGATACCTTAGCACCATGTTTATCTAGCTAGCATAGTAGCTAACGCCACAGATGAAAAGGTTTATCGTTATCTTTGCTAACAGGTCACATGGCTATCTGCACATCGACACGAGCCTTTTTATTGAATTAAACTAATATATGCAACAGGAATTCAATTTTGGTCACTGTCAATTCATCCGTTTCTCAATACTGCACCTTTCTTTCTGTTGGCAAATTAGCTAGCTTGCTGCTGATGATTTTCTCAGACATTCCTGGTGAGTGGCGACTGGCATAGCAGCAGTTTTGCTATGTCGATGTACTATTGACTTGGCTAAACTTAAACTAAACTATTGGCTAAACTTAACCTAACCTCTATCAAATAAAAAGATGGCGGAGCCGCAAAAGTACTTCTGTGCTTCAGGGTGTTTATTTATAGAGTGAATCCTGAAGAAAAACAACAGTACTGCCATCCAAAGTATACATTATGGGGACAGCTTAAAAACAGTGCTGCCCCGATCAACAGCTTAATCCAAAATGGTGCCCCCCTTGAACTGAAAGAGAGGCTCCTTTTTGTAGGGGAAGCCCCTCCCATCAGAACATACCCAGCACTAATTAATTAAGCAATTACCTTCAAAGCCTACATATTTCAATCAGCTAAACATACGGAATTATATACATTGCAACACGTTTCTCATGATACAATATACCAATATAACACATTTAGAAAATCCCATCCCTACTGACATGGAGTCTTCCAATATGCCCATTCACATGAATGAACCATTCTGGACAGGCACCTCAAAGCCAGCCCGATTACCGTAGCTCTGGTCCTTATCCCAGCATACCCGGAAGCTACAGAGATGGAGAGGAACAGAACCAAACAACGCACTCATCCATAACATTGAGTACAATAAACGTTGCTTAAATTAAACATGAACGCTTGTCTGTATATTCTTTATACCGTAAACTGTTACTGACGGGAGGTAAGAATAAAGTGTGAAATGTCTTCTGTGTCGACCCACATTGTTAACGTAGCTGATAATGGAGCAGGGAGGCGCCCTGAGTGTGTCTGTTAGTGTACCAAACATTGCCCGCGGCCATTGACAGACTTCTCCGTCACACGCCCGGAGACTGACTTGAGTTTATATCACAGACTACCCTCCCCTCTCTCATCCTCCTCCTCAGTCCCACTACTCCTGGCTCTGGGTTTTACCCGCCCACTCCTATAAGAAATAGAAAAGTAATCTAAGTACATGGTTGAGCGAACCAAAACAGTTGTCAATAGTGTTCTGCTGGCATTTGACAGAGCCCACTCATGATGCTTAAAATACAGTGGAAAAAGTTGGTTTGCCTTGGCAGGGATTTCCCGACTCAGAGAGAGACGTTGAGGGAGATCACAGCAATGTTCAGACGATTGCAGATGTTTTTTGTTAACCTCATTTCTTATTCGTCTGCCGTTGTTTTTACTCTGGCTGGGCCGGTGGTGGCATTCCGCCTTCACTGTGTCAGTGACAGCATTTGATGGGTTTACAAACTAGGGTTGTGAACGTTTAAACAAAATTGGGATCCTTAACATTAAGAACTTTTTTTTTTTCCTTCACAAAATTATAATCTCAGTACAGTTATCACAACTACCACTAACAGGTCCCGATCATCAACATGAAGGAAAAATGAAAATTAAGCAAATACCTAACGCAACAATGCTGTAACGTTAGGAGGAGAGAAAAAGGCAGTCTTTTAGCTACTTTATTTTTGTATGATTTATTTCACCATTATTTAACCAGGTAGGCCAGTTGAGAACAAGTGTTTATCCCAGTTACACATGGGATAAACAAACGTACAGTCAACACAATATAAAAGTCTATATACAGTGTGTGCAAATGTAGTAAGATTAGGGAGGTACGACAATAAATAGGCCATAGTGGTGAAATATCTGCAATTTAGCAATTAAACAAGTGATAGATATGAAGAAGATGAATATGTGATACAGGGGTGCAAAGGAGCAAAAAATAAATGACAATATGGGGATGAGGTAGTTGGGTGGGCTATTTACAGATGGGCTGAAAGCTGCTGAGGTGCTTTCTGAGGTAGATATGTCTCCAGCTTCAGTGATTTTTGCAATTCGTTCCAGTCATTGGCAGCAGAGAACTGGAAGGAAAGGTGTCCAAAGGATGTGTTGGCTTTGGGGATGACCAGTGAAATATACCTGCTGGAGCGTGTGCTACGGGTGGGTGGTGCGATGGTGACCAGTGAGCTGAGACAAGGTGGGGCTTTACCTAGCAAGGACTTATAGATGACCTTGAGTCAGTGGGTTTGGCGACGAATATGAAGTGAGGGCCAGCCAACGAGAGCATACAAGTCGCACTGGTGGGTAGTATATGGGACTTTGGTGACAAAATGGATGGCACTGTGATAGACTGCATCCAGTTTGCTGAGTAGAGTGTTGGAGGCTATTTTGTAAATGACATCGCCCCGAAAACGAGGATCAGTAGGATGGTCCGTTTTACGAGGGTATGTTTGGCAGCATGAGTGAAGGAGGCTTTGTTATATAGGAAGCTGATTCTAGATTTAATTTTGGATTGGAGATGTTTAATGTGAGTCTGGAAGGAGAGTTTACAGTCTAACCAGACACCTAGGTATTTGTAGTTGTCCACATATTCTAAGTCAAAAGCCTCCAGAGTAGTGATGCTAGGCGGTCGGGCCGGTGCAGGCAGCGATCGGTTGAAGAGCATGCATTTAGTTTTACTTGCATTTAAGAGCAGTTGGAGGCCTCTGAAGGAGAGTTGTATGGCATTGAAGCTTGTCTGGAGTAGAGGTCGACCGATTATGATTTTATTGGAGGACCAAAAACAGCCGATACCGATTAATCGGCCAATAATTTTTTTTCTATATATTTTTTTATATATATTTGTAATAATGACAATTTAGGGAGTGTTTTAGGGAGTGTTTGACAGTGATGAAGGGTGGTCGTCTGACCGCGGACCCATTACGGATGCAGGCAATGAGGCAGTGATCGCTGACAGCAGAGATGTATTTAGAGGGCAGGTTGGTCATAATGATATCTATGAGGGTGACCGTGTTTGCGGATTTTTGGTTGTACCTGGTAGGTTCCATGATCATTTGTGTGAGTTTGAGGGCATCTATTTTAGATTGTAGCATATCCCTTCGGGAATAGGGGTGGAACTGGGGGCTACAGGGCCTGGGTTAACCTCTACATCACCAGAGGAAGTGTAGGATAAGGGTACAGCTAAAGGCTAGAAGAACTGGTTGTCTAATGCGTTGAGAACAGAATTAAAGGCGCAGATTTCTGGGCGTGGTAGAATAGATTCGAGACATAATGTACTGACAATGGTATGGTAGGATGTGAGTACAGTGGAGGTAAACCTAGGCGTTTGTTACCTGGAGATGTAACGCCTGAGGGAGAATGAGAGGCTCGAAGCAGAGTAACGAGGGAGGGGGAGAAGGATAGCAACCAAGTAGACTCGTGCTGGTGGACTCACTAGTTATTTATAATTTAATCTGATACATAGTACCTGACTTGACTTATCAAACCAAGAGACTCTAGTTAAGCTAGCTAGCTTGTGTTAGCTATCGTAATGGAGACTACATAAGTTGAACTGTGCGCTTCCTCCCCTTTCAAATCTTGCAGTAAATAACAACAAACCCATTCAGAATAAGGGGCCTGTTGGCTCTTGGTGTTGTAGCCCGTTTTTCTCATTTAACTTGTATTTCTGTACTTTGTAATTCCATCTTCCGTTGAATAGCCGAGATGTCTCCTAATTACTTGCCACAGGGAAGCTCTATGACTGTAGCCTAGAGCCGGTTTGATGACAACAACAAGCCTCACGCACCACTCTCGAGAAAAGCAAGCACACTAGCAGCATAAATGATAAAACAATCACTCCGCGGGAAGCGCAATGTAGACATCTGCATTATGAATTCACATGATTTTAATTTAAAATTTGTATTGTTTTTAACTGAAAACCCTTCCAAAAAATGGCTGTTTTGAATAAGGGGTAATAGTTTGTTTGCCACGTACTTATTACAAACACAGCACTTTACCTGGGCTGTTAGGTTACAACACTTCCTCTCCTCTCATACTAGACTGCCTTTATCATCCTCATTGTTTTTCTGGTGAAAATACTCTCTGTAGGCATGTGAATCTAGAAAAGTACTGTTTATTTTTTAAATCCTCAAAGCCTATGAGTCTTGGACAGTTGAAGTATTCTTCCACTAATACTTATCCTAGTTTTAATGTTTCTGAATAGTTTCACAACTCACTTCACAAAATGCAACTATTTGCTCAGCTTTTGTTTTTTTTGTAACGTGAAAAGAAAACAAATTCTCCAGCAATAACAGCATAGTAATGCTATGTTCTCCACAATCAAAAATGTTCTGTCTCGCAAAGGAAATTGGTATATTGAAGGTTTCCTACAGGAAGCTGTGGTCTCACTGTGAGCTGTGTTGTGCAGAAACGGCCTCCTGACTCGACACAGCAGACTGAGAATGACTAGAACTATTCTCATCACAGCCTTTGAGAGAGAGAGAGCCTCATTCCGTCTCCTACCTCTCCTATCTCCCCTCTTCTCTTGCCCGTGTCCTGGATGCAGTCCCCATGACGAGGCGCTTGCACAGGCTCTCTGTGCTGTGGAAGACCTGGATGTTCTACCAGGAGCCTGAACAACAGAACTCTGAACAGGAACAGAGCCAGGATCAGCTCTCAGAACCAGCAGCCAGAAAGAACTGTGATCAGTCTGAGCAGCTGACTCTGATCTCAAAACAAGAACAGTCTAGTAGTAGCGGTAGCTCTGAGCCCCGGACCTACAGCACTGAGGCCCAGCTTGGTGATGTGTTTCAGGTGGACAATGCCAGCGAGGGTGAGGAGGGGGCACTGCAGAGGGAGGTGTCCCAGAGACGTTCCCGCCGGCGCTTTCGCAAAGTCAACCCCCGGGGAGAGCGGGAACTGATCACTGACGGCCAGGACCCCACGGTAAGAACTGACGTTAATGTATTCTCACTATGTTCCTGAAGTTAAAGGACTTCTACTCGGCTCAGACAGAAAGATGTCATAGACGGCTGTGTCTGAGGTGTCTGTACCAAGCTTTCTCTGTTCAGTGTAAGTGTAGTGTTGACAGCTGTGGTGAAACTGTAAAAGTGTTAAATGAAGTACTTGTTGTGTGGTAGGTAACCGTCTAAAAGCTGTGTGGTTGAGATGTTGGTTTATAGCTAGCAATGTGTCCAGGAATACAAATAGCGGAGGATAAGGAGAGTGGATTTACTCTGTAAAAGTATATCTACTGGTTTGTTTATTCCCCCCCCAAAATAGTTGTCACAATATTGTTTATCTTGAGTGTTGAAAGTTGAATGAAACATTGCAGAATAAGTAGATTTCATGCCTGTATCCTACATTTACTCCACACTGAACTACCATACCCATGAAGCCTATTCTATGTCCTGCAGAGGGCTCACATGGGGTGGGGGGCGAAAGCAGACACATGCCTTTACAGTGGACAGTCAAAAGTTAATGACTAAAATGTAAATGTCCTCTGTTGATCCTCCTGACATCTTGTATTTCTCTCGCCCTCTCTCTCTCTCTCGCCCTCTCTCTCTCTCGCCCTCTCTCTCTCTCTCTCGCCCTCTCTCTCTCTCTCTCGCCCTCTCTCTCTCTCTCTCTCGCCCTCTCTCTCTCTCTCTCTCGCCCTCTCTCTCTCTCGCCCTCTCTCTCTCGCCCTCTCTCTCTCGCCCTCTCTCTCTCTCGCCCTCTCTCTCGCCCTCTCTCTCGCCCTCTCTCTCTCTCTCGCCCTCTCTCTTTCTCTCTCTCGCCCTCTCTTTCTCTCTCTCGCCCTCTCTCTCTCGCCCTCTCTCTCTCGCCCTCTCTCTCGCCCTCTCTCTCGCCCTCTCTCTCGCCCTCTCTCTCGCCCTCTCTCTCGCCCTCTCTCTCTCTCTCTCTCTCGCCCTCTCTCTCTCGCCCTCTCTCTCTCTCGCCCTCTCTCTCTCTCGCCCTCTCTCTCTCGCCCTCTCTCTCTCGCCCTCTCTCTCTCGCCCTCTCTCTCTCTCGCCCTCTCTCTCTCTCGCCCTCTCTCTCTCGCCCTCTCTCTCGCCCTCTCTCTCTCTCGCCCTCTCTCTCTCTCGCCCTCTCTCTCTCTCGCCTTCTCTCTCTCTCGCCTTCTCTCTCTCTCGCCCTCTCTCTCTCTCGCCTTCTCTCTCTCTCGCCTTCTCTCTCTCTCGCCTTCTCTCTCTCTCGCCCTCTCTCTCTCTCTCTCGCCCTCTCTCTCTCGCCCTCTCTCTCTCTCTCGCGCCCTCTCTCTCTCTCTCGCCCTCTCTCTCTCTCTCGCCCTCTCTCTCTCGCCCTCTCTCTCTCGCCCTCTCTCTCTCTCTCTCGCCCTCTCTCTCTCGCCCTCTCTCTCTCTCGCCCTCTCTCTCTCTCTCGCCCTCTCTCTCTCTCTCGCCCTCTCTCTCTCTCACCCTCTCTCTCTCGCCCTCTCTCTCTCGCCCTCTCTCTCTCGCCCTCTCTCTCTCGCCCTCTCTCTCTCGCCCTCTCTCTCTCGCCCTCTCTCTCTCGCCCTCTCTCTCTCGCCCTCTCGCTCTCTCGCCCCCTCTCTCTCTCGCCCTCTCTCTCTCGCCCTCTCGCCTTCTCTCTCGCCCTCTCTCTCTCGCCCTCTCTCTCGCCCTCTCTCTCTCTCGCCCTCTCTCTCTCTCGCCCTCTCTCTCTCTCGCCCTCTCTCTCTCTCTCTCGCCCTCTCTCTCTCTCTCTCGCCCTCTCTCTCTCGCCCTCTCTCTCTCGCCCTCTCTCTCTCTCGCCCTCTCTCTCTCTCGCCCTCTCTCTCTCTCGCCCTCTCTCTCTCTCGCCCTCTCTCTCTCTCGCCCTCTCTCTCTCTCGCCCTCTCTCTCTCTCGCCCTCTCTCTCTCTCTCTCGCCCTCTCTCTCTCTCTCTCGCCCTCTCTCTCTCTCTCTCGCCCTCTCTCTCTCTCTCTCGCCCTCTCTCTCTCTCTCTCGCCCTCTCTCTCTCGCCCTCTCTCTCTCGCTCTCTCTCTCTCGCCCTCTCTCTCTCTCTCTCGCCCTCTCTCTCTCTCTCTCGCCCTCTCTCTCTCGCTCTCTCTCTCTCGCCCTCTCTCTCTCTCTCGCCCTCTCTCTCTCTCTCGCCCTCTCTCTCTCTCTCGCCCTCTCTCTCTCTCTCTCTTGCCCTCGCTCTCTCGCTCTCTCTCTCTCGCCCTCTCTCTCTCGCCCTCTCTCTCTCTCGCCCTGTCTCGCCCTCTCTCTCTCTCGCCCTTTCTCGCCCTCTCTCTCTCTCGCCCTGTCTCGCCCTCTCTCGCCCTCTCTCTCTCTCGCCCTGTCTCGCCCTGTCTCGCCCTCTCTCTCTCTCGCCCTCTCTCTCTCTCGCCCTGTCTCGCCCTCTCTCTCTCTCGCCCTTTCTCGCCCTCTCTCTCTCTCGCCCTTTCTCGCCCTCTCTCTCTCTCGCCCTGTCTCGCCCTCTCTCGCCCTCTCCCTCTCTCGCCCTCTCCCTCTCTCGCCCTCTCTCTCGCCCTCTCTCTCGCCCTCTCTCTCGCCCTCTCTCTCTCGCCCTCTCTCTCTCGCCCTCTCTCTCGCCCTCTCTCTCGCCCTCTCTCTCGCCCTCTCTCTCGCCCTCTCTCTCGCCCTCTCTCTCGCCCTCTCTCTCGCCCTCTCTCTCTCGCCCTCTCTCTCTCGCCCTCTCTCTCTCGCCCTCTCTCTCTCGCCCTCTCTCTCTCGCCCTCTCTCTCTCGCCCTCTCTCTCTCGCCCTCTCTCTCTCGCCCTCTCTCTCTCGCCCTCTCTCTCTCGCCCTCTCTCTCTCGCCCTCTCTCTCTCGCCCTCTCTCTCTCTCTCTCTCGCCCTCTCTCTCGCCCTCTCTCTCTCGCCCTCGCCCTCTCTCTCTCGCCCTCTCTCTCTCTCGCCCTGTCTCGCCCTCTCTCTCTCTCTCGCGCCCTCTCGCTCTCGCTCCCTCTCGCTCCCTCGCTCTCGCTCTCCCTCTCGCGCCCTCGTTCTCCCTCTCGCGCCCTCTCGCTCGCTCTCCCTCTCGCGCCCTTTCTCTCGCCCTTTCTCTCGCTCTCTCTCGCGCCCTTTCTCTCGCCCTTTCTCTTGCGGCCTTTCTCTCGCTCTCTTGTGCGCTCTTTTCCTCCCCCCTATCCATTCCTGGTGCTTGATGTGGTCTTCCTCAGGATTATGTGGATAACCAGGTACGTGGGAACCTTGACTTCTTCACTGAGTGTGTGGCGGTGCATGTTACCTTTCCCTTCTGTATGTGGATGTGTGAGTCATGCTGGTGTATGCACATGCTCTTTAAAGGTCAGTGATTGGATACATCTGGCTGCATACTCGACTTGCAATATGTGATGATAGGACTTGCCAAATGGACATAAAGTAGTTTGTGTGCTATTTACGAGCAGAAGACCAAGGACTTGAGGGTAATGTGCTTTGAGCTCTAGTTGGTCTAAAGCCCTTACTAGAGTATTTCAGATAGACAAAGAAGGTGTCCATCAAAGAGGTTTGCTAGTTGTGAAAGTAGTGATATTACCAAGCAAAGAGATTTAAGGACCATCGGCACTGTCCCATCTTGGTGCTCTCATGATATAGTGTAGATCAACTTGTATCATCATTTTGAAACTAAAACTCAACCATTGCACCAATCTCTCTTTCTCTGTCTTTCTCTCAGTAATTATTTATATATATATATATATATATACACACACACAGTGCCTTGCGAAAGTATTCGGCCCCCTTGAACTTTGCGACCTTTTGCCACATTTCAGGCTTCAAACATAAAGATATAAAACTGTATTTTTTTGTGAAGAATCAACAACAAGTGGGACACAATCATGAAGTGGAACGACATTTATTGGATATTTCAAACTTTTTTAACAAACAAAAACTGAAATATTGGACGTGCAAAATTATTCAGCCCCTTTACTTTCAGTGCAGCAAACTCTCTCCAGAAGTTCAGTGAGGATCTCTGAATGATCCAATGTTGACCTAAATGACTAATGATGATAAATACAATCCATCTGTGTGTAATCAAGTCTCCGTATAAATGCACCTGCACTGTGATAGTCTCAGAGGTCTGTTAAAAGCGCAGAGAGCATCATGAAGAACAAGGAACACACCAGGCAGGTCCGAGATACTGTTGTGAAGAAGTTTAAAGCCGGATTTGGATACAAAAAGATTTCCCAAGCTTTAAACATCCCAAGGAGCACTGTGCAAGCGATAATATTGAAATGGAAGGAGTATCAGACCACTGCAAATCTACCAAGACCTGGCCGTCCCTCTAAACTTTCAGCTCATACAAGGAGAAGACTGATCAGAGATGCAGCCAAGAGGGCCATGATCACTCTGGATGAACTGCAGAGATCTACAGCTGAGGTGGGAGACTCTGTCCATAGGACAACAATCAGTCGTATATTGCACAAATCTGGCCTTTATGGAAGAGTGGCAAGAAGAAAGCCATTTCTTAAAGATATCCATAAAAAGTGTTGTTTAAAGTTTGCCACAAGCCACCTGGGAGACACACCAAACATATGGAAGAAGGTGCTCTGGTCAGATGAAACCAAAATTGAACTTTTTGTTAACAATGCAAAACGTTATGTTTGGAGTAAAAGCAACACAGCTGAACACACCATCCCCACTGTCAAACATGGTGGTGGCAGCATCATGGTTTGGGCCTGCTTTTCTTCAGCAGGGACAGGGAAGATGGTTAAAATTGATGGGAAGATGGATGGAGCCAAATACAGGACCATTCTGGAAGAAAACCTGATGGAGTCTGCAAAAGACCTGAGACTGGGACGGAGATTTGTCTTCCAACAAGACAATGATCCAAAACATAAAGCAAAATCTACAATGGAATGGTTCAAAAATAAACATACCCAGGCGTTAGAATGGCCAAGTCAAAGTCCAGACCTGAATCCAATCGAGAATCTGTGGAAAGAACTGAAAACTGCTGTTCACAAATGCTCTCCATCCAACCTCAGTGAGCTCGAGCTGTTTTGCAAGGAGGAATGGAAAAAGATTTCAGTCTCTCGATGTGCAAAACTGATAGAGACATACCCCAAGCATCTTACAGCTGTAATCGCAGCAAAAGGTGGCGCTACAAAGTATTAACTTAAGGGGGCTGAATAATTTTGCACGCCCAATTTTTCCGTTTTTGGTTTGTTAAAAAGTTTGAAATATCCAATAAATGTCGTTCCACTTCATGATTGTGTCCCACTTGTTGTTGATTCTTCACAAAAAAATACAGTTTTATATCTTTATGTTTGAAGCCTGAAATGTGGCAAAAGGTCGCAAAGTTCAAGGGGGCCGAATACTTTCGCAAGGCACTGTGTGTATATATATATATATATATATATATATATATATATATATATATATATATATATATATATATATATATATATATATACACTAGAGAACTGAGCATCTGACTCTAATACAGTGCCTTGGAAAAGTATTCATCCCCCTTGGCATTTTTCCTATTTTGTTGCATTACAACCTGTAATTTAAATAGATTTTTATTTTGGATTTCATGTAATGGACATACACAAAATAGTCAAAATTTGTGAAGTGAAAATAAAATAAAAAATACTTGTTTAAAATATATACACCTGTTCTGTTAGGCCCCAGAGTCTGTAACACCACTAAGCAAGCGGCACCATGAAGACCAAGGGGCTCTCCAAACAGGTCAGGGACAAAGTTGTGGAAAAGTACAGAGCAGGGTTAGGTTCTAAAAAAATATCTGAAACTTTGAATATCCCTCGAGGCACCATTTTAAATCCATTATTAAAAAAATTGCGTATATGACACCACAACAAACCTGCCAAGAGAGGACCACCACAAACTCATGGACCAGGCATGGAGGGCATTAATCAGAGAGGCAACAAAGAGACCAAAGATAACCCTGAAGGAGCTGCAAAGCTCCACAGCGGAGATTGGAGTGTCTGTCCATAGGAACACTTTTTAAGTCGTATAATCCACAGAGCTGGGCTTTATGGAAGAGTGTGGCCAGAAAAAAGGCATTGCTTAAAGAAAAAAATAAGCAAACATTTTTGGTGTTTGCGAAAAGGCAGGTGGGAGACTCACCATACGTGTGGAAGAAGTACCTTCTGGTCAGATGAGACTTAAATTGAGCTATGCTATGTCAGGCGCAAAACCAACACCTCATCACCCCGAGAACACAACCCCCCCCAGTGAAGCATGGTGGTGCCTGCATCATGCTGTGGGGATGTTTTACATCAGCAGGGACTGGGAAACTGGTCAGAATTAAAGGAATGATGGAAGGTGCTAAATACAGGGAAAAGTATTGAGGGAAACCTGTTTGTCTTCCAGAGATTTGAGACTGGGATGGAGGTTCACCTTCCAGCAGGACAAGTCTCTTAAGCATACTACTAAAGCAACACCCGAGTGGTTTAAGGGGAAACATTTGCATGTCTTGGAATGGCCTAGTCAAAGCCCAGACCTCAATCCAATTTAGAATCTGTGGTATGACTTAAAGATTGCTGTACACCAGCAATCATATATATATATAATTTGCTTATTTAGTGGTAGGCATGTTGTGTAAATGAAATGATACAAACCCCCCAAATATCCGCTCCAGCAGGTATATTTCACTGCTCATCCCCAAAGCCAACATTTCCTTTGTCCGCCTTTCCTTCCAGTTCTCTTCTGCCAATGACTGGAACAAATGGCAAAAATCACTGAAGCTGGAGACTTATATCTCCCTCTCTAACTTTCAGCATCAGCTATCAGAGCAGCTTACCGATCACTGTACCTGTACACAGCCTATCTGTATATAACACACCCAACTACCTCATCCCCATATTATTACTTACCCTCTTGCTCTTTTTCACCCCAGTATCTCTACTTGCACATCATCATCTGCACATCTATCACTCCAGTGTTAATGCTAATTTGAAAATTATTTTGCCTCTGTGGCCTATTTATTACCTTACCTCTCTACTCTTCTAGATTTGCACACACTGTACATAGATGTTTCTAGTGTGTTATTGACTATGTTTGTTTATCCCATGTGTAACTATGTATTTGTGTCGCACTTCTTTGTTTTATCTTGGCCAGGTCGCAGTTGTAAATGAGAACTTGTTCTCAACTGGCCTACCTGGTTAAATAAATGTGATCTGGCCTACCTGGTTAAATAAATGTGATCTGGCCTACCTGGTTAAATAAAGGTGATCTGGCCTACCTGGTTAAATAAAGGTGATCTGGCCTACCTGGTTAAATAAAGGTGATCTGGCCTACCTGGTTAAATAAAGGTGATCTGGCCTACCTGGTTAAATAAAGGTGATCTGGCCTACCTGGTTAAATAAAGGTGATCTGGCCTACCTGGTTAAATAAAGGTGATCTGGCCTACCTGGTTAAATAAAGGTGATCTGGCCTACCTGGTTAAATAAAGGTGATCTGGCCTACCTGGTTAAATAAAGGTGATCTGGCCTACCTGGTTAAATAAAGGTGATCTGGCCTACCTGGTTAAATAAAGGTGATCTGGCCTACCTGGTTAAATTAAGGTGATCTGGCCTACCTGGTTAAATTAAGGTGATCTGGCCTACCTGGTTAAATTAAGGTGATCTGGCCTACCTGGTTAAATTAATGTATAAAAGGAAAGACTCCTGTATCTTTGTAGTGACTGGGTGTAATGATAGACCCACCAAAGTGTTAATGTCTGCTTTTAAGTTTTAATTTTACCCATCTACCATAAGGTGCCCTTCTTTGTGGCATTGGAAAACCTCCCTGACCTTTTTGTAGTTGAGTCTGTGTTTTGAAATTATCTGCTTGACTGGGGGACCTTCAGATAATTGTAGGTGTGAGGTATAGAGATGGAAGTCATTCAGAAGTCATGTTAAACACTATTATTGCACACAGAGTGAGTCCAAGCAACTCATTATGTGTTGGGTATATCAGACAATAGTGTGTGTGTGACCTGCTGATTACACTGACCTGTTATTGACATTGACTGTCATTGATCCTGAAATATGACCAGCCTGCAGAAACCTGGGAGGAATTCTACTATGATGCATAATGGGATTTAATAGGAATGCTGAAATGATGACTCAGTTGCCCCACTTTATTAGTGCATCGGTTGCCTGCTAGACACACACACACACCGCCATAGAGGGATATATCACCTCCCTTGGCCTTCAGAATCATGTTCTAAGTGCTTTCCTGGCTGTTCTAAGAGACTATTCCATGGATCATTACATTTCTATGAGACATGGTCTGGTAACTGGGTCACGAATGTCTCAACTTGGCCTGAATAGAATGACTAGGCTGCATTCGTACAGTTGAAGAGCGATGATCACACTTCTGCAAGTCTCTGCTTTGTCTTGGTGCACGACACCCAGCTACAGAAGGCAGCAGAACCAGGTCGCTAGGCTAGTCGATGGCTTGTGATATTTCACTTCCTGTCAGTCTACAAGACGTCTGCTGCTGGCTGGGCCTCTCTTCTTCTTCTCCTTAGCTAGAGTTAGCATCTACGTGTGGAAACATCCATGGTTAATAGAACGTAGCCTAGCGGCTGAGGTTAGCTTTTAGCGCTTGCAGCTAGTCAGTTATTGGCTGATCATCAGGTCTCAGCTGATATTGCCTCTGTGTGCACTAGAGTCTCATGATCATCAGACTCTGAGTTGATCAGCCAGTAGAGATGCGTAAGTGCTGGCTGGCTTCGCCACATAGAGGGCCTTTGTCTGTCCTGATCCCAGAGATCATTTACACATCTCCTCCCCCAGCCAGGTTCTGTAGGTCATGAGGATATTGGGATGTCTCATGATGACTTCATGCTGTAAAGGGATGGTTGATGACTTGTTGTTGTCACGGAGACCCTCGTCATCTTCTAGAGGTGAACTTGATGACCTCTGTCTTGCCCCACTTCTGTCCTTGTCTGCTATGTGACGTGTTGTGTGGTACACATCCACTAACCTGTTTCTCTTGTTATTCCATCTCATCCTATTGGCACATTTAACCATGACGGTCTTGATGTGCCCCACTGTCAGAGCTGAACTGTCTGCGGGGTGAGGGATAGAGACGGGTTGTGTGGTGGTCAGGGGAGATTGGAGGGTGAAGATGAAGAGTGTGGTTTGGGGGCAGAGGAGGACTGGCTATTACAGGAGACCTCTGGGGATTTCACCTCCCTCCTCCTCATCCTCCTCCTCCACTGAGCCCTGAGGCTGATGGGTGATTTATCATTTCAGTTCTTCTGGAACTACCCTCCCTCCTTTCAGCACCTCCTTCTCAGCCCACCAACCACCACCTCTAACCCCCCAGCCCCAGCACTCCAGGCTAACACAACACATCAGCCTGCATTGATGTACCATTATACAAACAGTACAAGGCTTTTAACACAGCTATAATCAACTGCTCTGATATACCACAATAAGAACACAGTAGCTCTAACAAGACCTTTGTAATCAGGCCAGGCACGCTGACTACCAGTATATACAAGTGTAAGCCCTGGAGAGAAAATGTGTTGTGAAACATGTGAGAAGCAGCATAGTCTCCTGTACTGTACCCGGCCATGGGGAGTGGATCTAGGAGCTGAAAATATAGCGCAGGCTACAGTCCAGGCAAGACTTAATCTAAATGTTATCATTCATTCTGTGCTGAATGTACCACTGCTGCTGCCTCTGGAGCTAATTTGAGGGTTTACGTCATCATAGCTAGGATGACAACCTTGCTGAAACCCCCTCTTCCCCCCTCCTCCCTTCCCCCAGCTCCAGGGGAGGCTCATATTTTCATCCCACTTAGTGCTATGGAGCTGGGCTTTTTTGCTGAAGCCAGGTAGGGACTTGACCCTGGAGCTCAGGGATCACCGGTCCCAGACATGCTTTCTAGTAGCAGCCCCCCACCCTCTCCTCCTGCACCTTCACACACAAACAGCACATTCCCTCCAGGCCTCCTCCCCTCTATCTCTGCTCTCTTCCCTATCTTCTCCCTTTCCCTGCCCCTCACCTCCCCATCCTCTCTTCTCTGGCTGAATCCCAAATCACCCCCTCCTCCTCACCCCTCCATGTGTACGTTCACGTGCACCTCCACTCTATGCACAAGTGTCCCAAAGCTGAGGTAGTGAGAATGATGGAGTGTGTAGGGGCTAATTTGTCCCTCCAATAGCCACTTTGACCGAATCAGCTACACTGCTGGCTTCAGAGCGAAGTTGTATCCCATAACGCACCGCGTTGTTTTTTTTTTGAGCCACCTGTATTCGTTTGACTGATTGACACATGAACATATGAAATGCCTCCCAACTGTTTAGATCTTCGAAAACAACGGGGAATATTCTCATTTGAATTTCATGCTTGTTTTATTATTTAAATGTGAATTGTATTAGTTTTTTTGATTCCCCTTGCACAGTGCAATCCAGGAGAGCACAGCACAGTACAGATCAACACAACACAACACAGTAAGGTACAGGACAGCACAGCCCAGAACAGTGGTCTGCTGGAACTCATGGTGGTTCTGTGGGTAGTGGAGCAGAAAGGCATTGTTATGGCCAAGTACAAACCATTTAATATGGCCTGTTTAAACAAAAGGATGATTGGTTGTCTCAACTCTCAAGGGTGGGTTTATATTGTATAATATGGGTTATATAAAGAGCAATATACCAAAGGCTACATGTTTCATTCTGCTTGGTTAAGATATGTTGATTTGATCCCCTCACCACTCTTAGTCACCCTCAGAGTTTCATCAGCAACGCATGATACCAGAGGGTCCTCCAGTGAGTTGCTAGTGGTGAGGATCCTCCGGTGAGTTGCTAGTGGTGAGGGTCCTCCGGTGAGTTGCCAGGGCTGAGGGTCCTCCGGTGAGTTGCCAGGGCTGAGGGTCCTCCGGTGAGTTGCCAGGGCTGAGGGGCTGGTTTGGAAGTCCCGCTAAGACCTCCAGAGTCATCAAACGGGAAAAAGGACAATCTAGGAACAAGGTGGAATCCTATAACACAGGCTCCATCGCCCGTCGCATGTGGCAGGGGCTCCAGTCATCATGGATGACAAAGGAAGGTCCAACCATGATCTGCCCAACGATGCCTCTCTACCAGACGAACTCAATGCATTTGATTATGCATGCTTTGACAAAAACAACACCGAGCCGTACATGGGGGGCCCCCGCCGACCCGCGTTCTCAGATCAGCTGGGGGACATGCAGGATAATATTCCAGGGTACGTTCTCAGATCAGCTGGGGGACATGCAGGATAATATTCCGGGGTACGTTCTCAGATCAGCTGGGGGACATGCAGGATAATATTCCAGGGTACGTTCTCAGATCAGCTGGGGGACATGCAGGATAATATTCCAGGGTACGTTCTCAGATCAGCTGGGGGACATGCAGGATAATATTCCAGGGTACATTCTCAGATCAGCTGGGGGACATGCAGGATAATATTCCAGGGTACGTTCTCAGATCAGCTGGGGGACATGCAGGATAATATTCCAGGGTACGTTCTCAGATCAGCTGGGGGACATGCAGGATAATATTCCAGGGTACGTTCTCAGATCAGCTGGGGGACATGCAGGATAATATTCCAGGGTACGTTCTCAGATCAGCTGGGGGACATGCAGGATAATATTCCAGGGTACGTTCTCAGATCATGTGCAGAACAGCTGGCGGGCGAATTCATGGTCATTTTCAACCTCTCCTTTTTCCAGCACATTGTAAATAGGGTATTGGCACTGACCCTGTATATATGCTAGTTTACTTATTTTCATGTTCTTATTTCTTTTTTTCATTTCTTTTTTTCTACTTATTTTTTTTGTTAGTAACACTGATATTGATTACTGCATTGTTGGGAAATAGTTTGCAAGAAAGGCATTCCACTGTACCTGTGCACGTGATAATAACTTAACTTGAATTCAGCCTCCTCCTCTTGTTACTCCTTCCTCTCTTCTCTCCCTGCCCACTTATCTCCTCCTCTCAGCTACTCTCTCATCTCTTATCTCCTCCTCTCAGCTACCCTCTCATCCCCTCCCCTCTCTCTCATCTCTTAGCTATCCTCTCAGCCTCTCTCCCTCTCCCTCTCCCTCTCTCTCATCCCCTTCCCTCTATATCGCTCATCTCCCCCTCTTAGCTACCCTCTCGTGTCTCTCTCGCTTGCTCGCTCTCTCGTGCTTTTGCGCTGTCTCTCTCCTTCCACCTACAGGTACTGGGTGGGAAGGCCCTAGACCTGTACACAGTGTAGTACAATACAGTATAGCCCCTCCCAGAACAGTGGTCTGCTGGCGTTCTGTGTGTTGTGCAGCATGAAAGCATTGTGACGGCCAAGTACAAGATGGAGTCATCATCCATTAATATGGCCTGTTTAAGCGGAAGGATTATTGGCAGTCTGGACTCTCAAGGGTGGGATTATACTGTATAATATGGGTTATATAACGAGGAATAGACCAGAGGCAACCTGTTTCATGTTAAACGCCATTTATTAGAATAGTGGCATTCTGTGTTCACTGTGGTGGGAGGTGGTATTTGAGGGGAAGATTACATGAGGAGAATCAATTGTTTTCATCATTATTTTTGCCTTTTATGAAATAGACAGGGTGCCAAAATAAATGCAAATGAGTGGTGGAAAAATAAAAATAGGTTGAAATATGTAAAGCACTACCCCCAACCAGACACACACACACACACACACACACAAGCCAAGCAGTTTGTGTGTGCGTGTGATTGTTCAGTGCTCACTGAGACGTCCTATGGCTCAGGGATACTGAGTAATTCCGTCTCGCCTCTGTCACTCTCCTAACCACTGCAGGGAGAATGACCCACGTGTAAGATTTCCCTACACACACACACACACTTTAAGCGCCCATTATAATTCCTATCTGAGTGTTGTTGATCGTAGCACGGTTGGACATTGTACGGTGTACTGTATATACCTTCCTTCCTCTAATGAAGTCTACAGAAGCCAGCAGCACTGTCTGTAGTGAGAGACCAGTTGTCTGACTTCGGTACCCTGATGTCTGGACTGTTGAATTAGGCAAACGTCTTCAGGGTGCTGCTTGTCTGCGTTGGCAGTTTGACCTTTTACCTCATGGAGATATTGTATTTTCATTATATTGGCCATGTTCGTTGTGAAAACAGGCCTGTCTCTTCCCATGTCTGTCTGATTGAAGTGTATTCACAAAGTTAGCTTCACTGCTTGTATTCTTGATACTGTGGTTAAACTTTCTCTTATGCGCATGCGCACACATACACACACACACACACAGAGGAAGCACATCCTGCCTGATGTATGTCTGCTTTCTCTCTCACTTCCTTGTCTGCCTGAGAAACAAAGCTGCTGTTTTTGATACAACAAGTAGAATCCATCATGAGAAAAAGCTGTGATAGGGTGTTGATCAGTAGAGCATTTAGACAGCTGATGACTGAACCTGTGTGTGTGTGTGTGTTGGTCAGTAGAGCATTTAGACAGCTGATGACTGAACCTGTGTGTGTGTGTGTTGGTCAGTAGAGCATTTAGACAGCTGATGACTGAACCTGTGTGTGTGTGTTGGTCAGTAGAGCATTTAGACAGCTGATGACTGAACCTGTGTGTGTGTGTGTGTGTGTGTTGGTCAGTAGAGCATTTAGACAGCTGATGCCTGAACCTGTGTGTGTGTGTGTTGGTCAGTAGAGCATTTAGACAGCTGATGACTGAACCTGTGTGTGTGTGTGTGTGTGTGTGTGTGTGTGTTGGTCAGTAGAGCATTTAGACAGCTGATGACTGAAACTGTGTGTGTGTGTGTGTTGATCAGTAGAGCATTTAGACAGCTGATGACTGAACCTGTGTGTGTGTGTGTGTTGGTCAGTAGAGCATTTAGACAGCTGATGACTGAACCTGTGTGTGTGTTGGTCAGTAGAGCATTTAGACAGCTGATGACTGAACCTGTGTGTGTGTGTGTGTGTGTCTGTGTGTTGGTCAGTAGAGCATTTAGACAGCTGATGACTGAACCTGTGTGTGTGTGTGTGTGTGTGTGTGTGTTGGTCAGTAGAGCATTTAGACAGCTGATGACTGAACCTGTGTGTGTTGGTCAGTAGAGCATTTAGACAGCTGATGACTGAACCTGTGTGTGTGTGTGTGTGTGTGTTGGTCAGTAGAGCATTTAGACAGCTGATGACTGAACCTGTGTGTGTGTGTGTTGGTCAGTGGAGCATTTAGACAGCTGATGACTGAACGTGTGTGTGTGTGTGTGTGTGTGTGTGTGTGTGTGTTGGTCAGTAGAGCATTTAGACAGCTGACGACTGAACCTGTGTGTGTGTGTGTTGGTCAGTAGAGCATTTAGACAGCTGACGACTGAACCTGTGTGTGTGTTGGTCAGTAGAGAATTTAGACAGCTGATGACTGAACCTGTGTGTGTGTGTTGGTCAGTAGAGCATTTAGACAGCTGATGACTGAACCTGTGTGTGTGTGTTGGTCAGTAGAGCATTTAGACAGCTGATGACTGAACCTGTGTGTGTTGGTCAGTAGAGCATTTAGACAGCTGATGACTGAACCTGTGTGTGTGTGTGTGTGTGTGTGTGTGTGTGTGTGTTGGTCAGTAGAGCATTTAGACAGCTGATGACTGAACCTGTGTGTGTGTGTTGGTCAGTAGAGCATTTAGACAGCTGATGACTGAACCTGTGTGTGTGTGTGTGTTGGTCAGTAGAGCATTTAGACAGCTGACGACTGAACCTGTGTGTGTGTGTGTGTTGGTCAGTAGAGCATTTAGACAGCTGATGACTGAACCTGTGTGTGTGTGTTGGTCAGTAGAGCATTTAGACAGCTGATGACTGAACCTGTGTGTGTGTGTGTTGGTCAGTAGAGCATTTAGACAGCTGATGACTGAACCTGTGTGTGTGTGTTGGTCAGTAGAGCATTTAGACAGCTGACGACTGAACCTGTGTGTGTGTGTGTGTTGGTCAGTAGAGCATTTAGACAGCTGATGACTGAACCTGTGTGTGTGTGTTGGTCAGTAGAGCATTTAGACAGCTGATGACTGAACATGTGTGTGTGTGTGTGTTGGTCAGTAGAGCATTTAGACAGCTGACGACTGAACCTGTGTGTGTGTGTGTGTGTGTGTTGGTCAGTAGAGCATTTAGACAGCTGATGACTGAACCTGTGTGTGTGTGTTGGTCAGTAGAGCATTTAGACAGCTGATGACTGAACCTGTGTGTGTATGTGTGTTGGTCAGTAGAGCATTTAGACAGCTGATGACTGAACCTGTGTGTGTGTGTGTGTGTGTGTTGGTCAGTAGAGCATTTAGACAGCTGATGACTGAACCTGTGTGTGTGTGTTGGTCAGTAGAGCATTTAGACAGCTGATGACTGAACCTGTGTGTGTGTGTTGGTTTGGGAGGATTAGAGAGATGTTCATAAGCAAGCATTCCTCAAGGTTCCTCTGTTGAAGAAATTTAGCCATGAGAAAAACAGAGGACTGTAGAGGTGTGTTTGTGCCCTCTATTAAATGTTGAAGGGAGCTGCAGCTGGCTCTCACACTATCACTCCCTTCGTGTACCAACCTGGAATCCTTTACATGAGAAGTCCTTTTCTTCCTGCTGAGAGGCCGGGGGTCACTCTGTCTTTCTGTGTGTCTCTCCTCTTTATCTCTCTCTGTATCTCTCTCTGTGTCTCTCTATCTTGCTCTCCTATGGACAGCGCTCCCAGGGAGGCTCCATGTGCTGGTCTGCTATTGGCTGCTCGCTAAAATAATGATGTCATTCTTTAGCAGCATGGGTGTGGGGCGCGGAGCCGAACAGAGAAACAGGCTTTAGCCCCCCCCCCCCCCCTCTTCATAACAGTGGTGCAGGGAGAGAAGACATCCCGTCTGGTCGCTGAGCAACACTGACACATTACTCAACAGCAGGTTTGATCAGAGGAGCTTCTCTCTGCTTTAGTAAAGGCTGTATGTAAGGTGAGCCTGCCATGCTCCTCTATAGCCACAGCAGAGGAATTGGTCTTAGAGAGCCAACGTTATTTCTGGTTTCACATCCCCATCCCTCACTGCTGGGCTGCCCCATACAGAGTAGTAGTTGTTTTGGTCTGGGTTTCTTTGTAACAGAGAAAGGGTTTAGAGCTCTTCTTTTCAGTAGTACACATTTCTCAGATCGTAGTTTGGTGCTGCAGGTCTCTGTCCCAGGTGTTATTCAGTGGCCTTTAACAATGTAACTGGATCTTATGCTGTAAATCAAAGCTATCGACTCAATTTCAAATTCTATTTCACAACAAGGCACAATTGGAGCTTTTGTGAAAGGGGAGACGTTAGTATATTTCCCATGCAGACCCGTGCAGATGACATGCTGGGATTTATGCTTTTTCCTTTGTTATTTATGCATTTATTTAAAGGGACGGAGGTGACTGAATACACAAAGCTTGATCAATAAAGATGCTCCCTCCCCTCCGTCGCTCTCGTCCCCTCCCTCCGTCGCTCTCGTCCCCTCCCTCCGTCGCTCTCGTCCCCTCCCTCCGTCGCTCTCGTCCCCTCCCTCCGTCGCTCTCGTCCCCTCCCTCCGTCGCTCTCCTCCCCTCCCTCCGTCGCTCTCCTCCCCTCCCTCCGTCGCTCTCCTCCCCTCCCTCCGTCGCTCTCCTCCCCTCCATCTGTCGCTCTCCTCCCCTCCCTCCGTCGCTCTCTCCTCCCCTCCCTCCGTCTCTCTCTCCTCCCCTCCTTCCGTCGCTCTCTCCTCCCCTCCCTCCGTCGCTCTCTCCTCCCCTCCTTCCGTCGCTCTCTCCTCCCCTCCCTCCGTCGCTCTCTCCTCCCCTCCCTCCGTCGCTCTCTCCTCCCCTCCCTCCGTCGCTCTCTCCTCCCCTCCCTCCGTCGCTCTCTCCTCCCCTCCCTCCGTCGCTCTCTCCTCCCCTCCCTCCGTCGCTCTCTCCTCCCCTCCCTCCGTCGCTCTCCTCCCCTCCCTCCGTCGCTCTCCTCCCCTCCCTCCGTCGCTCTCCTCCCCTCCCTCCGTCGCTCTCCTCCCCTCCCTCCGTCGCTCTCCTCCCCTCCCTCCGTCGCTCTCCTCCCCTCCCTCCGTCGCTCTCCTCCCCTCCCTCCGTCGCTCTCGTCCCCTCCCTCCGTCGCTCTCGTCCCCTCCCTCCGTCGCTCTCGTCCCCTCCCTCCGTCGCTCTCGTCCCCTCCCTCCGTCGCTCTCGTCCCCTCCCTCCGTCGCTCTCGTCCCCTCCCTCCGTCGCTCTCGTCCCCTCCCTCCGTCGCTCTCGTCCCCTCCCTCCGTCGCTCTCGTCCCCTCCCTCCGTCGCTCTCGTCCCCTCCCTCCGTCGCTCTCGTCCCCTCCCTCCGTCGCTCTCTCCTCCCCTCCCTCTGTCGTTCTCTCCTCCCCTCCCTCCGTCGCTCTCTCCTCCCCTCCCTCCGTCGCTCTCTCCTCCCCTCCCTCCGTCGCTCTCTCCTCCCCTCCCTCCGTCGCTCTCTCCTCCCCTCCCTCCGTCGCTCTCTCCTCCCCTCCCTCTGTCGTTCTCTCCTCCCCTCCCTCTGTTGCTCTCTCCTCCCCTCCCTCTGTCGTTCTCTCCTCCCCTCCCTCTGTCGTTCTCTCCTCCCCTCCCTCTGTTGCTCTCTCCTCCCCTCCCTCTGTCGTTCTCTCCTCCCCTCCCTCTGTTGCTCTCTCCTCCCCTCCCTCTGTCGTTCTCTCCTCCCCTCCCTCTGTTGCTCTCTCCTCCCCTCCCTCTGTCGTTCTCTCCTCCCCTCCCTCTGTCGTTCTCTCCTCCCCTCCCTCTGTTGCTCTCTCCTCCCCTCCCTCTGTCGTTCTCTCCTCCCCTCCCTCTGTTGCTCTCTCCTCCCCTCCCTCCGTTGCTCTCTCCTCCCCTCCCTCTGTATCTCGCTCCTCCCCTCCCTCTGTTGCTCGCTCCTCCCCTCCCTCTGTTGCTCTCTCCTCCCCTCCCTCTGTTGCTCTCTCCTTCCCTCCCTCTGTTGCTCTCTCCTCCCCTCCCTCTGTTGCTCTCTCCTCCCCTCCCTCTGTATCTCGCTCCTCCCCTCCCTCTGTATCTCGCTCCTCCCCTCCCTCTGTATCTCGCTCCTCCCCTCCCTCTGTATCTCGCTCCTCCCCTCCCTCTGTTGCTCTCTCCTCCCCTCCCTCTGTTGCTCTCTCCTCCCCTCCCTCTGTTGCTCTCTCCTCCCCTCCCTCTGTTGCTCTCTCCTCCCTTCCCTCTGTTGCTCTCTCCTCCCCTCCCTCTGTTGCTCTCTCCTCCCCTCCGTTGCTCTCCCCTCCGTTGCTCTCCCCTCCCCTCCGTTGCTCTCCCCTCCCCGCCGTTGGGCTTCCCTCCCATCGCGCTCTCCTCCCCTCCCTCCCATCGCGCTCTCCTCCCCTCCCTCCCATCGTGCTCTCCTCCCTCCCTTCCAATGCTTTCCCTGCACAGGTGACGTCATTATTTTTCAGCCGGGCTTTCCTCCCTCCCTCTGCCTATTAGTTGTTGACGCTAGCCTGGGTCTATGCACTCTGAGCTGGGGACCAGGAGCAGGCAGTCTGGCCCCTCTGGAGATGGACAAGCACGCACGCTGCTGGAGTGCTATAGAGAGAGAGGGAGGTGGAGGAGGAGGAGAGCTGCAGTGAGCCAGGCTGTGTGAGAAGGAACACCGAGCGGAGTCCAGGCTGACTGACTGGAAGTCCTGCTAGAGGTCTCTGGGACTTGACAGCACTGGAGAATTGACTGTCTGCCACTGTTACAAACAGGTTAAAAATAAGAACACTGCCAGAGACTTTAAACTCTGAGGTGAACAATATCTCTGAGGACTTTCTCAAAACTTTGACTTCTCTCTAAGGGGATCCTACAGTGGTGGAGTTTACAGCACAACTGAACTTGAGCAAGTTTGCAGGATCACTGATCATGGAGGCTGTGGCTTTGCAACCTGCTTTGTCTTCAGGATTTTCTGCTTTCAGCACTCTGGAGATGCTGAATGAACAAGCTTTTCTGCAATGAGTCGGTCTTCCTCCAGCTTTTTAAATGCATTTCTTGATTTTTATGGGGCGGTTCACAAGTGATCCTCTGAAAGCTTCTCTCGCCATCGGCATTGGCTTGACATCTGATAGTCACTGCCAGAACCTAAATTAACAATAACAAAGTGACAGTTAATGTCTGAGGATGTTTGGACAACATTGAGGATTGATCTCTTTCAGGGCAATTTCCTTTAGTCCCTTGGGAAGAATCCTCAATCTGATCGGCGTCGTCTTTCCTTTTCCTTTTTTCTTTAGGTGTTGAAAGGGGAAACTTCCCCTCCCTGCTCTGGAAATGGCTTTCCTCGTCCGTTGCTATGCCAACTGCTTGCAGCCGTGGTCCTCCAAAGTAAGCAAAGTGGTAATCCTTTCTGTGGCCAGCGCACTGTGCTGGGTGATGCCCTGGGCTGGGTGATGCCCTGGGCTG